>NC_037349.1:41251060-41554090 GCF_002263795.3 Bos taurus | reverse complement strand
AAAGTGCTTGCCTTACTGCCTCATTTGAAAGATGATACCATTCTCCATTTTTCACCGGTGGGAATGTGACTTCAGAGGGCAGAAGACGTAGCGCTTGAGAGCAAGCCCAGTAAAGTCAGCGATCGTCCTTTTCTCCTCCTTCAGGTCCAGCGGGACTGTCAGCCTGCCCCATACAGCAACCCCACAGCACTTCTCAACTGGGCTTCCCTCTCATGTGAACCCTCAGGGAACTTTCTTACATGGTCCATGTTTTCGGAACCCATGAATCCCACTGCCCCATATGCTGGGTGCTTTGCATAAACTTAGGCAGAATTATTATTTTTTTTTTTTCAAACAGAGAAAAAAATAAACTTTACACCCCTCATCATACCAGATGCTGTATCAGATAAATATCACAGTTTTTTTTTTTTTGAGAGAAATATTATGTGATTTGAGAACATCTGCATTTCTCTAGAACATACTGTTGTCAGAAGTTGACTTAAAGTAAGTATTACACATCAGACTTTCCTTCAAAGGTCTTGCACTAAATTTCCCCATTACAGCACAAATGGGTTCTTTGAAACAGTATCAGACAGAATTAGAAATGTGCCAGCCCATTAGCATTACCGCGACTCCATCTCGGATACACTCACGTTATCAATAACGGTGCTCATTCCTGTTTCAGAATTGAAAATGTAGAAGAGAGATGAATGACTTTCCCCCAGTTGTTACTCTGATTTGCAAAGGGTGTTATAGATTCAAGCCATCATTTGTTCTTAGGTTAACAAGAGTAGCCATCACTTTTTACAGAGAGTCTGGGAAAACCCCAGGCTATGTGCTAAGCGCTTTACACACTGAGCCTTCCTAATCCCCTCAGCAGCCCCATACGATGATGATGGCATGGCTGCTATCTTCCCTCCCAGGTCCCTGAGGACCGGCGGCCAAGTGACGTGTTTGTAGAGAACTTGCTGTGTGCTGGGCACTCTGCTGTGAGTCTTATCTAACTCGCACTTAATCTCACCAAAACCCTGTGAGGTCAGTGCCAGCATGAATTTACAGTTGAAGAAACCAAGATAGGTCTCAAACCCAGTCCCGATTTACTCCGAAGTTCGGGCACACTGCCCCCTTGACACGAAGTGGGAAGGTCACTGGTTGGTTAAGGGTAAGGACCTGTAGGCCAACCACTTGGACTCCGCCCTTGTTGACTGCATGGATGTGGGCACGCACCGGTTCACCTTTCTGTGGCTACGTTTCCTCATCTGCAAGGCAACAAAATAACAGCACCTGCCTCACAGGGTTCAGAGGATGCCGTGCAAACGCAAGTGTCTAGCACATAGTAATTACTCAACAAATTGTTACTATGATGCTACATAATGATAATGGCAGTAATAGCTCTTCTTATTTTCATGTGAAATAAAGCTACCTTCTAAAGCGTATGGGGACTGAAATAAACCGAAACAGGACAGTCAGTGTCAATTCTTGTGTTGATGGCTAAGCGTGGCTTTGTGTGTAAAGAGATGCTTCACAAAGCAGAGTGGTGCTACGTTCAGTGAGGAGCGGTGGCTGTAAAGGCGCCTTCTCTCACTAGCTCAAACAGGCTCCTGTATCTGCCTCCTTTCAGGATCTCATACGTTGCTCAGGGGTTGCTGTAACACACAAGAAGCCTCTCTGCATTTTCATCTCTACCAGAATCTCTACTGAGTATCCTTCCCTGTGGTCCCAACTCTGGTACTTGGATACATTCTAGTTGGTGGCTCTAGGGAAGAGATGGCAACAGGAAACATCATCTCTGAGTTCAAGAGGGCAGAAGTGTGTACTGGCAGCAAGACAGGTTTCACTACAGTCTACACTGAAGACAAAACCATGGCCGCTGACTGGACGCGTTCACACTGTTGTCGGGCGAGATGTGGCACCTTCTCTCTGTGCCCAAATTTACTGGATGAGGTCACTCCTCGCTTATGCAGATGACACCACACTTATGGCAGAAAGTGAAGAGGAACTAAAGAGCCTCTTGATAAAAGTGAAAGAGGAGAGTGAAGAAGTTGGCTTAAAACTCAGCATTCAGAAAACTAAGATCATGGCATCTGGTCCCATCACTTCATGGCAAATAGATGGGGAAACAGTGGAAACAGTGGCTGACTTTTATTTTCTTGGGCTTCAAAATCACTGCAGGTGGTGATTGCAGCCATGAAATTAAAAGACACTTGCTCCTTGGAAGAAAAGTTATGACCAACCTAGATAGCACATTAAACAGAGACATTACTTTGCCAACAAAGGTCTGTCTAGTCAAGGCTATGGTTTTTCCAGTAGTCATGTATGGATGTGAGAGTTGGACTATACAGAAAGCTGAGTGCCAAAGAATTGATGTTTTTGAACTGTGGTGCTGGAGGGGACTCTTGAGTCCCTTGGACTGCAAGGAGGTCCAACCAGTCCATCCTAAAGGAGGTCAGTCCTGGGTGTTCATTGGAAGGACTTGTGCTAAGCTCCAATACTTTGGCCACCTGATGTGAAGAACTGACTCATTTGAAAAGGCCCTGATGCTGGGAAAGACTGAAGGCGGGAGGAGAAGGGGACAACAGAGGATGAGATGGTTGGAGAGCATCACTGACTCAATGGACATGAGTTTGAGCAAGCTCCAGAAGCTGGTGATGGACAGGGAAGCCTGGCGTGCTGCAGTCCATGGGGTTGCAAAGAGTTAGACACAACTGAGTGACCCAACTGAACTGAATTGAACTCCTTGCTTAATGCTTTGAACTCCTTGCTTAATGCTCTCTGATGGGTGTTCAGTATAGAGAGAGAGAGAGAGAAACAAAACTCCAAACCCTTTTCCACAGTCCTCCCCATCCTGCCTCTCTCCTTCCTCCAAGACCCATTCATGAGTTTCTCCTAAACACAAGGGCTCCTTCCTTCGTAAGCTCTTTACAACAGCCCCTCTCCCTCTGTCTCTGCTTGACTCCCTGTCCCAAGATTTCTCATCATGGCTCCTTCTTCTGGACCTTAGCTCAAAAGTCCATCTTCAAAGAGACCTTCCTTGCAACCCTGAAAACCACCACAATTTTCTTTATTCTTTTCCTCATGGGATCCACTGCTACCTGAAACCATCTTACTGGTATATGTGCTAAGTATTTGTGCCAAGGCAAGCACAAAATCATCTTATTTATCTGTGAGTTTATTGTCTGTCTCCTCCTTCAGAATGGAGATTCCCTGAGGGAAGAGATCATGCCTGAATATCCTGTGCCTGAAACATAGAAAGTGCTCAATGGATACTTCTAGAAAACAAATGAATGAAAACCAGACAGAATGATGGAAAGACCAGGAGTCAGGAGCTCTGTCTTTTCATCCTAAATGACTTGTTACCAGCTCTGGGCCCTGATTCAGTCCCTCCCTTACTGAGTCTTGCTAAACAGGACTGATGATGCTCATCCTTTTCTCACAAAATGTCTTTGATTAGCAAATGGAATTCAAATGTATAGGTCTATGAAAATATTTTATAAATTGTGAGTGATTAGCAGGAATGCAAAAGTGAAAATTGAAAGTTAAAGTCGCTCAGTCGTGTCTGACTCTTTGTGATCCCGTGGACTATACAGTCCATGGAATTCTCCAAGACAGAATACTGGAGTGGGTAGCTGTTCCCTTCTCCAGGGGCTCTTCCCAACCCACCCAAGGATCAAACCCAAGTCTCCCACATTGCAGGCAAATTCTTTACCATCTGAGCCACCAGGGAAGCCCACAGGGACGCAAAGTAGGTTACAATTCCCCCATTCAATCCTATAAGATAGGTTTACATGAAGCACAGGCCTATAAGAGACCCCAAGGCTGCACTGTTCTCAGTGAGAACGGTGCAGCAATTGCTTAGTCATGTCTGCTGTGAGACAGGGAGAGGGGATTAGAGGTGCATGTGTCACACATGTGTTATCTGTGCCAAACAAACTTCAAATATGAAAATGCGAAAACTGATCATTTACAAACAGTTTTCTCAAGCTTATACCAAGGACCATGCTGGCAAGTAGGGTTTGCTAGTTTACCCTCTTCCCTCCACACAATTGCAGTTTACTCCGCTCACTGTACTACTTTTGCACTGCAAACAAATGATAAAAAAGCTCTTCAATGATTCCATCCTACATGCAATATCACTGCTAAAATTGTAACACTGCTTTAGCAAATCATTGGAAGAGAAAACACATAGGAGACAGTCAAGGAAGAGAAGACAGAAATTTTCCCTGTCTGACAGTGTAACTCACCGCAAAGTCTCATTTTGATATAATGAATTTCCTGAATAGTCAAAGGCAGCCGAGTGTTATTTATCTTCCCTTTCAAATGAAGCACAAATGGATAAGGGAGATGTTTTAAAGAGCTTCTCCTCTTTTATCCGACAGCAACCAATCACAGCATTCCCTCTGACGTCACTGTTACATAATTGTGAAGACATCCAGACAGATTTTAATTCATTTCATAATTAGGTCAATAAAAACCATTATAGCTGAGAGCTCCATTAAAAGCCCATAATGTTACCTTAATGGGGGAAAAACTAATATAGTTCTGCTGGAATTTCTCCATGAAATTAATATTAGCAAATTTTAGTGGGTGTCTTAAATAGCTTCAATAGACATTTTTATTAACGGAACTAATCATGGATTTAAAAAAATGAAAATCACTACATTTGCTACGATAAAGTATCCATGTTCTCAGGATTTTTATCAGGCCTGTTCCTGTGAAGAACCTGAACATTTACCACTGCAAGAGCAGTCTATTAACCTTGCCTGGATGGCTGCTCACGGCCCCCGGAGGGTGCCCATTGTGTTTGGGTGATCGCCCTGTGAACACTATGGCTCTTGTTCCTCAGAGCTTCTCTGCTGGGAGATGTTCCAGAATCATGGCCACCTCAAATCAAATCCTTTTCTCAGGTCCTCTCTCTGGTTGGTAATATTGAACCCCACCTATGATAGCTAGGACATCTGAAACAGCTCCAAGAAGCCAAGATACAGGATGAAGTCGACCCTACCCAGAGATGCTGTATTCACTAAATAGCATAGTCACTAAAGGTAAAGAACAAGATGAAGTAGACTGCAGTACAGTATTCTGTGATTTGGGTCAGTTCTGAGCCAGATCCTAGGAGGGAAAAAAAGCAGACCAACAGCTCACTGTCTCACCACATGAAGCCCACGATTCTATGAGTTACCGAAACACAGAAGTCTGTGTATGGCAGCAGCACTGCTTCTGGGGTATTGGTAACTGCTTTCATTTTTCATAACCACACATTATGGCTTCCGAGGTGGTGTTAGTGGTGAAGAATCCGCTTGCCAGTGCAGGAGATGTAGGAGACGTGAGTTCGATCTGTAGGTCAGGAAGTTCCCCTGGAAAAGGAAATGGCAACCCACTCCAGTATTCTTGCCTGGAGAATCCCATAGACAGAGCAGCCTGGCGGGCTACAGTCCGCAGGGTTGCAAAGAGTCAGACACGACTGACGTGACTTGGATGCACGCAACAGCACTGCGTGGATTCAGGGGTGATTGAAACTGATCAAAGGCCAAGGTCGCAGAGACACGTAACACCTTTCTACATGGACAGGACATGCACTGATACACACAGAGAGGTCGTGGCTGGAGCATGGGTGGGCACACGACGAGCACGGGACACTGGGATGGAAGAAGCTGCATTTAATTTCTGCTCCTCTGCTCCCAACAGTGTGACCATGGAAAGTCATCTCACCTCTCTACCCTTCAACTGAAGCACCTGGAAAATGGGGACAGAGAGAGTCTGTGATGGTTGGGAGATTCGTAAGAGACTGCTGACGAAAAATATCTAGAACTGTGGCCGGCAGAGAATAAGCCGTGTTTTCTTGTGGAAAGGGAGCCCTCTAAAAGGGTACTTGCACAGATTCCAGGCCTTATTTCTCAGGACACATTTCAAATATGAATGGGACAGATGGGAAAAAAGCTCCAGCTGATCCCCAGCTATATTGGTGTGTGCTTGGATAGCGTATGCATGGCCAGTCACGCCGGAACCACATCAACCCAAGGGAAGATGGATGTCTCTACCATCACTCCATCTCTTTCCCTGGAAAGATTTTCAGCAGAATGTGAATCCTACCAAAATATTTTTATTTATTTTTATTTGCTTTTAAACAACATCTGTCAGAAAATCCCATCTTATAGTTAAAAGGTCTTCCGTTGAAAGTGTGTATAGGCTGATATAGGAACTTCCCTGGGGGCTCAGTGGTAAAGTATCTGCCTGTGATGCAGGAGACACAGGAGATACGGGTTCAATCCCTGGGTCAGGAAGATCCTCTGGAGATGGAAATGGCAACCCAGTATTCTTGCCTGGAGAATCTCATGGACTGAGGAGGCTGGTGGGCTACAGTGCGCGAGGTCACAAAGAGTCAGATGCCTCTGAGTGACGGCACAGCACAGCACAGCACAGGGCACACAGGCTGATGTGTGGGCGACATTTGCAGCCAGTCGGCATTTCCGGTGACAAGGCAGGTCTTGTGAACTGGGAGGCCCAGTGAAAATGAACAACTGCATTTGGTTTTCCTGACTTCTGGTCAAGAGTCGGTGCCTGGGAGGACGCGGACAGGTCATCTGGGGTAAGGTTGTTATGGTTGTTGTTGTTCAGTCGCTCAGTCGTGTCCGACTCTTCTGCAGCCCCATGGATTGGAGCCTTCCGGGCTCCTCCGTCCACGGGATTTCCCAGGCAAGAATACTGGAGTGGGTTGCCAGGTTATAAAACTGTGCAAAGTGGAGAGAAAAATATCTTAAGGAAAACAAAACAACTAACGGTAGAACTCACGCAGTTCCTTTCTCAAGGCCTATAATCGTCAGGGCACCAAGAAATAGGAATCATCTATGTTTTTTGTGCAGGGGAAGTAGAAGAGAAAAAGTAGAAAAAGTTGAAATAGCAACAATGTGAAGTCTCATATTTGGAAACCAACTGGGACATGTTGCCCTGAAGCAACCAATTCCTGTGAAGAAACCTCATAGCTGCAAAGTCCCATGAAAGAAAGTTCTGGAATCACCCAATAAACTTTATTTTGGAGAGGGATGTTGCAGAGAAGAGACCGTTTCTACAATTTACTTCCTTTCATTTGTGATAGCACTGGGCATTAACGTGGGATTCACTATTCCTGTGGCAAGTACTTACTTTTGCTAAAAATTACCAAATATTCTGTGGAACAGAGAATCTTATCAGAAAATTGATCTCTAATACATAAAGCCATCTTGCAAGAAAAAAAATCCTTTGGGGGGATTTTTTTTTAATGGTTCACTGCAGGCCTTTCACAATCTTATGGAAATTTGGAGATTGCTCAGATACTGTTTCCATGGAAGGAGGAAAAAAGGGAAAAAGGGAGACATAATACTTGTGACTTTAGAGGTTACTACCATTTTTTTGTTTATTTGGGGGGCGGGGGGCAGCAGAAGTTAATAACAAAGAGGTAAAAACCATTCAGGAATATAGAATTATTTACCAAAAACACCCAGTTTGCACATTGCATTCTTTCCTGTTACTCCACTGGTTGCCGAGAAGTGTGACTATGCTTGCTCAGTATTATTTAAATTAAATTATCAAATGCAAATGCTAAATATGAACGTCTCAGCAAAGCACTGGATTATAACACCACATTCCCTATTCAGACTAAAAGCTGATTACTGGTTCTGGAGCTATAAACATGTCAGACAATAATTTAATTGCTTTGCAGGTAGACGAATACACAGCATTCTTGTTCTCATTCTGGAACTCGACGAGACTCTTAATACAACATAATGATCATAAACACACACACGGTCTTCACTTGACACCTGCTTTATGGCAAAAAGCAGTGATAGCAGATTCCAGTAAAGCTCCAAGAACTGGGCAGTGCCAGACTTCATCACTAAGCAAAATGGGTTTCTCACCAAGAGGCCCCGGCTTTTCACTCTGGCTCATAGACTTACAGATGCATTTTCAAAATGGGTTTAAATCTATAATGAATTTCAGGTGCAAAGGACCACCTTCAAACAGCTAATTTGCTTCCTGTCTTCAACAGAGCTGTTAACCTGAGGCAGGCAACACGTGCACCCGTTCTTGGGCCACAGATGAACACAAACGTCACCATCAATACTCATCAACTCCAGGATCAGGATCGGAGTGGTACTCAGGAAAAGAGGTGGGGTCTAAAATATAACTGGGAGGACTGTGTGAGTGTGGTCTGAATACTCCAGTAGCTGAGGGTTAAGCCCAAACAGGAGAGGAGCGGAGAGGTCCTGGGAGAGAAAATGGAGTGGGGAGAGAGGTGGGGAGATGAGAGAACAACATTTGCTGACTTCCTCTGTCCCCAGAACCCTCCTGGCATGTGCTCATGAAATTCCCAAGGATCCTGGGAGGCTGGTAGAACCATTCACGTCTTGCAGAAGGGAAAACAGAGGCTCAGAGGGACTCATCTCGCAGCGCACCGTTTAGAAATGCCAGAGCTACATCATGAGTCAAGGTCATCTCTCCATCCCCAGTTCACCACAAACAGGTGGTGACTCCTTGCCAACTGGGGATGAAGAGGAGACCTTGAAGTCTAGGGTCCAACTTGCATATTAGACTTCTACCAAGTGCTGTATGGAACTTATCTCTAGAATCATACAATTGTACCTACTAATTTGTAGTTCACTGCTAACTATTGGACTGGCCAAAAAGTTTGCTTGGGGTTTTCTGTAACATCTTATGGAAAAACCCAGATGAACTTTTTGGACAACCCAATGCTAGGATCTAACACTGACTGAGTACCCTTTGCCAGGCCCTGTGCAACTTAGATGCTTATTTAATGCTCAAAGCAACCCCATAAACTTATAGGAAACATCCATTCTTATAAAATGCACATAAGGCTGTCTGAAATGATACACATCCAATATAATTAATGTTAGGACATAAATATCCAATATAATTAATTATCTTAAGACATAAATGTTTGCCTTTAATTTTTGTACTGTATTATTTTTAAACAAATTTTTTATGGATATGTATCATTTTTCACAAAATCAAGAATAATTTCTTTTTCACAAAAGACTGGATGTAAATACAGATCTGCCAAGAGCTTAACTGTGGTTAAGTTAATTCTTTGTGATCTTATGGACTGTAGCCCACCAGGCTCCCCTGTCCAGGGAATTCTCCAGGCAAGAATACGGGAGTGGGTTGCTATGACCTTCTCCAGGGGATCTTCCTGCCCCAGGGATCAAACCCAGTTTCCTGCATTGCAGGCAGATTTCTTACTGTCTGAGCCACCAGGGAAGCCCATAATTAATTAAGTTAAAACATAAATGTTTGTCTTCAATTTTTGGTACCTTATTATTTTAAAATTTTTATCATGGATATGTATCATTTTTCACAGAATCAAGAATAATTTCTTATTTGTAAAAGACTGGATGCAAATGCAAATCTGCAAAGAGCTTAACTGTGGCTAATTCTGCTTCATAGGAAAGACCATGTATTTGTGTATTAATCTCTCAGTCCTGTCTGACTCTTTGCAACCCCAGGGACTATAGCCCACTAGGCTCCTCTGTCCATGGAATTCTCCAGGCAAGAATACTGGAGTGGGTTGCCATGACCTTCTCCAGGAGATCTTCCTAACCCAGGGATCGAACCCAGTCTCCTGCATCACAGGCAGATTCCTTACTGTCTGAGCCACCAGGGAAGCCTGAGAAAGAAAGTAAATGATCATTTTCTTCTTTGTACATTTCAGAATATTTATCCTTCATAAATAAGTGAAAGCAATCTTTAAAAAAGACTTTTTTTTTTAGTCTTGAAATACAGAATTTTATTTCAAAACTGTTTAAAGTAGGGGGAAAAAACACCTTGTCAAGAAAGAAAACTGGGTTTCCAATAAACTGGAACTTTAGGGCAACTAATGTCTACATGGCCACAAAAGAGAAATAACACCCTGTTATTTGAACAGTGACTTGTTGCTTTAACTTTGGGGCATTATAAATCACTGAATCAACTCTGAATATTAGAAGGACTGATGCGGAAGCTCCAATACTTTGGCCACCTGATGTGAAGAGCCAACTCATTGGAAAAGACCCCAATGCTTGCAAAGATGAAGGCAGGAGGAGAAGGGGACGACAGAAGTGGAGATGGTTGGATGGCAACACTGATTCAATGGACATGAGTTTGAGTAAGCTCCAGGAGTTGGTGATGGACAGGGAAGCCTGGTGTGCTGCAGTCCATGGGGTCTCAAAGAGTCAGACACGACTGAACAGCAACAAAATAATAGACTAGGAGGAAGAAATTTGACCTCCAAATCTTTCTGATCTCAAAAATAAGAGTTTTGTGTTTTTGTGTTTTTTTTTTTTGGAGGTGGGGAGTGGGAGTTATTTCTCTGCTGATCTCCAGTAGCATATTGGGCACCTACTGACCTGGGGAATTCCTCTTTCAGTATCCTATCATTTTGCCTTTTCATACTGTTCATGGAGTTCTCAAGGCAAGAATACTGAAGTGGTTTGCCATTCCCTTCTACAGTGGACCACATTCTGTCAGATCTCTCCACCATGATCTTCCCATTTTGGGTTGCGCCATGGGCATGCCTTAGTTTCACTGAATTAGACAAGGCTGTGGTCCTAGTGTGATTAGATTGACTAGTTTTCTGTGACTATGGTTTCAGTGTTTCTGCCCTCTGATGCCCTCTTGCAACACCTACCCTCTTACTTGGGTTTCTCTTACCTTGGGGCGTGGGTATCTCTTCACGGCTACTCCAGCAAAGCGCAGCCGCTGCATCTGAATGCAGAGTTTCAAAGAATAGCAAGA
Organism: Bos taurus; assembly: GCF_002263795.3. Taxonomy (NCBI): domain Eukaryota; kingdom Metazoa; phylum Chordata; class Mammalia; order Artiodactyla; family Bovidae; genus Bos; species Bos taurus. The sequence continues at coordinate 41,543,347 of NC_037349.1, read as the reverse complement.
AGAGATAAGAAAGCCTTCTTCAGCAATCAATGCAAAGAAATAGAGGAAAACAACAGAATTGAAAAGACTAGAGATCTCTTCAAAAAAATTAGAGATACCAAGGGAACATTTCATGCAAAGATGGGCTTGATAAAGGACAGAAATGGTATGGACCTAACAGAAGCAGAAGATATTAAGAAAAGATGGCAAGAATACACAGAAGAACTGTACAAAAAAGATCTTCACGACCCAGATAATCACGATGGTGTGATCACTGACCTAGAGCCAGACATCCTGGAATGTGAAGTCAAGTGGGCCTTAGAAAGCATCACTACGAACAAAGCTAGTGGAGGTGATGGAATTCCAGTTGAGCTATTTCAAATCCTGAAAGATGATGCTGTGAAAGTGCTGCACTCAATATGCCAGCAAATGTGGAAAACTCAGCAGTGGCCACAGGACTGGAAAATGTCAGTTTTCATTCCAATCCCAAAGAAAGGCAATGCCAAAGAATGCTCAAACTACTGCACAATTGCACTCATCTCACATGCTAGTAAAGTAATGCTCAAAATTCTCCAAGCCAGGCTTCAGCAATACGTGAACCGTGAACTTCCTGATGTTCAAGCTGGTTTTAGAAAAGTCAGAGGAACCAGAGATCAAATTGCCAACATCTGCTGGATCATGGAAAAAGCAAGAGAGTTCCAGAAAAACATCTATTTCTGCTTTATTGACTATGCCAAAGCCTTTGACTATGTGGATCACAATAAACTGTGGAAAATTCTGAAAGAGATGGGAATACCAGACCACCTGATCTGCCTCTTGAGAAATCTGTATGCAGGTCAGGAAGGAACAGTTAGAACTGGGCATGGAACAACAGACTGGTTCCAAATAGGAAAGGAGTACGTCAAGGCTGTACATTGTCACCCTGCTTATTTAACTTATATGCAGAGTACATCATGAGAAACGCTGGGCTGGAAGAAACACAAGCTGGAATCAAGATTGCCGGGAGAAATATCAATAACCTCAGATATGGAGATGACACCACCCTTATGGAAGAAAGTGAAGAGGAACTAAAAAGCCTCTTGATGAAAGTGAAAGTGGAGAGTGAAAAAGTTGGCTTCAAGTTCAACATTCAGAAAATGAAGGTCATGGCATCTGGTCCCATCACTTCCTGGGAAATAGATGGGGAAACAGTGGAAAACAGTGTCAGACTTTATTTTTTTGGCTCCAAAATCACTGCAGATGGTGACTGCAGCCATGAAATTAAAAGATGCTTACTCCTTGGAAGGAAAGTTATGACCAACCTAGATAGCATATTCAAAAGCAGAGACATTACTTTGCCAACAAAGGTCCATCTAGTCAAGGCTATGGTTTTTCCTGTGGTCATGTATGGATGTGAGAGTTGGACTGTGAAGAAGGTTGAGCGCCAAAGAACTGATGCTTTTGAACTGTGAACTCAAACACACAGTTTGAACTCCAACTGTGGTGTTGGAGAAGACTCTTGAGTCACTTGGACTGCAAGGAGATCCAACCAGTCCATTCTGAAGGAGATCAGCCCTGGGATTTCTTTGGAAGGAATGATGCTAAAGCTGAAACTCCAGTACTTTGGCCACCTCATGCGAAGAGCTGACTCATTGGAAAAGACTCTGATGCTGGGAAGGATTGGGGGCAGGAGGAGAAGGGGACGACAGAGGATGAGATGGCTGGATAGCATCACTGACTGGATGGACATGAGTCTGGGTGAACTCCAGGAGTTGGTGATGGACAGGGAGGCCTGGCGTGCTGCAATTCATGGGGTCGCAAAGAGTCAGACACGACTGAGTGACTGAACTGAATTGGGGAGTGGTATGGGAGCGTGCTTCCCATTCAGTCTCTAGCTCAGCCTGGTAGTCCTTTATGAAAAGTAAAATTTGCTTTTATTAAAGCAAGCAGATCTACTTATGTGAGTACCACAGACATAACTAGGGTTTGTTTCATCCCAGAAGACTGGGCAGAATTCTGGCTCCTGTGGACATTGGAAGGGCGGGATGAGGTCAGCTCTGCAACTGAATCACAACCATCACTGAATATGAGTTTCCTCTGAATTCCGCACAGCGCATGTGCTACAAAATTTTATCATGAACTCCCTGCTTGCTATACACATTCCAGGACAAGCTCAGGGATACATGGATATTGGTGTTCTCATTGTACAGAGGAGGATGTGGAGGTTTCAAGCAGGTCAGTCACCTGCACAGGGTCACTGAGATGCGGCATCCATTGATTTCTCTGGCCTGAGGTTCCATGGCTTCTCCCCTGATCCTTGTCAGACCCTGGGCTTCCATGACCAGAGTTCTTGGCCTTGTATGCCCACAACCTCCAAGTTCCCAGGTCCACACGTCTGCTCACTCTGCTCTTGGAAAACCCCTGTTCTGCCTCTGTCCATTCCTCCAGACCCACATCAAATGTTCCTCCTTCCAGAAGATTTCCCTGAGATGCCTGGCTGTCCTGAACGCCCCCCTCCCCGACATTCCCCAAGGTACACACCAGCGTGTGCCAAGCAGCAGGCTCCCAGCCAGGTCAGGCCCTCGGGATGCCTCAGACGGCTTATCTAGCATTTGGAGAACTTAAAAATAGTGATCAATACTCACAAATTGAGAGATTTTACACAAAACCTCTATATATCTAGTGGCCCAAGCCCCCTAGCTTGACAATCATGACTTGTAGCTAAGTGACCATGGCTCTGTTTAGATAAGAAGTGTTGGCTCCTGTTCTAATAATCTTCTCTTAATTCAGCTTATCCTTGGCCCATGTCTCATCACTCACTGCTACTGCCTGACCCCTCTGAACAGGTATGTCTTAGGTGTTTGAGCACAGCTTGCTAGGGATTATTGTTTCGGAGGTATTTTATCTCCGCCTCTCTACCCGGAGACAAAGCTGGTATATGCCCGGTGTTCCTGCCCTCCTCGGCCCAGCACAAAGTAGGCGCTCAGTGAAGACCAGAAAACACTGAAATCATGATTGCTGTAATCCCAGGGACAGAGAACTGTGACATGAGAGATAAAAAGAAAAAGAATGACTCTTTGGAAATGACATCTTTTATCCATTTCTTTGAACACTTTCTACCTTGGGCTGTGATAATAGGGACACATATCTCACCTATTCTACGAGCCTGAACCCTCCATAAAGCATTGTGAGTGCGGTTTTTGCCCTGTGACACTCCTAGTGCAGCCCAGAGGCATGGCGCATACATACTAGGTACTAGATGGACATTATCATAAACTTTAATCCTGAAACCCAGCACTTAATGTTTCCACGACATTTTGTTGTTGATGTTTAGTTGCTAAGTTGCTACCGACTCTTCCAGCACCACAGACTCTACCCTGCCAGGCTCCTCTGGCCATGGAATTTCCTAGGAATACTGGAGTGTGTAGGCATTTCCTTCTCCAGAGGATCTTCCCAACGCAGGGATCGAACTTGGGTGCAAGTGGATTCTTTACCACTGAGCCACCAGGGAAGCCCCATTCCGCTACATTTAAAAACCAACAAAACACACATCCTTCCCTCCCACTCATTCAACTGACAGCTACAGTCAAGAGCCTAGGCTATTCCTTCCACTTTGTGGATGGGGACTGGCCCAATTTTTCCCAAGGTGTTGGGACAGAAAGAAGACCAAAGAATGATGACCTTAAAGGCGGGCATAGGGCAGTCCGGGTGTCAGTTTCCCCGTCATCTCATGAGCTCATTAGCAATGCTCTTCATCTGGGTGAACAGGAGCGTCTTCACTGATAGGGATGTGAGCTGCCTCCCGTCGCATTAATAGTCCCTGAATGTGATTTGGCAGCGGTACAGGTCTCATTAGAGTGGAAGGGCGTGCGCGAAGGCAGACGGCCTCCCCTTTCTAAGAAAACACTTTGCATGTGAACAAAGGTGGACGGATGTCGGGCTTTTACAGAGCATCTGGATCTCACTCATCACTTGGCGAAGTCCTCTGGAGACCCCGCTAAGGAAAGAACTTTGTGACCTTTTCAAGCTATCAAAGGTGACCCAATAAAGCTCAGGGGGCTTTGTTCCCCAAGTTTCTTTTCACCGGTTGCCTCCGACAACCAAGCCTGAACAAAACAGCCTCTGGGAGACTGCCACATAATAACCCCCTATTTGCTTCAGCAAAGAGCAGCTCAAAGAAAAGGTTTTTTTTTTTTAAAGAAGAAAAAGAATATCAGAATGAAAGGAGGAACAAGGAATCTGACGATTCATGACACACAGATCCTGAGTAGTGATGTATGTACCCGGGGACTGATTGTCAGGGTGAGGTCTCCTAGCATTTCTAACAAGCAGCCTGGCATCCGGCAAGATGTGGATGTTCTTCACTGGAGTGACTACATTCCTGGAAGATTCTGCGTCCTTGAGTGGGGAAGGACCTCAAAAGCATCTTGCATAGTGACCATCACAGCAGGTGATACCTTGCCTTTGATGCTTTTGGGGAAGGAAAGGAATCATAGAAACCACAAGAGGGGACTCACAACTTCTCACATGCAAATCCAGCCAGAGATGCTGTGGGTTGGTCAAGTTAGAAGAAATGTTCAAATGTAGAAAACAGGCCATACGTTTGCTACACCACAGCAATGTAGGGGCGATATCTGTCTGTCTTCTCATCCCACCTGGCCGGGCTTTCCCTTGAGGAAGAAGGCACAGCCATCTTGGTCTCACCGAGCAACTCTTTGCTGACTCTCTTTCCCAGGAACAGTAAGGCAAATCCTTTATACATATATATATTTTTAAATTAATTTTTATTGGAGTGCACTTGCTTTATAGTGTTGTGTTTATTTCTACTGTACAGCACAGTGAATCAACCCCACGTTTTTGGGTTTCCTTCCCATTTAGTTCCCCTCAGCACTGAGGCGAGGGCCCTGTGCCACGCAGCAGGTTCTCACTGGTTATGTCTTACACGTAGTATCCATAGTGTGTCTGCGTCAATCCCCATCTCCCAATTCATGCCCCCTCCATGTTCTTTCTCTGTTTGGACTGGTCATGGCTACATCAGAACTTTCAACGTGGAACTTCCTGATCCCCAGGGGCATTTCCTACCAAGGTGACCTTTGTCACGGGCCCCTCTCCCATCACCCGCAGTCACTGCTGCGTCATTCGAGCACCGCAGGCCAACAAACAACACACGTCCCCGCGGGCAGGCCCTGACGTGGCTGTGGAACATGAAGTAGTCCTCCTGGTGACCTGGCCCCACTCACCACTGGAGCAACAACAACAAAAACCTAATACAGACCGCAGATCACAAGCCTAGGCCACCTCACGATAAACGCAAGGGAGAGAGACCTTTGGCAATGTAGTGTAGTGGTGTAGTCACAAACAGGGCTGGGGGGACGCGGAGAACACCTGGACGGGGGTCTCCCCTGGACCGTCGTAGGCTCTGGCTCTGCCTCCTTCCATTCAAAACTCTACAGGGACCTGTTTGAGGGCATGAAGAGATTTCTGGATCTCAGCTAAATCAGAGCAATATAAATAGGTTAGATATTGCAATCAACTTCTAAAATTTTATTTTGGAATGTTATACCATATCTAATTATATGGGATTTAATCAAAATCCCAGGGAAGCTTTCATCTGTCCTCCCAAAGCAGATATCATTCATTTGGGGTGGGCTGGGTGAGGGAGGGAAGATCTCCCTTAAGGGTAATGAGAGTTGCAAAAAAGCTGGAGTTGCAGTGGCGGGGAGGTCAGGAGTGCTAAACAGGAATTCGCTCTTGGGTGCCATCAGCTGGAATAAGGTTCAGAGCAAGGCAACAGTTTATAAAGTTTGAGAGTAGAAAAGACATTGGAGGTCCTTTCAATTTACCAGTGAAGAAACTGAGGCTCAGAGAGGCTGACTGACATTTTGAAGGATGCACAGTGAATTCAATTTAGGACCCAGGCTGACACCCAGATGTCACAAGTCCCAGGCCAAAGCAGGTGATTATTCCATCATAGCATATGCCAGTCACATGTCACAGCAGCAGTAAACTCCAGAGGCAGTGTCATCTCAGAAAAAAACAGTGGAAAAAGGGGCGCATCTAGTGGAAGTTACCCATCCTGGATAAGGGACTTCAAAGATGAACAGCTGAAGGAAACAGGGTGACTAGTCTGGAAAAGCAAAGATACGGGGGTGTGACGATGCCTGCAGAGATAGAGGAACAAAAGCTGGCCCTTTAAAAGGTGGCCCCATGGACAAGCAATTAGAGCTCAGTTTGGTTTCATGGGGCAAACAGAAAACCAGTGGGTGGACTGGAAGGAAGGTTCTGTTTTGTTTTTATATTGTGGGGAAATATGCACATAACATACGGTTTCCCTGAGGGCTCAGCAGTCAAGAATCCACCTGCAGTGCAGGAGATGAAGGGGTCGAGGGTTGGATCCCTAGGTCGGGAAGATCCCCTGGAGGAGGGAATGGCAGCCCACTCCAGTATTCGTGCCTGGAGAATCCCTGTGGACAGAGGAAGCCGGCAGGTTGCAGTCCATGTGGTCACAAAGAGTTGGACACGACTGAAGCGACTGAGCATGCAGGCAGACATAACACAAAATTCACCATTTTATCCGATTTAAAGTGTGTACTTTAGCGATGTTTAGCACAGTCACAGTGTCGTGAAACAATCACCACCATCTAGTTCCAGAAGGCTTTCATGCCCCAAAGGGCAAGCCCTTCGCCGTAAGCAGCAGTCCCTCCACTGGCCCTTGCCTCCAGTCCCTGGAAACCACTACTCTGCTTCTGTTGTCCATCCATAGAAGAATCACACGGTACGTGGCCGTTAGTGTCTGGGGAAGCTGGTGTGCCTTATACCTAGAATGGCAGGAGAATCATGTACTCTGGGAGGGTTCTGTGTAGTCAGTCTGAGTTCTATGATCCTTGATTTCAGGCCAGGGCTAGAAGCCTGCGTGATGGGGGCTCAGGTCCAACAAATGGGTGAGAAAGGATGGCTAGTCAGGGCTTCTGGACAAGCCCCTCCCTCCCCTGTGCTTGTTATCACCTCCTTCCTCACCACGCTGAGCCTGCCCCTGCGGCCACCCTCGGCTGTACACCCCAACACCCCAATCGTCCCCTGCCCCTTCTCCTGACGCCCTCCTCCCACCTCCTGTCCTGTTGACACTTGCCTGCAGATTTGCTTAACACATCATAGAACATCTTCTCACTCAGGTGTTTGAGCTGAATGCATAGCTTTCTGCGGAGCTGATCTGCAGTTTCAGCTAGCTGTGGGTGCAGCCAGGTACAGAAAAGGGGCTTCTGGGTGTCCTGATTTGGCCCAATAAGCTCAGAGATCATCTATAAATCCCGACAGCAAGGGCAATAAAATGAGCTGCAGAGGGACCGCAGGGTAGCAGCGTTGTCTTCAACTGCTCAGAGCCAACACCCCATCACACACAAGAGCCACTAGAAACGCTGATGCAAGTCTTCCAACAGCTGGGAGGACAGGCAACATGTTTGAGAAGCTGGATTAAAACGTCCGAGAGGATCTAGGGGGATCACAGAAGGGTCACTTTCCAGGTGGTGATAACAGATTTCATCCATGACCTGGAAATCATTCTAGATCAAGAACCTCAGCCCTGCTTTGTGTTCAGGATCACAAGGTCAAAAGCGCTTTAAAAAAAACAGTAGCTAAGGGGACTTCCCTGGTGGTCCAGTGGTTAGGAATCTGCCCGCCAAAGCAAGAGACGCTGGTTTGATTCCTGGTCCAGGAATGTCCCATGTGCCTTGGAGCTACTAAGCGTGTGCTCTAGAGCCCAGGGGCTGCAACGAGGGAAACCATGGCCACTGGAAGCCCACACACCATGACCAAGAGTTAGCTCTACTCTCTGTGACTAGGGAAAGCCCAACCGCACCAATGAAGACCCAGTGCAGCCAAAAATACTATCAACAAATAAATGAGGCTATGTTGCACATGCAACTAATCCACTGAGTCTTGTGTCTTTTGTATCCATGTAACAGAAGAAAAGATCAATGTTAAAAAAAAATTAGCTAAGGAACATGAAATTGGGTTCCACAGAGTCTCCAAAAACTCATGTCTCCCTGAAACCTCAGCATGTGACTTGATATGGAAATAGGGTGTTTGGATATGTATTTAGTTATGTGAAGTCATACTGGGTTAGACTGGGCCCTGAGTCCAGTGTTCTCATAAAGAGAGGGGGATTTGAAGCCGCACAGACACCCGCAGAGGGAAGGAGGCAGAAATTGCAGTGATGCAGCTGTAAGGCAAGAGAGGCCAGGCAGCACCAGCCACCTCTGGAGGCTAGGGGCAGAAGAGCAAGAACTCCTCCCCGACAAGAGCAGGGGGAGTGTGGCCCTGCTGATGCCCTGATTTTGGACTTCTAGCCTCCAAAATTCAAAGAGAATCACTTCCTGCTGTTTCAAACCACTCAGCATGTGGTGATGTGTTCCAGTAGCCCTAGCAGACTATAGAGAATACTCCCGATTCTCTTTTTTAAACAACTGTTCAAACCTATTTTAAAACCGATGGAAAAGACGTTAGCCCTTATGTGTTACGTTTGGAGTTCTACCTCTGAACACAGCTTCAGAAACGAGTGCAGCGTCTAATTCTTCTGACTCAAGAAGGGCTTTCTTCCTACAGAGCGGGACTCATCTTATTTATTTGTCTGGTTGTTTGGCTTGTTAGCTGGTGAAGGCAAGGACTGGTCCTCAGACCCCTTTGTCTGCACAACTGCTCCTCCCTCTCCGGGATCCAATTCCTTGAGCCACCAGAGTCTTACCCATGGCTGCTCATCCTCTGTGCTGACTTCTCTTTTTCCAGAGAGACACACCCAGACCTCAGAGGCAAGCCCACACTGGGCTGGCTGAGCTGCGATTCCTCCATTTTGATTTTACTTTTTATCACATTATATGGGATCCCTCTGGTGGTTACTAAGAGACACGTCAGTTTGGAGAGATTAGAGGCAAAGGAAAGAGTCTTCAAATCCAGAGGCTAAAGGACATGGGCTTTACAAGTCCCTGCAAGGCAAACAGATGCTCGACTGCTCGGGGCACCTCCCTGGGTCTGTGGGAAAGCTCCTGGGCCCACAGGGTTCCATTTATCTGGGGTATGACAGGTTGCATGGGTGAGGCTTGAAAACCATCACCATTGTGTTACTGGGAACAGCGGATGCAGAGCTGTCTGGCCATAAGAAAAACAGCACAGAGGATCCCAGTCACATCTGAGTGGTTTCTGGCTGCAGGGGCTCAGAGGCTGTGACAAAGAAAGATCGAGGTGATGTCCATGGGAATGCATGTTGGCATGGGGCATGTTTCTAAGCATCTCGTTAGACGTCTACACAAACTACTCCTGCTACTGACCCTCTGAAGTCAGTCAAGGCCAGCCCCCTTTCTTACTTACGGCTTCAGTATAAAACATCCATCTGGTGGGACCCGGCCTGTCCCTTGGTCTGTCACAGTGACAGAATGAGAAATCACTTACGAAATGAGTGCATTTTCTTGACCGGCTGGGCACTCTGAGTTGATGCTGGGAAGGCTTTATGAAGATGCCTTTATGTCCTGAGATGTATAGATGTGTTCATTTATAGCATATTCATCAGAGGACCTAAGTTAATTGCTCTCTGATGAATTGCGTAACACCTCCTCTCTGCTTCTCCACCCTCCCAGCCTCAAAGCACACTGAAAAGGTCAATGGCACTCTCACATGCAACACACTTCAACTTCCTTCCAAGCTTATAATTAAAGCTAATTAGTACTTTTGGTAATTAGCACATGTAAGCTCTCCACTCTCTGAATTAGTAAGACTTACTGAGGTTTTGAGCCACATAGACTTTTTAGTCCTGGGTTCTGAGTCCTGAGCTGCGTGTGGTTGGTTAATTTAAAGTGTTTCCCTGGGTCAGGAAGATCTCTTGGAGGAAGAAATGGCAACTCACTCCAGTATCCTTGCCGGAAAAATCCCATGGACAGAGGAGCCTGGCGGGCTACAGTTCATGGGGTTGCAAAGAGTTGGAGAGGACTGAGTATGTAAAAAATGGCATACTGGGAAAACTATTCCTTTTTGGGGCCTATCCTCAAGACAAAGTGTGAGTTAGCAAGAGGCAAAGTCGAATTATTGCCACCGGATAAGATCAGAGCCTTTTAGCGTCTCTGGGAACTGATTAATCTCAGCCTCTGGATGTGCAATGGTTGTGTCCAATTACTACGTCACTTGCACTCAACCCATCTCCAGAACCCCCTGCTTCACTGTGTCAACCACTGCCAGCCATGCTGAACACATCAGACCTTCTTTAGTAAAATGCAGAGGCGATGGCTTGGGGTGCCAAGAAATAACTGCTCATTTTGTTTCAAACAAAAGTCAAAGAGGAGAAGAATCGTTAAGTCAAATCAGCTTCTGCTCTTGTGTAGACAAAGTGATTCTCCAAATAGCTTCATGGGTCTTTTTTTGGTCAGCGTGTGGGCATCCTGCAGGCCCAGAGAGAATTAAGTGTGTGTGAGTGTGTGTGTGTGTGCGTTTTAATCAAGAAATCTAATCTATATTCTATTAAAAGAGGGAAAAAAAAAAAAAAAAAACCTCTGTGATTTGTTTTCAGACTTTAGAAACAGTTTGAGAAAAATCTTCCATGGGTGATCTCCTTGTGCCTTCCCCCTCCCCTCAATACAAATCTTAGGTGCAAAAAAGAAAAAAATAGAACAATGATTTACTGGAGTCCTTGTAAATCCACAATAGTGGTGGTTGCTCATAGCACCAGTCATTTTGAAGCATAAAGGGAAGGCAACAGTCATTTCTGCGTGAACTACAAGGCAGCCCTGGGTCACCCGAGTGAATGGTTCTGATTTTAATGGCATTGTTACCATGGCTTATTTGGACCCATAGGGGTAGTTATATTATTTAGGAGCAAAGACACATCTGGTCCCATGTATGGCTGCAACGTGATCATGACCAGGATTATGGGTTTCCATAGCCTCCTGGTCCAGTTTAGTGGGGGGGCCTTGTCTCCCATTGACTGATGCCCATGCCAAGACACAAGTAAGTAAGTCCCATAAACAGTGGACCTCAGCCAGGGGTAATCCTGCCCCCAGGGAACACCTTGCAATGTCTGGAGAGATTAGTGATTGTCACAACTCCATGGGTTTAGTGAGAGTTCCTATGGACATCAAGCGGGTGGCGACCCGGGATGTTGCTAAACATCCAACAATGTGCAGGACAAACCCCGACAATGAAGGTGATCTGGCCTCAAGAGCCAATAGTGCAGAAATGGAGGCACCCTCATACGGAAGGTCTACAGAGGATCTGACCCTCCTGACATTCACTGTGGAAGAGTCAAACGTGAGCCTTCTTGCTCGATGGTGGACTGACTGTGGCCTTCTAACAGTTGGGCCTCCCGGGTGGCATTGGTGGTAAAGAATCTGCCTGCTAATGTAGAAGATGTAAGAGGCGTGGGTTTGGTCCTAGAGAATCTCCCATGGACAGAGGAGCCTGGTGGGCTAGAGTCCTTAGCGTGGCAAAGTTAGACATGATTGAAGCAACTAAGCGTGAGAGCCCCTGGAAGGACTAGAGCTCAGCCCGGCGGGAAGCAGCAGACACACCAGGGTAATCCTGGTGTGGGATGTGGGGCATTTTCCCCGCTGCAGCTTAGATGGACATCTTGCATTATGGATGAGCTCGTGTGCCATGGCGAATGGTTTAAGAACGATGCTTTTATTTAATGACTCCTAAGTGGTTGATTACTGAGGGTCAAGTTCCCGCTTCCTGTGGGAATCTGACATTTTTGAAAAGCCCCGTGCATTAATTATTCAGCGGAGACGTCCTTCCTATGGAAATTCACTCTCCTGATGCACTTGACACAGCCCTACCATTCCCTGTCTGCGCCAGCTACTTTGTTGTTAATCCTCCAAGCATTAATTAAATAAAATTTACAACTGAGCCAGGATGCATGTACCCTCAAATATTATGCAAAAAAGATGGCTAAATGCTCTTTGATTTTTTCCTGCTAGTAGCCAATCATCACCCATAGCTATTTACGTTCTTCCTTTTGTTCTTTAAAGCATAAACCTGGTATCTCTTCCCACTGAGAAGAAAATTCTGCTTAGTAATTAAATTACACCGCATTAAACTTACTTAACTTAAGTTCACCAGCAGGGAAAATTCCATGCCCCTGGGTTTCACAATAACTCCTAATCGCACTTGCAAGCCCTATCTTTTCAGTGACTTGTTATAATTTTCATTCCTGGAATTCCATTAAAAATGGTAATGTCATTACTCCTGTTAATGCTCAAAACCAACAGCATAATCCTGCATTTTAATTAGTAATTATAATTAATCATTATTTCATTAATGAAATGTTTAGTCGGTAATTGTCTTTGAGCACCTCACTCCCTGGGCTTACAAGCATTTCGTAACATCGAATTCACTGCCTCTTTCTGATGAAGTGGTGCTGTCAAACTTATTTTATTTTAACACTTTCACATGGCTCTGCAGCTCAGGCCCGTGACCTCGCCTGCATATTTACACTTAGGAGATGTGTGGTTTCTGGCTCTCGATAAGGTCTGCACGAAGACTCACCCTCGCACACGGCTCTGCCAACTTAAGAAGGCAAGTCATCACGTTCCCAGTGAGCACAGCGTGTGAAGAGAAAAGCAGTTCTTGGAACCCTTCGTTAATAACAAATGTGGGATCCAAATTCATGGATTTCTGAGAGAGGATAGAGCAAGGATTTGGAGGTACTCTTTAGAGCATGAAGGTTGATTTTAGAGCTTACAGAATTAAGAATAAACTGAGAGATGTCAAGAATTTCATATGAGGCAGGATTTTTGTTGATCCTTTTGCAATATCATTGATATTCTTATTTACTTGGATTTTTTTGAGGGGAGGGGAAAAGCCTGTCTTCTCCATGAAAATGTAAACGCCGAAGTACAGGTACCCCCATATGCCTTGTACCCGACTGCATTCTGCCTCCTAGAGCAGAACCAAGGATACACACCACTCAACAACCAGACGTGGGAGTAACTCTTCCAGGGTGGCATGTGGTTCGGCCGTGGAGAGGGCGAGGTGCCAGATGTAACAAATGCAGCTGTGGTTTTCTGATGGGAGTGAGTTGTTGGATGCTAAGGGTTAGCAAACTGGTAGACTGGCATGCTCATGAATGACCTGGGGTCAGAGCTGTCTCTGGGAATCCTCAGTGAAGACAGATGCATCTTAATGGCCTCTATGCAAAATATATCTTAATGTGTGTGTGTGTGTATACACTGTCTGTATGTACACACTGCCCCCCACCCCCACGCCCCCACCAACACACACACGCCACATAAACACCTACCGCACACTGAATACAAAGAATTATTCAGGGAAAGAAAATCTGCTATCCTGAGAAAATTACACAGGAGCGTTTGAACCAACGAAGGCTGTTCTGCTGATATCGCAAGGAAGAACTCGCAACTTCCAAGGGAAGCTGAGCTACAACATCAGGCTGGCTGGAGAATGCTCCGTGTCTGTTACGTATGTCAGGCAAGGCAGTAAGAAACTTCCAAACATATGTTAAGAAGGAAATGGTGGCCAAGAGCTTGGCCTCGGCCCGAGTATCAGAGTATGTACAGTTGTGATCTGAGGTGACAGAAAGACAGGCTCTGCGGTCCAGAGAGGGCCTTCGCACTGGTCGTCTTCATTTTACAAAATGAACACATATCAGAGGAAAGCTTAATTTTTTTCATCTTTTCTGAATATCTGTGCATAAGTTAGTGCTTCAGCACACAGAAACCATATGCAACTCGTATGAAATAGCATCAAAAGTCCTAATGAGAGACGCTTGGTGAATGGGGACGGGGGCCAACTAGACCTCCGACCTTGTCTCCAGGCAGATTCTCTTTCTTCTCAAGGCGACGTTGAGATAATACGTTTCCCTTACCCGTCCGCTCAGTTTGCATTCAGCGCCCGGCTTGTTCCCGGAGCTGGGGAATGGAGCCCCTCCCTCATGAAGCTCCCAGTCTGGAACCAGTCCCCTCTGGTTTCCTGCCACTGGCCATCACCTTTTCTTTTTAGCTCCCTTTGCTGCCTCTCCGCGTATCATCCAGGTCTCACAAAGGCTACTGTGATGGTGGGGAATAAATATGAAAAAGCCACTAAGATCATTACACCCACGGGTTCCTGTTCGTGAGGTTAGAGCAGGATTATCGATACAAACAGATGTGGCCTGCTGCACATGCCCCAGGCGTGGGTACTGTGCTGAGTACCCCACATGGGTCACTGGGCTTGGTCGGCTTTGGAGAAGCCGAGCTCAGTGAAAACTGGCAGCAGGCCCGTTCCAAGCATGGCCAGGTCTGTCCCGTGCTTTGCTAACTGCCTGGAGGGGAGCTCCTGCTTGTTAAACTCTGACTGGAACTGAGGTCCAGACCGCTGTGGGGAGAAAAGGAACATGGCCTCACAGATGCCTTGGCCCGAGTCGAGCAGAAAGAGTAAGACAAATCGACTCCAGAAAAAAGCATGGCATCCTCTCAGGGGAGGAGAGAAAACATGCCGCCATTTCCTGCTGTTCTCACGAAGGAGAATCCGCTTGCCTGCTGAGCAGGTCTTGCTGAACCAAAAAACAGCGAAGTCCTGACCAGCCCTTGCGTGGGCCCTGTCCGTGTCTCACGGAGACTGACAGCACAGACTTGGCTGCAAGTCAGCTGGTCCTCCCCGCTCCCACCGACCCCCGTGCCTCAGTTTCCTTCCATGTAAAACAGGGACAGCAAGGCCTAGACTCCAGGTTTGCTGGGATGATGACATGAAATCATGAGTGTAAAAAGACGTGAATGCCGAAGCTGACCCATGGTTAACACTCAACTGTTACCATACTGCCATGTTCAATGCGATGTGATGTAGCCCTTCTGCTTCCATTAAAAATGTAAACAGCAGCAAGGACAGCAGCAGTCACAACGGACTTAGGTTTGTAAGTCTGTGGGCTCCCCTTGGTGTGATTTGAACAGGAGGGAGGGACAGCCCGATGATGCTCTGAGGTCCTGGGGAAGATATGACAGAGAATTCTGCTGTCAGCCTCATCCCACTCCAGTGGGAACAAGAAGAGCCACTGGAGCGACCTAAATGCGGTAATAAGAGCTGGAAAGTAGATCACTGGTCGACCACAGAATGTAGGCATGCCTGCGTACTAAGTTGCTCAGTCGTGGCCAACTCTTTGTGACCCTGTGGAATATAGCCTACTAGGCTCCTCTGTCCGCGGGATTCTCCAGGCAAGAATACTGGAGTGGGTTGCCATGTCCTCCTACAGGGGATCTTCTCAACCCAAGGATCAAACCTGAGTTTCCTGCATCTCCTGAATTGGCAAGCGGATTCTTTACCACTAGCACCACCAGGGAAGTACCAGAAGGTAGGGGCAGAGATAATTATTTGCTATATAAACACAGGATAAGAAAACTGTCTTCTCCAAAGTGCCATGGCTGTCATACCCTTCTTAACATGCCAACCTTATCCCTCTCCTGAACTATATTCTTGTTTAAAGAGCAGGTCACCCTAATGTTCACATTTATACCCCTTCAAGGATTGACAACTGGTTTATGCTCAGGAAATGTTTGCTAAGTAAATAATCTGAGGGTCTGCAGACAATCAGCACCAACCACGACCGCCGTTCCCAGGGCGACAACAGGGATTCGAGTGAGAAAACCGGGGTGGGAGCGAAGGTCTCTTGAAAAGCATTTGTTCAAGGCTGGGATGGACCTACAGGAAGTGGACCAGAGTGACCCTGATCACCGATCTTTCCATGAGAAAGATTCCCAGGGATCCAGCTGAAACAGATGGAGTCAGCTCCACACGCCGCCTGCACTCCCCGCAGACCTCAGAGTTTTCGCAGATCGGAGGTTTAGCAGATGGTGTTTCTGCATTAATTGTCTAAATTACCATCTATAAGATCCTCTGTTTTCTAAAAACTAGTTGCCTTAAGCCTTTAAGGTTTGAATTTAACTCAAATGTTTGTGTGGAATGGCAGCATACCTATTTTGCAAGTTTTCTGTTGTGCAAAACAGGTACACAAGGGGTTGTGGGGGGATCTGAGGAGGGTGGGTTGGCAGCAGAACCCAGCCTGTAAAGCTGTAGCCTTGGTTCTCACTGCACTGCCTGCCAAGCAGGTGGGGGACCAGCCTCTGAGTTGAGCCTGAGAACAGCCGCGGTAGCGTGGTCTCCTGCATTGTGGCTACTACAGCATCAGTGTCAGAAAACAGACAAATTCTGGAGCTACGACATGAGTGGTCCCAGAAACTGTCCTCCAGCTTTGGGGAGGCACTACAAAGCTTTGTTCACACTCACAATAGCTTTCACAGCAACTTGGGATGCCAGTTTCATTGGTTTTACTCACAACAGTTTTTTTCTCTCCAAATCCAAACTCCCCTTTCTTTTTCTTTTCCCCTTTCTGGAGGTGAGCTCCAAAAAAAAGAAAAATAAATCTAATAGTCCTTATTTTACTATCTAAAAAGGAGGCTGCAGAGCACTGCAAAGAGCCAGTACCAGAGGCTGAGGTTGACAACTTCCAGGGGGATTCTAAAAAAGACCACCAGAAGGAGCAGGAAGGAGGGGGAGAAACCCTGATGATGAGAGTGTTGGCACCCCCAGGATTCTGGGCTGGTGGAGAGGGGCGTTGTGGGACCAGAAGAAACACATCATGAGGAGGGCACTGGATTAAGACTTTATATGAATTCTGGAAAGGGAGAAAAAAAGGCCTTTGATCCACTCCAAAGAGGGAGACACAAAACTTCAAAGCCGAGTAACAATCTCCCGCACTTTGCCCTGCATTCAGTACAAGGAGTATTATTCACTGTGGATCAGCTCACCTGGTGCCCCCACCACACACACACACCCACACACATACACACGTGGCGGCTACAGACATGACATTTGGCTAGTTCAGCCTCCCTGAGAAGTCAGCACATGCCAGGTTTAAGAATATAAATACATGAGGCTGTCTGGTCCTAAATGGGGTCAATTCACTGGCCCCTCTGATGCTGAAGGAATCTCCACCTATGACAGTTGCCGTTAAATACTAACCTCCTTTGCAAGATTCAAAAGAAGGAGTGGCATTTTGTTTCCCTGACGCCATGTGTCACTCACAGTGACAGGTAACTAAATCATAGCTCATAAAGAAGGCTGAGCAGAGAAGAACTGATGGTTTCAAACTGTGGTGCTGAGAGTCCCTTGGGTAACAAGGAGATCAAAACAAATCTATCCTAAAGGAAATCAACCCTGAATATTCATCCGAAGGACTGATGCTGAAGCTGAAACTCCCATAACTTTGGCCACCTCATGTGAAGAGCTGATTCATTGATGCTGGGAAAGATTGAGGGCAGGAGGAGCAGGGGATGACAGAGGATGAGATGGCTGGACGGCATTATGGACTTAATGGACATAAGTTTGAGCAAACTCTGGGAGATGGTGAAGGTAGGGAAGCCTGGCGTGCTGCAGTCCATGGGGTCACAAAGAGTCGGACATGACTGAGCAACTCAACAACAAAATAATAGTCCAGGAGGAAGAAATTTGATCTTCTCAAAATCTTTTTTTTTTTTTTTAGTCTTCTTTTTAATCTCAAAAATAAGAGTTGTTTGTTTGTTTTTTAGGGGGGTAAGAGTGGGATGGGAGTGTGCTTCCCATTCAGTCTCTAGCTCAGTATGGTAGCCCTTTATGAAAAGTAAAATCTGCTTTTATTAAAGTAAGCAGATCTGCTAGTGTGAGCACCACAGACATAACTGGGGCTTGTTCCCTGGGTCGTCCCAGAAGGCCGGGCCAACTTCTGGCTCCCGTGGACTCAGGAAGTATGGGATGAGGTCACCAAACAGAGCTGGTCACCTGGACAGAGTTGGGGGGACGCCACACACAGGAAACATTCTTCTCCGCAGCAAGCCCCACATGAGAGAAATCAGACAACTCGTCAGCACCTATCTGAGAGCAGCCCTCATATTTTTTGCAATGACTCACTTGTACCAGAATCAGAATCAATCAAAATGGCAATGCAGAGAAGACAGAGATAAAAAGAAGCATCCTGGAGAATTCTCCTGGTTATTTTAAAAATATTGTCTCTGTTGACTTGACGTGGTATAGAAACAGTTCCATATGCTGTATTTCTTTTTTTCCCCATTGCATCTTACAGTTTAAACATAGATCTTCTATCGGATACAACGTCTGTTAACAATATGGCCTACTAGGTTAGCAAAGGAACCGTGTTCCCTGACAGCCTCTGGGTTTGGGAGGGCTGGTAAATCATTGTCCTGATTCCCCTGCTCACGTTTAATTGTGGAAAGCATTACACTCAAGTTCTTTGCCAGTCCATTTCTGTAACACAAACTGAAATGACATACTTGTTTCTCTGGGTTCTTGCCTGGTTTGGACCCAGTTAATTCCCAGAAATCCCCCATCTTAGCAAGTGTGTCTCTGTTATTGAATATGAGACAATACGTTTGTCTGCGTTTCGTATTGTGTTCTGGAGATTATTACTGGTGCTTCTTTACCGTTTTATTTTTCTTAAAAAATGTTTTCACTTATGCAAACTAATTTACTCACATATTTGTATAATACAACTTTAAAACAGATGCAAGATTAGAATCCCCTTTCACTACCCTGCCCTGGTTTCTCATTCCCTCCCTGGAGGTAACAGTATTACCAGATTGGCTCAAATTCTTTTACACACTTTTCTGTATATTTGCACAGATCTATATGTATGGTCACGTGTCTTGTTTTTGTTGCTATTGTTGGTAGAGAAAAAGAATCAGACCCATAGAATGCACGCTTCATGATTTATTTACCCGTTCCACTACTGATGGGTTATATACTTTGCCTGTTAATTCACTAAAATCCTGCTGCTGCTGCTGCTGCTGCTGCTAAGTAGCTTCAGTCGTGTCCTAGGGTCCAGTTTGAACCAGGCTGGAGTTGTAAAAAAGAATACAGAACTAGATTGGACTTTAGTCCAACTGTCACTAATGTCCAGGTGGTCTTGGGGAGTCAGTGTCACCCTAGGATCAACCTCCTCTGTTGGAGGTTGGGGGAGGGTGAGCGCAGTGGCCATCAGCCTGTCTGATCACCGTTTAGCCCCCAACTAAAATGAAAAGTATTAGTTGCTCAGTCGTGTCTGACTCTTTGTGACCCCAGGAACTGTAGCCCACCAGGCTCCTCTGCCCATGGGGTTTCCCAGGCAAGAATACCTGAATGGATTGCCATTCCCTTCTCCAGGGGATCTTCCCGACCCAGGGATTAAACTCAGGTCTCCTGCATTGCAGGCAGATTCTTCACCTTCTGAGCCATGAGGGAAGCTCCAGAACTAAGGCCAGATTTTTCACATTGCAACGTGAGTGACTTAATCGAAAAGAAACATATTTCTTATTTGTGAAAAATGTATATATTATTATTTGTGAAAAATGTACCCATGTTCTCTATTATTCAAAGGCTTCTGCTCTTAGAATTATGCAGGTTTTATAGGGGTTTGTGGCACCACATTCTAACTCATAGGTCAACAACTTGATGGATTGTGGAGTCTACAGACAGATTTTTCTCTGAGTCATGCAGAGGTTTTAACTGATTTAGTTATCAATATTTTAAAATAAGGATATTTCCTAGAAAAGAACTGTCTTATTACTTCTCTTTGGAGAAAATCATCTTTAGTCAAAACAGGTTTGTACGTCTAGGCAAAGAAAAGTTGCTAGTTGTATAAGAAAGAAGGGATCCCATGCTTTAGAAAGATCCAGACAACGTGGAAAGCAGAAAAAAAAGAAAAAGGAACGATTCAGAGTGATTAAGACAAGTATGGAGCTGAGCAATTCTCCCATCCACTCCCCTAAGCCTTCCCCAGTATTCCTAATCCTCCTTTGCTATTTTATTTTTCTCCCATCATTCCCACAGGCCATCTGATACATCTTATCTTTTATTTACATATCCATCTAGTGTCTCTCTCCCTATTATTCTAATAGTAGCTCCATGAGAGCAAATATTTTTATTCCTCTTATTTATTTTCCAATCTCAACATTAAGAAGGCCTGGTACATAGCAGTCACTCAAAAAAAAAAAAAAAGATTTATTGAATTCATAGAAAATATATGGAAGGATGGATGGAAGGAAGAGAAACACCGTTAACCTGGGGCTTGATCCTGGTGGCCATCTTTAGATGGGCCACTTGTCCTTAAGACAGCTACCAGCTTTGCAGCCCATTCTCCTCCTTTAAGTTTCCTTCTTGGCTCACCCCAGAGGCATCTGAGCTTGAGATGCCAATTCTAGGATCCCTTTATTGAAATATACCCAAGTAGCTGACCAGAAATCAGCTCCCAGAGAGGAACCTTAGCAGCAGGGGTGGCAACTAGAGTGAGGTGAGGGAGGCTGTGGGCCTCTCATTCTCGGGGAGGCACTCCCTCTCAGGGTGGTCATTAGGTGCAGAGCTGACATCTACACAACCCTGAGAGAAAGTGCTTCTTTCAAGTTTGTTTCCTTGGCACCTCGCCAGGCTTCCACCCCAGACCCACCCCGGCTAGCAGAGCCTGGGCACAGACAGCCTTGAATGCCGGTTCATCCCCGCTCGGTGCAGGGGGCCTGGTAGGCATGGCAGCGTGGAGATGCTTCTATCCCTGAAGAGAATCACAGTCCATCTAGTATGGGAGACACCTGTGCGTGCAGTTACTGAGCAAAAGATGGGAAGCATGAGCGTGATGAACCAAGCATTAGCACTGAGTAGGGGAGAAAGAAATTTAGCAGAGTCGATGAGGGGAGAGTCTCAGAAGAAATGATATTAGAACAGAGCCAGAGAAGAATGACTAGAATCTCCCCACCTAGAGAAGAGCTCAGAAATACATCCCACGAACACGCAGCTCAGTGTGCAAAGGGGAGGACATAGGAGCCTGCCTGGAGGATCTGAGACCACCACCCACAAGCTGCTGGACGGGGTGTGGCGCTCCAGTCAGCTGGCTTGTATGTGAGAAGCGGGTAAGGTGAGTGACATACTCGGACAGAATCCACAGCCCTTTCTAGTTGACTGAATGTACGAACAGAAAGCAAAGAGTCAACGGTTTCTCATTTCCAACTTGGAACATGGGGGAATGCCACTAACCAAGATGAGGATTGTGAAAGGAAAGATGTTTGTGACAAGGTGAGTAGAATCCAAGTTAGGGAACTTCTGAATTCAAGGTGGAGATAGGGACTTCCCTGGCAGTTTAGTGGTTAAGACTTGGTGCTTCCAATGCAGAGGCCCTGAGTTCGATCCCTGGTCAGAGAACTAAGATCCCACATGCCATGCAGCATGGTCAAAAAATTAAAAAAAAAAAAAAAGAAAGTGTTGATAAAGATGCCCAGGAAGCAAAGGGAATATGAACCTAATCTTTAGGAAGGAAGTAGAGGCTGAAAATAAAGACTCAGACCCTACTGTCAAGGAGTGGGAGCAGAATTCATGGAGCACACCAGACCAGACTAGACCACACCTGGAGGCAAGTGAGTTCAGGAAGAAATTCTGACAAAGCCCACTGGCTAAGGGGCTGGCCAAGAAAAAACCGAAGGAGCAGTAGTGAGAAGGGTAGGGGAAAATAAAGAGGAATAAATAGCATTAGCTGGAATCAAGACTGCTGGAGAAATATCAATAACCTCAGATATGCAGATGACACCACCCTTATGGCAGAAATTGAAGAAGAACTAAAGAGTCTCTTGATGAAAGTGAAAGAGGAGAGCGAAAAAGCTGGCTTAAAACTCAACGTTCAAAAAATGAAGATCACGGCATCCAGTCCCATAGATGGGGAAACAATGGAACAGTGAGAGACTTCATTTTCTTGGGCTCCAAATTCACTGCAGATGGTGGCTGCAGCCATGAAATTAGAAGACGCTTGCCCCTTGGAAGAAAAGTTATGACCAACCTAGACAGCATATTAAAAAGCAGAGATATAACTTTGCCAACAAAGGTCCGTCTAGTCAAAGCTATGGTTTTTCCAGTGGTCATGTATGCGTGTGAGAGTTGGACTATAAAGAAAGCTGAGCACTGAAGAATTGATGCTTTTGAACTGTGGTGTTGGAGAAGACTCTTGAGAGTCCCTTGGACTGCAAGGAGATCCAACCAGTCCATCCTAAAGGAGATCAGTCCTGAATATTCACTGGAAGGACTGATGCTGAAGCTGAAGCTCCAAAACTTTGGCCACCTACTGAGAAGAACTGACTCATTGGAAAAGACTCTTATGCTGCAAAAGATTGAAGACAGAAGGAGAAGGAGACAACAGAGGATGAGATGGTTGGATGGCATCACCGACTCGATGGATACGAGTTTGAGAAAGCTCTGGGAGTTGGTGACGGGCAGGGAAGCCAGGTGTGCTGCAGTCCAAGGCATCTCAAAGAGTCGAACACGACTGAGTGAGTGAACTGAACTGAACTGAGTCTTTGTGGAAGCAGAGCAACTGATAACTGGCTCTGGCAGATTGTCTTTGCTGGGCTCAGGAGGCATGCGCAAAGGAGAATACCCTGGAAAACCAAGCGGGTGCCTCCTGCCTCCTGTGGAAATGACCGTGGAAAACACCCACCACCCACCTTCTGCAAGGAGGCAGCGGCAGTTTTGCCTTTTCATGTGGCTTCCTCACACCCACCCCCTGGGAAGTGCGATATAATCTTCCCACGGAGCAGACGGGCTGCTAGCTGGAGCTGCTCCTGCCCAGCAGAGCGCTCCCCCAGTGCAGTTCTGGCAGCGCCTGTAGAGCCGACGAGGCTGGCGCACCAGTGCTCACGCCCAGTAGCCACTGTGCCAGCCCTGCCTGTGCCTGCTTTATACCAACCGACAAAGCATCCAGTGCCAAGGCTGGAACTGCTTCCTTTTGCTCCCAATTCTTAGACTGTTACCTTCTTCATATATTTGGAGAGAGACAGAGACAAAAAGAGCAAAGGAGAGACAGAGGGAAAGAAGGAGGGAAGGAACTACAGGAAAGAAGGAGGGAAGGAGAAGGGAAAGAATAGAGGCAGAGGGTGGAAACTGACCAGGGGAGGAGCCAGGGACCTCGCACTGGGGGTTGACGTGATGAGCCGAGCGACCTTGAAGGTGCCAGCATCGGCAAGGCTTCTGGCACAATACTGGACATAGTCTGAGCCTCAGCATGTGTCTGCTATGACTATGTGGCTGAGTCTCCAGGAAACCGTTTGCTAATTTTCACACAGCCATGGAGCAAAACTCATCTTACACGAGTTGGGGGAATTCTACCTTACACTACATTCTTTTTGCACTCTCGGTGGCAAGAGTTTTTGGCTTGAGTGGAAGCTGATACTTTAAAAGTAGTAACTTGAAAGAATGAAATAATGCCATGTGCTGCAACGTGGATGGACCTAGAGATTGTCATACTGAGTTAAGTCAGATGGAGGAGGACAGATATCATATGACATCGCTTATACGTGGAATCTAAAAAAACAAAAATGGTACCAGTGAACTTCTTTACGAAACAGAAATAGAGCTACAGATGTAGAAAACAAACCCATGGTTGTTACCAGAGGGAGAGCAGCAGGGAAGGTATAACCTGGGAGATTGGGATTGACAGATACACACTACGGTATATAAAGCAGATAACCCGCAAGGACCTACTGTATAGCACAGGGAACCTTACTCAGTACTCTGCAATGACCCATACGGGAAAAGAATCTAAAAAAGAGTGGAAAATACGTACATGCATAGCTGATTCACTTTGCTGCACACTTGAAACTAACACAGCTCTGCAATCAACTATACACCAATAATTTTTTAAAGTACTAACTTGCTAAAGTGAGACATGAGCCTACGTTCTTTTATCAATAAAGAGAAATGACAACTATATTAAGACTATGAAGATCCAGTGTGTTTTATCAATATGTTGGAAGTACTTTAAATGCCCAAGGCTAGTTTCCAGCTGCTAACTTTGCTCTGTCTCCCCACCGCGTCCCTCGCTTTCCCCGTTGTTTTCCACTGCTGTTTCCTTATTCTTTTTATCCATTCTTCTTCCCATCCCAGTTGCGGCAGACTGATTTTGTTGTTGTTGGGGTGGGGGTCGACTTCCTAAGCCTTTGAAAATTTCTCCCTTTGGGAAGCTCTGCTATTAAGATCTTCCAGCTAGTTCTGCAAAGCTACTTTCAAAGAACTTTTGAAATCGGCAGCTCTACGTATGTTTTGGTAAAAGGAAGCGAAGGTTATGTTTGTTTGGTTCGGCATGCTGTTTGAAGTGCTTCAGCCCCGCTCTGCAGCCTCCTACCATCTTCCAACTGTCCCCTTGAGAACATCCTTTGCTGCTGACTTGAAGAGAGCTGGATTCTTTTTCAATAGTGCATGTGCTGCCGTACTGTTGACTGTTTGCTTTAGTTCATAGTTCTTCTCTGGATGGATTTTCTATGAAGATCATCCCTACTCATTTGATCTTTAATTTCAGATCTTGTCGTTTTCTTTTCGAATGTGCTTCTTTTTAAAATGGATGTTTCTTTTGGCATTACAGCTTCCTATGGGCCTCAGCGGGTGTTAATGGCATTTTCATTTATTCTCATAGACAACTTCAATTTCTAGGCGGGGGGCAGTCGAGTTCTGTTGTGGTTCACAGGAGAAATACATCCTCTGGCAATTCTGGCCATTTTATTTCACTTCTGTGGCCTCAGATAGGGAGATAACCTGAGAACACTGGCTGTATATGTCCACAAAGAGTTCTCTGTGATTAATTCGCTCCCCAGCCTGGAGTGTTGAACACTCAGAAAAATGCTCAGGCTCACCTAATTCCTTGGGTCTGTAGAAGAGTGAAACTATGGCTAAGGCACACAGAGTTTAGGGAACAGGCTTTGAAAGAAAGCCTCAGTGTATCTTAACATCAGTGAGCCTCATTCCAGAGATGACGAATGGCCTCCATGCGGGCCTTCGGTGGAGAAGCAGATAGGTCACTGGACTGGCACTATGTTGGTCCCAGAAAACCATTTTCCCATTGTCCCCTGGGCAGGTTTTGAGAAAGCTCTCAACCAGAATGAGCTGAATTAATGGAGTGATTACAGGTGAACACAAAAATTTTTAATATTCTTTCCTTATCATTTAATGATCATTTTAAATGGCCGTTTTACACCCACCCACTGACCCATCCACCCATCTACCCAGCCATCCATCCATCCATTCATCCATCTACCCACCCATCCATCCATCATTAGTGGTAATGCCCCTACAACTGCTTTTGGTTAACACAAGGAATCTAAACAGCTAACCTAATGAAACTCATTCCAGTATCCTGTCACATTATTGAGCATCTTCCAAAACAGGAGTCCTTTGACTATTTCCAATTTAATTCCACAATATGCTTCCATATCCAGAATAAATACAAGTGTATCCACATCGCACTCAATTATTCTCGTCTACTCTGATCCCCCCCCCACCGATTTTAACCCTGCAGTATAACTCTCTCTCCAGCAACCCCCATTCTCCATAGCCTATTTGTTACTCTATCACATTTATCACCTCCCAGCCTAATATGTACTGTACTCATGATGTTTATGGCTTCTTGCCTGTTTCTAGCATGTCAACTCCACGAAGGTAGGGATCGCTGACTACTCGCTAATATACCATAAGTAAGTGACACATGGATTGATAAATATGCTTGACTAAGTCTTAAGCTCTAAGAGGGTATGGCCCTCCGGTGCTTCCACCCAACACTCGGCATGTTTTCCGACTCTATGCTGGCATCGTAGGAGAGACAGATCCTCCACGCTCAAGTCTCAGACCTGCTGCAGACACGTGACCTGCTTGGTCCCTGCACACCTACTGCCAGCAGAGTCCCCACTCCTATGGTCAGTGCAACAATTAAAAACATGCCTGTATGTTTCCAAATTCCCCTCATGGCTCTGTGAGGCTGTGCTTGATAACTACAGCAAGTCTTAGAACAAATCTATTTTTTTTTTTTTCACGCAGGACTTAGTGGATAACTTGTCCACTTTATGTCATTTTAGGGGTCCTCTCGGTGATGATATACTCTCCCACCTCACTCAACAGACTTCAGGATCCTTTCACACAATTAAAGAGAGTGATATTTTACAGTAAAACTCAGCTGTCATACATGTTTTCTATGTCAGTTGTTAACAGGCCAGTACACCAATATTTACCAAGTGCTTTGGGGTCTGACTCCATGGGTATTTTAAAGCAAAAATGACACCCTACCCACCAAGGTTGTGCATATGCAGGACTCTTATCAAATCCGTCCCCACAGTTTTAGGGAAAATCTCAGACACTGCAATCAGAGAACAAGTAACTGATTTTTTTTTCACTGGGCTGGTCAGTTATTCAACCGTGACAGACAAACTCATGAGTTAAACTGGACAACACAGTCCGAGAGAATGATATCTCAAGTCAGGGTTGGCAAAAATAATAGACATTTCTATGACAGAACATCAACAAATAATTACTGACTGTCTACTAGATACAAAGTATGGTGCTACAGAACACCAAAGGTGTGGTCAACATGGCATCAAAGGTCATTCTGCCGGGTGATGATGAAATGTGTGCATGGATACAAATTCAGAAATGCCTATACCGACAGCAGCTGTAGGAACGCTGGATGTGTTCTATCTCAGTTAATTGCTGACATGGATACTACATGCTGTGCTGGGTACGCTGTGCTCAGTCATGTCCAACTCCGTGCGACCCCATGGACTGTATCCCACCAGGTTCCTCTATCCATGGGGTTTCTCAGGCAAGAATTCTGGAGTAGGTTGCCATTTACTCCTCCTGGGGATCTTCCTGATCCAGGGGTCAAACCTGCATCCCCTGCTTTGCAGGCTGATTCCTTACCTGCTGAGTCATCCATAAGGAGTCCAAAGTGTCTGTGTTTTGCAGATGAGGAAAATAGAGCACAAAGAAATAAAAGAATAAGGTCTCACTCAGCTGGGAATTGGTGGGGCTGGTACTTAAGTTACAGTTTGTTTGAGGCCCAAGAATTAAGTATGATGTGACAAATGAGCACTTTTTTATTGCCTGAAATTGTCAGTTTTTGTTTACCTTCGTTGTATTGAAACAAACACAAGGAGATAGGTTACATATATTTTAACTTTTTAAAAGCAATGTGTGTTGAATGCTCTGTAACTTACAAATCATGTCAATCTCTGTACCTCTAATATGTTAGTTTCTGCAAATTTGACATTTGATCATAAATTGCCCATGTTGAAATGAATTACAACTTCCCACATTAAAGAAGCACTTAGAGATCCATCTCTATTCCATTTGAAGGGAGTTCTATATGAAATCTTTTTGATCTTTCCTAAAATTAAAATGAAAAGCCAAACTCTGGCAATATCATCGAATAACACAAGTGTTTAATTCTGTGAATGAGGCAGAAGCATAATCAATTATTTGATGTTTAAGGCAAAGATTTACTTGTTTCATTTGCTTTTTCATTTTGGAACTCTACTGTCAGACCACGATCCTTTCTATCTTCACACAGCTTTTCT
This sequence comes from Bos taurus, assembly GCF_002263795.3. NCBI lineage: Eukaryota > Metazoa > Chordata > Mammalia > Artiodactyla > Bovidae > Bos > Bos taurus. The sequence continues at coordinate 41,516,027 of NC_037349.1, read as the reverse complement.
AAAATTATCATCAAAAATAAGAAACAACAAAAAAAGAAATAAGCTGTATTTTCTGTGCCTGCAGGATTTAAGACATTTTCCTCTTGGCGTGCACCCTAATAAGTAGGAAAATCTAGAATGAAAGTTGCAGTGTTGCTTCAGTAACTTCTATGAAATCGATACAATTGTGGTTTTCTACTATAACTCTCAAGGAAGGAACATTTGATGAATCTCTTAGTCACTGACAGCTCTCTTCACACTCTATCCTGACCAAGTGTATGTGCCTACACATATAAAGGGAGGTTTTTGGTTTTTTTAAGTTTGCATTTTTCTAAAGAGAGATGCAAAGATCCGAGACAAATAACTAGATATGACATATCCCACAGACTTTATCAAGCACTTGCCTGATTTCTTGGGTCAAATTCCATTAAGTCTTTGGGCAAAGACAATTAGCTTGCCACTCACTGAAAAACAATATATTAATGATGTCATATCCTTGGGTAAGGGAGCTCTATGGGAAAATCTCTAATACTCTATGATATTTCAAAAGTAAGCAGTTTGTTGAGTTTTTGCACTTTAAAGGAATAGAGGGTTTCTTAAAACAACTACACGCATACACACACACACCACCAAGTCATGTAGCTAACAGGTAAAACAATTTGCTCACTTCACTTGGTATCATGTAGACTTTCCAAGAAAGAAAATCTTAATCAAGTCTTCAAGCCCCTCTAGTTTAATCACAATGCCTATGAAGAAACAACCAGAAAATAAATAAAAAGTGAAAGATAAATACTGTAAAATAAAACATAAAAACAAAATATTTAATAAAATATAAAGAAATAAAAGATGAAAGATGTAAAGGTGAAACATAAATACCATAAAATAAATAAAATATAAGATATAAAAAGTAAATAGTCATGAAAGATGGAAAGTAGATGCAGAATTATGTTTATTTTACATGTATATGTTATCCATTGGATACCACGAAGTAATAATCACTCCAGGTCAGTTAAAAAACATGGAACTAACAACATGAATTTCCATGGGCAAGGATACCAAATAAGTTGAGGCAACCACGGCATAATTAATGATATATATAATTCTAGTGCTTTGGCTTCCGAAAATTTATCTTGTTCTGTATGCAGGTCAAGAAGCAACAGTTAGAACTGGACATGGAACAACAGACTGGTTCCAAATTGGGAAAGGAACCCAATATACGTCATGGCTGTATATTGTCACCCTGCTTATTTAACTTACATGCGGAGTACATCATCTGAAATGCCAGGCTGGATGAAGCACAAGCTGGAATCAAGATTGCCGGGAGAAATATCAATAACCTCAGATATACACCACCCTTATGGCAGAAAATGAAGAGGAACTAAAAAGGCTCTTGATGAAAGTGAAAGAAGAGAGTTAAAAAGCTGGCTTAAAACGCAATATTCAGAAAACGAAGATCATGGCATCCTGTCCCATCAGATCAGATCAGATCAGATCAGTCGCTCAGTCGTGTCCGACTCTCTGTGACCCCATGAATCGCAGCATGCCAGGCCTCCCTGTCCATCACCAACTCCCGGAGTTCACTGAGACTCACATCCATCGAGTCAGTGATGCCATCCAGCCATCTCATCCTCTGTCGTCCCCTTCTCCTCTTGCCCCCAATCCCTCCCAGCATCAGAGTCTTTTCCAATAAGTCAACTCTTTGCATGAGGTGGCCAAAGTACTGGAGTTTCAGCTTTAGCATCACTCCTTCCAAAGAAATCCCAGGGCTGATCTCCTTCAGAATGGACTGGTTGGATCTCCTTGCAGTCCAAGGGATTCTCAAGAGTCTTCACCAACACCACAGTTCAAAAGCATCAATTCTTCGGCACTCAGCCTTCTTCACAGTCCAACTCTCACATCCATACATGACCACAGGAAAAACCATAGCCTTGACTAGACGAACCTTTGTTGGCAAAGTCATGTCTCTGCTTTTGAATATGCTATCTAGATTGGTCATAACTTTCCTTCCAAGGAGTAAGCGTCTTTTAATTTCATGGCTGCAGTCACCATCTGCAGTGATTTTGGAGCCCAGAAAAATAAAGTCTGACACTGTTTCCACTGTTTCCCCATCTATTTCCCATGAAGTGATGAGACCGGATGCCATGATCTTCGTTTTCTGAATGTTGAGCTTTAAGCCAACTTTTTCACTCTCCACTTTCACTTTCATCAAGAGGCTTTTTAGTTCTTCTTCACTTTCTGCCATAAGGGTGGTGTCATCTGCGTATCTGAGGTTATTGATATTTCTCCTGGCAATCTTGATTCCAGCTTGTGTTTCTTCCAGCCCAGCATTTCTCATGATGTACTCTACATATAGGTTAAATAAACAGGGTGACAATATACAGCCTTGACGTACTCCTTTTCCTATTTGGAACCAGTCTGTTGTTCCATGTCCAGTTCTAACTGTTGTTTCCTGACCTGCATACAAATTTCTCAAGAGGCAGATCAGGTGGTCTGGTATTCCCATCCAGTCCCATCACTTCATGGCAAATAGATGGGGAAACAATGGAAACAGTGACAGACTTTATTTTTTCAGGCTCCAAAATCACTGCAGATGGCGACTGGAGTCATGAAATTGAAAGAGGCTTGCTCCTTGGAAGGAAAGTTATGACCAACCTAGACATTAAAAAGCAGAGACATTACTTTGCCAACAAAGGTCAGTCCAATCAAAGCTATGGTTTTTCCAGTAGTCATGTATGGATGTGAGAGTTGGACTATAAAGAAAGTTGAGCACCGAAGAACTGATGCTTTTGAACTGTGGTGTTGGAGAAGACTCTTGAGAGTCCCTTGGACTGCAAGGAGATCCAACCAGTCCATCCTAAAGGAAATCAGTCCTGAATATTCATTGGAAGGACCGATGTTGAAGCTGAAACCCCAACACTTTAGCCACCTGGTGAGAAGAACTGACTCATTTGAAAAGACCCTCATGCTGGGAAAGATCGAAGGCAGAAGGAGAAGGGTATGTGATAGAGGATAAGAAGGTTGGATGGCATCACCAATGCGATGGACATGAGTTTGAGTAAGCTCCAGGAGTTGGTGATGGACAGGGAAGCCTGGCAGGCTGCAGTCCTTGGGGTCACAAAGAATTGGACATGACTGAGCGCCTGAACTGAACTGAATGCTTTGGCTTCTGAAAATTTATCTTTGTCCTATGTGGATCTATATGGATCTAACTAAAGAATTCATTTCCACAAGTCAAAGTCTCGGGCAAGGGAAATAAAATATGTGATTTCTCTAGTGTTTCCCCAAGTTCATGGTCATCCACACTCCCTTATCTCTGCATCAGCAGGAGGAGAATGTGAGAGACCAAGAAGCCCTCAAATTCACCATCAGACCTGTAGGAGAAAACCCCCAAAACTCAGCCAGGTAAGTCTATGCCTCCTGGTTCTCTCATGCTATCTTAGTTACAGCACCAAGAGCATGTGTAACCTTGCTGGAAAGCTGACTTGAGTAAGTAGTACAGAAGTGGCACTGACTGCTCCATGAATATCCACATGCTCAGCTGCATTCCCAAACCCCTTGCAGATAAGGGACCCACACTGACCTGTTCTGGCCAATGGGTTCTGAGTGAAAACACCACATTGAGGACTAGAGAATTTAAGAGCCAGATATGACCTTCTAGCTCTTTCTTGTTCTGCCTCAGTGGCACCAAGAATGCATGAGCAGATGTCAGACTTGTAAGTTGCAGAAGACTAGATCCCTCATAAGGGAGCTGGCCCTGGAGAGCCACCAGTCCCTCCACACACTTTGGAAATGAGCTGTATGTGTTCTGCTTCTAACATTGAGATCTGCAGAGTCAAAGCTACGGTTTTTCCAGTGGTCATGTATAGATGTGAGAGTTGGACCATAAAGAATACTGAGAGCCAAAGAATTGATGCTTTTGAACTGTGGAGAAGATTCTTGAGAGTCCCTTGGACTGCAAGGAGATCGAACCAGTCAATCCTAAAGGAAACCAACCTTGAATATTCATTGGAAGGACTAATGTTGAAGCTGAAACTCCAATACTTTGGCTACGCATCAATACTTTGATGCAAAGAGCTGACTCAGTGGAAAAGACCCTGATGCTGGGAAAGATTGAGGGCAGGAGGAGAAGAGGGCAACAGAGGATGAGATGGTTGTCTGGCATTAACAACTCAATGGACATGAGTTTGAGCAAACTCCAGGAGATAGTGAAGGACAGGGAAACCTGGCGTGTTGTAGTCCATGGAGTTGCAAACAGTCGGACATGACTTAGCGACTGAACAACAACATTTCTTTGATAGCATTTACCCCGATTATCTATATCATCTATTAAAATAACCAAATTCATCTAAAGTACTACAGTGGGACACACACGCTAAACACCAAACATTGGTTTTCATACCTATTCTAACAGAGGGACTCAAGACAACCAACTATATGATCGACATTTCAAGGTGGAAAGAAGGGAATTTCAGGGAATTTCTCACTTTCGTGGGACAGCTGTTGGGAATAAGCATATGACTTTGATCGAGGCATTTTCAGGTACTCAGAGATACCTTTAATGCTAAGCATATGCATAACTGGTTCACTGTTAGGGACTTTAAAATGTGCCCTGTCCAAACTGTTTCCTGAGAATGTTACATTGCAATTCAGAAAGCAAAGCTTGTTGAGAAATCTCTAGGAGTTTACAGTGTGCAGTTTTCTTCAACAGGCCTAAAAAGAATCATTAGACAAACCTTCCAACTCTCCCATTCTTCCATAGCCTAAACCCTAAACACAAGATCGTAATTCTGCAGGTATAAATTCCCTCATTATCTGTGGACTGGGTCAACCACGGCACAGACTGCCAGCCCCAGCTGACCTCCGAGCAGGGCCTTTGGCAAAGGCAGAGCACTGGCCCTCAAAGAGCCTCGCAGCCAAGCTCGACAGGAGGCTCCAAGCTTGCACAGCAGCCAACCTTTATAATTGGGCCATTTGTTCACTGGGTGATTTATACAGTGTGCACTCCAGGCTGATGTTCTCAGAATAGCATGTCGGCTTTCCCTCAGCCACACAGGATGAAGCAGGATTGGGGTGCCTGCATTTACAACCTGTCCAGTCACTCTGGACCCACAGAAACTCTGAGATGAGCAGTAGTTCCGTGGTATTGTGAGAAGGAGCATGTGTAATGCTCAGAGCCCGGACTCTGGAGCCAGCCCACTAGGGCTGAAAGACCTATTCCATCTCTTCCTAATTATGTCACCCTGGCAAGCTGTTAACCACCTGTGAACCTTAGTTGCTTCCTCTGTAAAATGGGGGGTTATAATCCTACCTACCTCTCTGTGGTTCTTGTAAAGATGTGCTTGAGAAGAGCTCAGAAGCCTGCCTGGCACAGGGAAGACGTTTGGTAACTGTTAACCAGGCATGTTGCTGAGCATTACTGACATGCAACATCAGCGACACATTATGGGTAGAATGATTTTCATCTTCATTATCCACAGTGATGGTGATGATGTGGTGATGATGATGATGATGATGATAGTCATATTAATAATAATCACTTCCTAAGTGCTTGCCATGTGCTTGGCACTCTGTTAAGTACCTTATGTGGATTATCTCATTGAATCCTCGGGGCGACTCTTTAGACTGTTATTATCTCCTTTTGACGGATGAAGACACTGAGACTCAGGCAGGTTAGGAAGCTAGCTCGAATCAAAGAGATAATGAAGCCAGAAGAGAAGCTAGGCAGGCTGCTCTGGAGCCGTGCCCTGTGTGACCAGTGCACACGCCTCTGTGGACCCAAACGCAGCCACAGCTGTTGGCCATCCTGACACTGACTCGGCACCATCAGACGGTTTTCACAGGATGGAGCCAAAACTTACTTAATGTACTCCAGCTGCCAGTAGCAGGAACCTGCTAGAGAACTACAATGTCTGAGTGTCCTGCCTCCTTATTTGAGCTTGAAAATCGGGGCTATAGGGGATGGGAATTCTGCCTGGAAGTAGAACATTTGCGATGGGAAAGGGTAGGGAAGGGGCTGCACCAAACAGAACTGCCAGAAATACAGGGCGGGCTTCAAGGGGATTGCTCCTCTGTGGTTCCTAGCGCGGGATTCAGTCTGTGGCCAAGAGACGACTGGGTTTGTAATGGAGCCTTGGAAAATGGAGCAAACAGCTCCTTTCATCCCCTGCTCCTACCACCTCTTAGCAGCTGTCTTCACCTCGTCTTCCCTCCACCAGGGACTTACTCAATTATCCTCTCACCCAGTGTCATCCAGTGATCCGCCTGCTCCCCTGTTTGCTTCAGAAATTCTGAGCACACAGAGAGAGCCAAGATGCCTTCTGCCCCGTTGGGAAAAGGCCTTGGCCGCCCCTATGTCCAAGTCTAGCCAGCCAGCCAGCCCATCCTTTACCACACTGCCTGCTTCACTTCATTCTAGTCTATTGACTAGAACATTCTTCTAGAATATTGAGTTGTTTCTCCTCAATTTCTGGAGCCCTGGGAGCAAGACAAGAGGCATGAGTTACTTTTCCATCTTCCCAGTCATTTCTCAACTATTGAGTCACAGGGAGGTTTATCTTCCATAACTTAACCCCCACCTCGTAGTGGTAGCTGGTATTTTTTTTTTTTCCAACTTTTTATTCTTGGCCCAAGAGAATTATACATCTTTACATAATCTGTTGGGCTTCCCAGGTGGCACTAATAGTAAAGACTCCACCTGCCAAAGCAGGACACTTACTCTAGTATTCTTGCATAAAGAATCCCATGGACAGAGGAGCCTGGCAGGCTACAGTCCATAGGGTCCAAAACACTCAGACACGACTGAACTGACTTAGCACGTTATCTGTGCCTTCCTGCCACACTGTCAGACTTGGCCACATGACCTTCTTTGGCCAATGGGATGTAAGCAGATACAAAAAACCCCAGGTCCAAGCAGAAACTCTAAGTGCAATTCCAGGGCTTAATGCCTTCTTTTGCCTTTCTGTTCTCTGCAGTGAGAACAGTGTGACCCAGAAGGGGGCTCCTCCAGCCTGGGTCTCGGAAAACCAGAAACAGAGCTGAGCCATTGCTGACCACAGACTTGTGAGAAAGGAATAGAAACCTATTTATTTGGAGGTTATTACTGTAGCTAAGTCTAGGACACAGAATATTCGACAGCAAGAACGTGGTGCCCGCACAACACACAGAGATAGAAGGTGTAAAGGAGGCGGCACGCTTGTGTGGTCACACGTACTGGCTGAGAGGTCAAGACAACCCAAGCTCAAGGCCTGACTCCAATGTCCTTATTTACTCGGCTGGAATATCCGTGTTCCATTTATGATGTTTTATAAAGATTAAACGAGGTAATGCACTAGAGGTGCTTTTCACTGTGCCTGGCAGAGAACACGCGTCAAACAATTGATGGACAGAGATATACACACCTAGAAAGACTTCCCAATGCGTAAGTCTATAGATATAAAGATCTATATCCCTATGTAGTTATATAAAATGTAATTTAAAATGATTGGAAATCAAGTAATCAGTGAACCTCCGAGATATACACACCTAGAAAGACTTCCCAATGCGTAAGTCTATAGATATAAAGATCTATATCCCTATGTAGTTATATAAAATGTAATTTAAAATGATTGGAAATCAAGTAATCAGTGAACCTCCTTAACAAGTTCCTAAATAGTTTTAAATTAATTAACACGTTGTACTGTTGGTGGCTTTCCTGTTTTTTTCCTACACTGAATTTGATCAACCCAAGTTTATAAAGATATGTCCACCTTGTTCTGTCAACATCCCACTCCACTGTTTTCACAAAGGCAATCTTTCCCTAATGGTTACAGTCGGCTCTTGCCACACTGATTGCATGGATCAGAGGCCCTTTGACTTACATCACCTGGGCCAAAAGAGTCACTACAACAGATTTTGCACTTTCCCTCTTTAATGGCCTCAACTTTTAGGATCTGGATAATAGTTTAGAAGTCACATCAAGATCTGAACATTCTTTTGGGTGCAGAAGAAAGTGAGACTGATAATATTCCTGTTTTTCATCATTGGAGTTCTCTCTCTTGTCCTGTCTCTTCTAGCCAATGAAATTTTGCACTCAGTATCAACCTTTCCCAGTCTTCACTAACCTCCATAATAAGGAGAGTCTTTGTGTGGATTATTTCTTATATGCTTACAAAGACAGGTGAGGGTTATGCTAAAGCTAGAATTGTTGACATTTTTATGGATGCCAACCATAACTCATAACTCACTCATGATTACCAAGAGCAAACCTAGTTCCAATGGGTGAGTCTGACCAAGTCTCACACATAAAAGATCTACCAAGAGGCAACACCTGGACTAGTCTGAGGACTTAAAGACATTACTCTTACTCTGTCTTCCTCAGGAACCTAGGTCAGGACTGCATATCTTCCTGCCATGAGAATTACTCTATCAAAATACTCTATTAAAAAGCATCCATATGAGATGGTTAGAAACACCCTCATACTTGAAGACTATTAGCTTAATAACTGGATTAGTTCCTTGCCATCTTACAAAGAAATTTCAGGGCCTTGAGGCAATGAGATATTGGGTGATTAAATTTGGACCAAGCAAGGCATTACTAAAGGAACAAGTAAGAGGACGGAGGTTGCCCTGATAGCTTGAGAATGAGTCAGTCAAGGGGGCAGAAATCACCTAAGAGGACATGGTTCCCAAATGGCCCCTGTCTGGACAGGCACCCAGATTTTTACCATTCTCCCTTACTCCCTAGAATGCCTTAAATCAAGAATATCCATGGATGCCAACAAAGACAGCAGTCCCTCCACAGAGTCTTCCCCTGAGTTAATTAAATGGATAAAACCCACAAGTCAGTGAGACTCAACCTTGAGAGGAGCAAGTTTCTCACTAGATACTGCAAGAAAGTAGAGGATGAGCACATAGTTTGTAATTCTCTCCAAACTGTACAAGCTCAGCTCCTTTGCACCACCCTGTGCTGTCAGGTTGGGCCTTCTCATCCTTTGTGATGGCTGCACAAGAAAGAAAGTGAGCCATACTATATCTCTTCAAAGGGGCTTAGTGCTAGTCTGATGTGCTTGTTAGCAGGCTCAAGCTAACTCAGTAGGAGGCATTGTAGGTGAGTCGCTACTGGCAAGGATGTCAGAGGCAGGAGGACCCAGGAAACCCACTTGGGGTTCTCTCCTCCTTCCTGCTGGCCCTCAGGTTTTCCCTCTGCCTGAGAATATGGAGTGAGCCCTCTGTAGGGGTGTCATTAGAAAGACTGCTGCTTCACTGTAGCAATTGAAGTCCAAATTTTTCAAGAGTAATTGGGCTGGGGCTGTTAAAGGGGGCAGCCACTTCCTTCTAGTGAGAAAGAACACCCACCATGTGTGTTACACACGGTGGACTCAGCAGGAAGCTGCCCGTCAAGAGGGATGCAGAGCCTGGGCAGAAGGAGGAGCATGATGCTGAGTCTGAGTGATGAATGGACGAGGCTCCCTGCCAAGGCAGGATCGACCCCAGCTCCTAACTGAGACGCTCTCTTACCTCCAAACGGCTGGGTTTTACTTGTAGTGCTATTTCTGGCCCCAAACTCACAGGATGTTTATGACGCTGTTTCCTAAATTATACCGCACATGACACTTGTGTTTGGAGAAGCACAAGCGAATCTGCTGTGAGAAAAGAGTTCTGTTCTACATCTTTTCTTGGGAAACCCTGCTTTGTGCGGGCTCCTTCTGGCAATTCTCAGGGTTCATCATCCCATTAAAGAGCGCCTGAAAGGTCCTGGATTGCAGAAGCATGGCAAATTCAATTATTCTTTCTCACTCCAATGTATATTTGCAATGATAAATGTCCCACAGATTACTAGTTGAGAAAGTCTGGCTGATATAAGTAAACACACAAAAATAGAGACAATAGGATTTCCATGGCAAATTTGGCAAAGATCTCTGCTCCCACCATGGCTCACCTTCTATGAGATGTGGCTATACTTACAGGGCTCACAGGAATAGGTTTGGGACCACACTGTGTGGGTTTGAATACTGTCCCCACATCCATTAGTTTTGAGGCCCTGAACAAATTCCCAAACCTCTTTATGGCTAGTTTTCTCCAGTGAGGAACAAAGATAGTTGCAATGTTTTCTCCAGAGGATTCTGGGCAGACTCAGTCAGGCAGTCAGTTAGCGTATGAACAGAGTTGAGATAGTGCTTGGAACCCAGGAAGCAAGAGGTCATTGTTTACCATCGTTCCATCCCACCATCACCAAAATCATCTCACTGTCTCTCACTTGTTCTCTCAAATTCAGATTCTGAAAGTTGTTCTGACTTTCCCTTCTTCATCCACTTCTGCCCAAGCTGTACTATCCTGATCAATTCTCTAGTGCATTTAGGGTCAAGGTAACCATTAAGAATTCATGCTTCCAAACTGCGGTATTGGAGAAGACTCTTGAAAGTCCCTTGGACAGCAAGGAGATCAAACCAGTCAATTCTAAAGGAAACCAACCCTAAATATTCATTGGAAAGACTGATGCTGAAGCTCCAATACTTTGGCCACCTGATGTGAAGAATTGATCATTGAAAAAGACCCTGAGGCTGGGAAAGATTGAAGACAGGAGAAGAAGGGGGCGACAGAGGATGAGATGGTTGGATGGCATCACTGACTCAATGGACATGAGTTTGAGCAAGCTCTGGGATATAGTAAAGGGCATGGAAACCTGGGGTGCTACAGTCCATGGGGTCACAAGGAGTCAGACACAACTTCACAACTAAACAACCACAAAGAACCATTAAGTAGGAAAACAAACAAAGCACAACAACAGCAACAAAAGCATGCTAATCCAAAGAAACAAAGAAGAAAACCACCGTTCTGTGTAGATCGGGACCGACCATGAGAAGCACACGCAGCCCCACTCATACACTGCTTTCCACAGCACTTGCTCTAACAGTGACCACGCTGCCCATCTCCCTGGCTGTTTCCTGAGTTCCTTAGGAGCACGGCCTGAGTTTCCTCTAAACATGTAGTTCCCTCTAAACATGTACTTTCCTCTGTAAGGGCTTAAACACTTCCCAATGTCTTGCTCCCCACCTGCTCCACCAGAAATCACCCATTTCAAGTTCAAGCGCATTACATGATTCCCTTTCCATTCCCTGAGCAGGAGGCCCAGGCTCCCATATATCTGCTTCTCCCCACCTTCTGGCAAGATCTCCTTCAGCCTCTGACCCACCATCTCTCTCTCCTAGCACCAAACGCCAGCCAGAGAAGAGCTGCCTAGCGCCGCATTTCCTTAGCAGGATTCAGAGGATCACAGATATTAGAGACGAAGGAGAAAAAAAAAAAAATCCATCAGGACATCTCAGCCTCTCCTTGTGCAAAATGGTTCCAGCCTGAACATTTTCTAAATATTTGTCAGGCCTGGTATTAAAGGCTTGAAGCGACAGGGCCCCTCAGGGGAGAAAGTTGGTGTCAAACCTTACTATTTAAGATGATTTCTCTGACTGACTTTTCAGCCTCCCATTTCACCACTGAATCTCACCTCTCACTTCTAGTTAAAGGCCTTCTCACTACATGGGCTGTGATGAGAGGTGACTAGAGAAAGGCCACAGGAGGGGTCGGAGGAGGACAGAGCCGTCATTCTGTGGGCTGTGCGCCCTCTGGCTCCAGGAAATTAAAAGGACGGGCAAGGTGAAATCCTGACCTCCTGCTGCAACTTCTATCCTAAAGAAAAGGCACACTCTCAGTCTTACAGATCTCCTCTTTTCCATTCAGAGAGCCAAAACGCAATCTTGTCATTATAGGCATACCTCGGAGATACAGTGGGTTCAGTTCCAGAGCACCACAGGAAAGCAAATAATGCAATAAATCGAGTCACATGAGTTTTGGTTTTGTAGTGCCTGTAAACAGTGCGTTAACACTGTACCGTAATCTCCTAAGCATGCAATAGCATTATGTCTGAAGAAACAACGTCCATTCTTCAATTTTTTAAAATGCTTTATTGCTAAAAAAGGCTAATCAGTATATGAACCTTCAGACAGTCATCTTTTTGCTGGTGGAGGGTCTTGCTTTGAGCTGTTGATGAGTGCTGACTGATCAGGGTGGAATGGTTGCTCAAAGTTAGGGAGGCGATCTCAATTTCTTAAAAGAAGACAATGAAATCTGCTGCATTGATAGATGCAGCATATGCTGCTGTGTGATAATATTTTACCCACCTGAGCATGTCTTTCAAAACTGGAGTCAATCCTCTCAAATCTGCCCCTGGTTTATCAACTAAGCTGATGTAACATACTAAATCCTGTGTTGTCATTTCAACCATATTCACAGCATCTTTACCAGGAGTAGATTCCATCTCAAGAAACTACTTTCTTTGCTCATCCACACAAAGTATGTACTCATTTGTCATAGTTTTATCATGAGATTGCAGCAGTGCAGTCACATCTTCAGGCCCCACTCCTAGTTCTCTTGCTATTTCTATCATATCTGTGGTTACTTCCTCCACCCAAGGTTTGAACCCCTCAAAGTCATCTGTGAAGGCTTGAATCAACTTCTGGCAAATTCCTGTTAATACTGGCATTTTAATCTCTTCCCATTAATCATGAATGTTCTTCATGGAACCTAGAATGGCAAATCCTTTCCAGTAAGTTTTCAGATGAATGCCCAAACCCATTAGAGAAATCACTATATATGGCAGCTATGGAATGGGTGAATTTAACTCAGATGACCATTATATCTACTACGGTGGGCAGGAATGCCACAGAAGAAATGGAGTGGCCATCATGGTCAACAAAACAGTCCGAAATGCAGTACTTGGATGCAATCTCAAAAACGACAGAATGATCTCTGTTCATTTCCAAGGCAAACCATTCAATATCACAGTAATCCAAGTCTATGCCCCAACCAGTAATGCTGAAGAAGCTGAAGTTGAACGGTTCTATGAAGACCTACAAGACTTTTTAGAACTAACACCCCAAAAAGATGTCCTTTTCATTATAGGGGACTGGAATGCAAAAGTAGGAAGTCAAGAAACACCTGGAGTAACAGGCAAATTTGGCCTTGGAATACAGAATGAAGCAGGGCAAAGACTAATCGAGTTTTGCCAAGAAAATGCACTGGTCATAACAAACACCCTCTTCCAACAACACAAGAGAAGACTCTATACATGGACATCACCAGATGGTCAACACCAAAATCAGATTGATTATATTCTTCACAGCCAAAGATGGAGAAGCTCTATACAGTCAGCAAAAACAAGACCAGGAGCTGACTATGGCTCAGACCATGAACTCCTTATTGCCAAATTCAGACTTAAATTGAAGAAAGTAGGGAAAACCACTAGACCATTCAGGTATGACCTAAATCAAATCCCTTATGATTATACAGTGGAAGTGAGAAATAGATTTAAGGGCCTAGATCTGATAGATAGAGTGCCTGATGAACTATGGACAGAGGTTCCTGACACTGTACAGGAGACAGGGATCAAGACCATCCACAAGGAAAAGAAATGCAAAAAAGCAAAATGGCTGTCTGGGGAGGCCTTACAAATAGCTGTGAAAAGAAGAGAAGTGAAAAGCAAAGGAGAAAAGGAAAGATATAAGCATTTGAATGCAGAGTTCCAAAGAATAGCAAGGAGAGATAAGAAAGCCTTCTTCAGCGACCAATGCAAAGAAATAGAGGAAAACAACAGAATGGGAAAGACTAGGGATCTCTTCAAGAAAATCAGAGATACCAAAGGAACATTTCATGCAAAGATGGGCTCAATAAAGGACAGAAATGGTAGGGACCTAACAGAAGCAAAAGATATTAAGAAAAGATGGCAAGAATACACAGAAGAACTGTACAAAAAAGATCTTCACGACCCAGATAATCACCACGGTGTGATCACTGACCTAGAGCCAGACATCCTGGAATGTGAAGTCAAGTGGGCCTTAAAAAGCATCACTATGAACAAAGCTAGTGGAGGTGATGGAATTCCAGTTGAACTATTCCAAATCCTGAAAGATGATGCTGTGAAAGTGCTGCACTCAATATGCCAGCAAATCTGGAAAACTCAGCAGTAGCCACAGGACTGGAAAAGGTCAGTTTTCATTCCAATCCCAAAGAAAGGCAACGCCAAAGAATGCTCATACTACCGCACAATTGCATCTCACATGCTAGTAAAGTAATGCTCAAAATTCTCCAAGCCAGGCTTCAGCAGTACGTGAACCGTGAACTTCCTGATGTTCAAGCTGGTTTTAGAAAAGGCAGAGGAACCAGAGATCAAATCGCCAACGTTCGCTGGATCATGGAAAAAGCAAGAGAGTTCCAGAAAAGCATATATTTCTGCTTTATTGACTATGCCAAAGCCTTTGACTGTGTGGATCACAATCAACTGTGGAAAATCCTGAAAGAGATGGGAATACCAGACCACCTGATCTGCCTCTTGAGAAATTTGTATGCAGGTCAGGAAGCAACAGTTAGAACTGGGCATGGAACAACAGACTGGTTCCAAATAGGAAAAGGAGTACGTCAAGGCTGTATATTGTCACCCTGCTTATTTAACTTATATGCAGAGTACATCATGAGAAACGCTGGACTGGAAGAAGCACAAGCTAGAATCAAGATTGCTGGGAGAAATATCAATAACCTCAGATATGCAGATGACACCACCCTTATGGCAGAAAGTGAAGAGGAACTAAAAAGTCTCTTCATGAAAGTGAAGTGGAGAGTGAAAAAGTTGGCTTAAAGTTCAACATTCAGAAAACGAAGATCATGGCATCCGGTCCCATCACTTCATGGGAAATAGATGGGGAAACAGTGGAAACAGTGTCAGACTTTATTTTTCTGGGCTCCAAAATCACTACAGATGGTGACTGCAGCCATGAAATTAAAAGACGCTTACTCCTTGGAAGGAAAGTTATGACCAACCTAGATAAGCATATTCAAAAGCAGAGACATGACTTTGCCAACAAAGGTTCGTCTAGTCAAGGCTATGGTTTTTCCAGTGGTCATGTATGGATGTGAGAGTTGGACTGTGAAGAAGGCTGAGCGCCGAAGAATTGATGCTTTTGAACTGTGGTGTTGGTGAAGACTCTTGAGAGTCCCTTGGACTGCAAGGAAATCCAACCAGTCCATTCTAAAGGAGATCAGCCCTGGGATTTCTTGATGCTAAAGCTGAAACTCCAGTACTTTGGCCACCTCATGCGAAGAGCTGACTCATTGGAAAAGACTCTGATGCTGGGAGGGATTGGGGGCAAGAGGAGAAGGGGACGATAGAGGATGAGATGGCTGGATGGCATCACTGACTCGATGGACGTGAGTCTCAGTGAACTCTGGGCGTTGGTGATGGACAGGGAGGCCTGGCATGCTGCGATTCATGGGGTCGCAGAGAGTCGGACACGACTGAGCGACTGATCTGATCTGATCTGATAGCCTTATGGAGTGCCTTCAGATCAGATCAGATCAGTCGCTCAGTCGTGTCCGACTCTTTGTGACCCCATGAATCCAGCTTTGCAATGTAGACAAAACAACCAGTTATGTCTACATTGCAAAACAACAAAAGAGTTATGGAGTGCCTTGGGTTGGTCAAAAAGTTAGTTTGGGCTCTGGAACACCTGGAATGAAATTTTTAGCCAACCCAATATTTCTCAGATAATATAACTTTAAAGTTGAAGTTACTCCTGGATCCACAGGCCACAGAATGGATGCTGTGTTAGCTGGCAAAAGGACAACTTGAGTCTCATTGTACATCTCCACTGGAGCTCTTGGATGATCAAGTGCTTTGTCAATGCTTAGCAAGATTTTGAAAGGAATCTTTTTTTTTTTCCCCTAGCAGAGAAGGCAATGGCACCCCACTCCAGTACTCTTGCCTGGAGAGTCCCATGGATGGAGGAGCCTGGTGGGCTGCAGTCCATGGGGTCATGGAGAGTTGGACACGACTGAGTGACTTCACTTTCACTTTTCACTTTCATGCATTGGAGAAGGAAATGGCAACCCACTCCAGTGTTCTTGCCTGAAGAATCCCAGGGACGGGGGAGCCTGGTGGGCTGCTGTCTATGGAGTCGCACAGAGTCGGACATGACTGAAGTGACTTAGTAGTAGTAGTAGAGCGGTAAGTGGGTTTAAAATGTTCAGTAAACTATGTTATAAACACCATAAATGTAAAGGATGTGTTGTCATTCCGGCTTTGTTGTTCCATTTATGGAGCTTGGGCAGAGTAGACTTAGCATGATTCTTAAGGGTCCTAGGATTTAAAAATGGTGAGTGAGTGAGTGAGTGAAATCGCTCAGTCGTGTTCGACTCTTTGCGACCCCATGGACTGTAGCCTACCAGGCTCCTCCCTCCATGGGATTCTCCAGGCAAGAGTTCTGGAGTGGGTTGCCATTTCCTTCTCCAGGGGATCTTCCTGACCCAGGGATCGAGCCCGGGTCTCCAGCATTCCAGGCAGACACTTTAACCTCTGAGCCACCAGGGAAGCCCTTAAAAGAAAGTGGTAAATGGCTTCAACTTAAGGTCACCAGCTGCATCAGCTCCCAACAAGAGAATCAGCCTATTTTTGAAACTTTGAGGCCAGGCATCTACTTCTCTCTAGCTCTGAAAGTCCTAGATGGCATATTCTTCCAATATATGGTTGTCTTGTCTACACTGCAAAGCTGGTGTTTAGTGGAGCCACCTTCATGAATCATCCCAGCCAGATCTTCTGGATAACTCGCTGCAGCTTCTACATCAGCACTTTCTGCTTCACCTTGCATTTCTATGTATGGAGACTGTTTCTTTCCTAAAACTTCATGAATCAACCTTTGTTTACTTCAAACCTTGCTTCTGTAGCTTCCTCACCTCTCTCGGGCTACACAGAAATGAAGAGAGTTTGGGCCTGGTTCTGGGTTAACATAAGGGAATGGTGTGGCTGGTTTGATCTTCTCTCCACAGCACTCACACTTTCTCCATATCAGCAGTAAGGCTGTTTCACTCTCATCATTCATGTGTTCACTGGAGAAGCACTGTAAATTTCTACACGAACTTTTCCTTTGCATTCACAACTTGGCTGTTTGGCTCAAGAGGGAGGCCAAGCTTTTTGGCCTGTCTCAGCTTTTGACATGCCTTCTCACTCAGCTTCATCGTTTCAAGTTGTTGCTCTAAAGTGAGATGCCTGACTGCTCCTTCCAGCTGGACACTTAGAGGCCCCTTTGTTGCTCTTGTTGGTGTTTAGTGGCTATGTTGTGTCCAACTCTTTACGACTACCACGCAAGCCAGGCTCCTCCCATGGGATTCTGCAGGCAAGAATACTGGACTGGGTTGCCATGTCCTCCTCCAGGGGATCTCCCTGACCCAGGGATCGAACCTGCATTGGCAGGCAGGTTCTTTATCACTGAGCCATCAGGAAATCCCACAGAGGCCACTTCAGGGTTACTAATGGTTCTACTTTCAATAGTGTTGTGTCTCAGGGAATAGGGACACCCAAGGAGAGGGACAGAGACAGGGAACTACAGGTCAGAGTGGCCAGAACACACACGACATTTATAGATTAAGTTCTCTGTGTTATATGGGTGCAGTTCACGATGCCCCAGAATAATTACAATGGTAATATCCAGTATCACTGATCACAGATCACCATATCAAATATAATGATGATGAAGATAATTGAAGTGCTAGACAATTACCAAGATGTGGCACAGAGACACTAAGTGAGCAAATCCTGCTGGGAAACTGGCCAATGCAAGGTTGCCCACTGGAAGGTGGCCACAAACCTTCAGTGTATAAAAGTGCAGCATCTGTGAAGTGCAGTAAAATGACATATGTCTATATACGACAATGAGGAAGTCTTACATTCATGTCCCTACTGAGATTACCAACTTATATACCTAAAGGGGCCCCTCAAGACTGGCAAAGAGCCAGAACATGGAAGCAACCTAGATGTCCATTGACAGATGAATGGATAAAGAAAATGTGTCACATATATAGAATGGAATATCACTCAGCCATAGAAAAGAATGAATTTGAGTCAGTTCTATTGAGGTGGACAAATCTAGAAAATGATATTGATGAACCTATTTGCAAGGAAGGAATGAGATGCAGATATAAAGAATGAATTTGTGGACACAGTAGGGGAGGGAGAGAGTGGGACGAGTGGAGAAAGTAGCATCAACATATACACACCATTGGGTCTAAGATGAGTAACTAGTGAGAAGCTGCTGTGCAGCCCAGGGAGCCCAGCCTGGTGATGACCTGGAAGGATGGGATCAGGGGAGGGGAGGGAGGCTCAGGAAGGAAGGGATGCATGTACTGATTTGCATTACCATACAGCAAAAGCCAACACAACATTGTAAAAAAAACCAAACAAAAAAAAAGATGGGCAAAAACCCCACTTTCAGCAGATTGCCATCTCCCAGGAAAGCATACCCTGTGTTGCCAGAAGTCCAGATTTCAATATGAAATGTTATAATTTTTAAATGAATATTCAGGGTTGATGCCTAATAAACAAACACCTTACACCCCAGACTCCCTCTCACACCTATCATACACATGTGCACAGACATGCACACCCAGTCTTAAAGCTCTAAAAGCCTTTAAAACCGAGTCTTTTTAATAAATAGGAAGCAGTCAAGGTTGGTCACGAGGAAGACCAGTTTTGCATGGAAATCCATAAGCTTTATAGTCAGACACATCTACAGAGTTGGGAAGGAATATCAATTCTACTTTAATCTCTCTGTATTTACAGAGAGGAAATGCCAAGAAGATAAAAAGAACACAGCCTTCCCACAGATTTCTGGATCTTTGAGTACTTTCAGTAATATTTGTGTCTTCTAAAATAATGTTGGTGTTTGGGAAATTATTTTTAATAATACAAAAATAATAAATGACTCCTTTGTGTTAACACTCAATAATTTCCTCTCTGAAATCCCCAAAGTATTCATGGTTAAGGGAATATTACGGGAAGGGGGTAATGCAATGCAAAGATTATTCTATGCTGAAGTGTTCCAGCTT
The DNA here is from genome assembly GCF_002263795.3 of Bos taurus. Lineage (NCBI taxonomy): Eukaryota > Metazoa > Chordata > Mammalia > Artiodactyla > Bovidae > Bos > Bos taurus. The sequence goes on along the minus strand of NC_037349.1, from coordinate 41,497,148 downwards.
TGTTACTATGCAATGAACAAGCCATATAACCTGTTGCTGTTCAGACTGGCTAAAAGGCCTCTGCAAATGTGGTACCATATAAATATCATTGAAGAGCTCTACCAGAAAAGTAGTATTTCAAAGATAATTTCTCACATTCCCAAGAACAATAAAATATTGCAGGACAAAGATACCATGTCAGAGTCCATGCGTCTCATCTTTTGCCCTGAGCACACAGCTGCATCTGTTATTCTCTGTTGCCTTTATATTCTGTTTTGCTCAAATACCTCCTCATCTTCAATGGAAGACACTGTGTTATCACACAAATCCTATGTTAGGACAGTGCTCTCATATAGCAACGTCAGGTTCACATCCTTTTGGAGGCCATTTAAGCTAATATATATAGTTGGTTGTTTAAAAACAAGATTTTCTCTTTGTAAAATGCATGTGAAAAAGATGAAACGACAGTGCATGCAAGATGGGCTGTGTCTAAGCTACAATCAAATTGAGGCAAAAATATCAAGATGCATATGAGTGATATCTGAAAACTACCCTCAACCTCCAACTAATAAATATATGAGACGTGGAAGAGACTTGGCTTCTGGGAATCTTTTCCTCAAATCTTTTCCAACAGATGCACCCGAGGGACTGTGGGGAAGGGATGGACAGGAGGGCCCCGTTTACTAGGAAGGAACTACTTGTTTTCCAATAAGACCAAAATGTCTAAAACTGTCTGGTTCTCTAAAAGAAAGATTATTGTTCTTTAGTCGCTAAGTCATGTCTGACTCTTTGCGACCCCACGAACTGTAGCCTACCAGGCTCCTCTGTCCATGGGATTCTCCAGGCAAGAATACTGGAATGGGTAGCCATTCCCTTCTCCAGGGGATCTTCCTGAGCCAGGGATTGAACCTGGGTCTCCTGTATCAGCAAGTGGATTCTTTACTGCTGAGGCACCTGGGAAGCCAAATGAATGATAAGCATTGTCCTCAGAAATAAAAATGAATTATTCTGAAAGGATTATATATAATCATATAAATATGAGTAGCTAAAAGACTGAGGTATGTATTAATTCTGCAGTAAAGGAAAAGTCTCATTCAATTTTGGACAGAGTTCAACAATATTACAGGAAAATATACTAAGTACACAGAGGCTACTTTTGACTGTAGTTCCTTACAATAAATATACATACCCAACTGTACATATGACCGCCTCAAAGATAAGCCATGCTGGGTTTTGTTTCACACAGCTTTCATTAGGTATACGTTTTACAATGTCTCTTGAAATGATTTGCTAGGACCAAAGGCTAACATGAAATTTCCTGCATGCTGGCAGCTAATTCAATAAAAATTAGAGAGGTGAAGCTCTGTTCCCTGGAAGGGGAAGGTCTTAACACAAAACATTCATTATTTCCCTGTAAATTGCAAGAGAAAAGATGCTGGATTTAGCACTGAGGCAGGAGGAAACTGTCACTTTTCATTACCAGTAGAAAAATGTTTGAATTTGCAATATTCCCTGGCAGATTTTGATTTGGCAACTCTACTTCTTTATCAGCATCTACCTTAATCCATTAATTTGCAACTTCACAGGTACTATGTTGGGCCAATGACTCTGGGTACTTCTCTTTGAAGGAATGGCACCCTATGTTCCTTTTCCGGCACTGTCTCATTAAAATGAAACTCTGATTTGGAATAACCCTGGAAGACCTAAGCCCTCTGATGGAAAAAAAAAAGAAAGCAGTATGTCTCTCCTCTTAAATTACACAGCAGAAGTGAAGCCTGGTACATCACACAAGGCAGAGAAGCTAAAGGCCAAACTATTAAAGTTAATGAGCTGATGCAAGCTCAGGGTCTAACCAGAGAGGTGAGGGACAGAAAAGATGGCCAGCACTAAGGAACTTTCTTTAAAATATCAATTAAAACCGTGTCACCTCTCTACTCGGCTTCCACACTCAGCACTTGACACCAGCTATATGGGGCGATGACGGAGGATTCATGCAAGTCTGAGAACAGGCAGCTTGGAGGTGTGACCTGCCATAAGCAAGAGCCTTTCTTCATTCATACGTGTGGCGGTGAGCCGACAGGGCAAGGGGAAGTGGAGGTGGCCGCTACGGCGTTTCAGGAGCCTGATTTGATGTACTAATCAGCTTCAACCCAACCACAGCTCTTCTTTTTGACAAGGACCAGATGGGGGCTGAAGGTATTCGCTAAGTCTTTCACTATTGTTCCTTTACAAGAGTTGACCAACCAAAGACCAGCTCTTGGAGCCAGGTCTTCTCCATCCTGGAGCAGGATGAAGTTACGATGTTCTGATTCAGGACCAGATAGCTCTTCTTGGGTCCTGGGACAAGGTCAACCTGGCTGAGTCCCTCAGCTGATGCGTCTTCTCACACGTGACATCTAAAGGTGACGGTGGTTATAGAAGTGGTGGTAATCCTCATGGCTCCAAAACTAGCATCAGTTCAGTTCAGTCGCTCAGTTGTGTCCGACTCTTTGCGACCCCATGAATTGCAGCACGCCAGGCCTCCCTGTCCATCACCAACTCCTGGAGTTCACCCAAACTCATGTCCATCGAGTCAGTGATGCCATCCAGCCATCTCATCCTCTGTCGTCCCCTTCTCCTCCTGCCCCCAATCCCTCGCATAACTTATTAATTATTAAATCTGAACTGCCATAGATCATTAGCTATTAGTTAAATATCAGTTACAATGTAAGATTTAATTATGAATCATGACGATTAGAAGTAGCAATTTATGGAGCATTTCTTATGTCAGTCCCTGTACTAACTATTTTACATACATTATTGTATTTAATCCTTACAACCTCCATGCAAGGGACTTATTTTTAGCCTTATTTTTATAGACAAGCTGAGTGTGAGAGGCTCAGTAACTCATCTGAAGTTAAACAACTATTGAGCAGTAGACTTGAGGCTCACACCCAGGTCTGGCCAAGTCCACGGCCATTCGATATCACTTGATACATACCCAGCCTCTGCAATGCTTAGCTTTATTCTCAGAAACCTCTACACCATAGAGAAGTTCCTCTCACTCCCCATATCAGGCATATTAAATATAATGTGTTCTCAGTGTGTGTGTGTGTGTGTGTGTGTGTGTGTGTGCTCAGTCATTCAGTCATATCTGACTCTTGGCAACCCTATGGATTGTTACCCACCAGGTTCCTCTCTCCATGGGATTCTCCAGGCAAGAATACTGGAGTGAGTTGCCCTTTTCTTTTCCAGGGGATCTTTCCGACCCAGGGATCAAACCCGTATCTTCTGTGTCTCCTGTACTGGCAGGTGAGTTCTTTACCTCTGAGCCACTGGGGAAGCCCCATGTTCTCAACAGACAATAATATGTTGCCCAAAACAGCACAGAGTGTCACCATCCAAAGTCATCTTTCTCACCAGGATTCACCTTGACCTCTAGTGAGTCTGTAGTCCTCGTCAAGCTAGTTTCTTCATGGAAGTACAATGTTTAAACTGCAAGTTTAAAGCTTGTAGAAGCTTCTGACAATATGAAGATCAGGCATTACTTTGGAATTATTTTTTAAACAAATCAGTAGGAATATTCCAATTAAGAGACAAAGAGTAGTCACACATACCTGTAGAACTGATTCTAATTTACACCTTAATCATGTTTCAATACACACTACATGAATCTCAGCTTAGACAGAGATAACAGTCACCCAGAAGGGGGATATTAGTCCAAGTATTTTAGTTAAAAAAAAAAAAGAAAAACACTATTATCCTGAAGAGCTTCTGCAAATCTCACATGAATGACAGTGTACTATGGAGTCCTGGTCTCTAGTATATGGGCCCCACCCCCACCCCCAAACAGCCACTTTCCATCTCCTTAGGCAAACTAGGAAAAGACCTTCCATGTAAATTTTTTTTTCATTTTTTAAACCTTAAACGACATTGTTTTTCCTGCAGTAGAGAGTAGAGCAAAGGGATGAACCACCAAACAGTATACCATTAGCACAGTGGCTAGCATTTATAGCATACTTACTAGTACCAAGAGATATGTTATATCCTTTGCAGAATATTCATTTTTTTTAAGGAGGCCCAAAGGATATTACCATCTTCATTCTATAGCTGAGGAATTTGACACTCAAAGAATGCGCATATTTTACATTAGTCACTATATGCTTCAAAGGGAAGCTGTGAAACCAAGTTTAGTGAATTTCATAGTCTGTTGATTTCATCACTGCAGTAGGATATACTTAAAATACACCATCATATAACAAAGTGGAATCATTGGTCCATCAGATATCCTCTACTTAAAAAATAGCAAGCTCAAAGCTTAATCTAAATTGACAAAACTTTAACTATCATCATAAGGGAACAGGGTTTTAAATGGGGAACAGGGATTTATAGTTTCCAGATTGAGAATAATTTCCATGGAGATACTTCTTTTTTCATCATGCTCCATTATGTGAGTGTATGTAAAAGAGAGAGACAAAGAAACCCTTTCCTCTTATCCTATGTTGGAAATTTCCAGACACAATTAACTCAGCTACTTTCCATAAGTATCAAAATAAAACTATACTTATTTAGACTATAGAGTTCCTAACTGTCATGAAGATTCTGGAGTTGAAAAGCATGGGAGGCATGGAATGCCCTCATTTCTTTCCTACAATTCCACAGTCCCACCATAATTCAAAAATCATCAATAGATAACGTCATCAGGAGCTACTTAGTCCCTTATAAAGGGAAGCCAAAGAAAAGACTTTAAAAAAAAAATCCTCTCCTCCCCCCTAACCGAACCAACAACAACAAATCGTTGGAACCATTGAGTAGTTTGAGGACATGAAAACTGTGAAGTAAATTAATTAGCTTTGCATCGATTGGTATCAAAAGTCATTATCCTGCGCTGCAAGGGAATCCCAAGAAGCCTGAATGTGGGAAAGAAAAGTCTGAGAAAGAAATCAATCTGTGCTCTTCAGCACTGATGCTTTAAAGGGTCCCCACTGTATAACTTGCCCAGAGGCATTCCAGGGGGAAGAACCCGTGGATTTATATCTGCTACACGTGTCACTGAACACAAATACAGCTGATAAATAATTGAAGCTGGGTCGAGAAAACTCCTCCAGTGTGCTCACATTGCATGGGTGGAAGAACAGGGAGGGGAAGGCAAAGAGGTCAGATTGCCCATGTGAATTTCCACTTGGCAGCCCACTCATCAACTAGATCATTGCCTCACGCAAGCACCAGCTCATTGTCTTAGGGAATCCAGGCTCCGGCATCATAAATTCAGCCAGGGAAGTTTCCTTCTCTTCCACATGACAGAACTCTTTTCCTGAGTCCAAGCCCAGATCAGGACATAATTCATAATCATCACAACTATCTTGTGATTTGTACAGATAAAAAAACTAACACCCGGGGACAGAGGGCTGTGTATCACAGGGCACAAAGCTAGTAAGGAGGGTGAGGATGTGAACCCAGGTTTCAGAAAACTCTAGAGCCTGTATTATTGCCATACCAGCCCTATTCCCTGAATAATATTTATATCAAGTGAGCAAGGCGGCAGCCAGACTGCTCAGGAGCCTTCAGTATTAATATGAAGACGACTAAGAAGCTCATGGGTCCAGGTCTCTCATGCAATGGCACTTCCCTGGAAGGGGCAGGTGGTCTCTGCTGGAATCTCTCCACTGACAGGGAGCTCTCTACCTCATGGAACTTGGTTACTCAGAAGATAACAACTTGCTCTTCCATATATCTGATATCCAGTGATCTCAGTCATAACTTGTAAGCAGCTTGATCCAGTACAGCTTAGCATTACAGAAAGATCACCTTACTTTGGAATATGCCATTTTCCTAGCTGTATGATGTATGAATGTTGTCTAAATTTTCCAGTACTTAGTCTCCCTCTCTGAAAAGTGGTGTTTTCATATCTATTTAATTCTGTGACAATTAATGAGGTAAATAATACAAAGCCCTGAGCTCAGTGTCCGGAAGCAACAATAAGCGATAATGAGTCATAGCTACTATTTATCAAACGCTTAGTTACTTAGCTCAGCATTTTGTTTTAAACCCCTTTTAATGCTCACAGTCTCCAGAAAGGTAGATAGTATTATCCCCACTTGAGGAATGAAGTAACTGAGTCAAGAAGAATTTCAACAACTTGCCCAATGTCACACAAATTGCAAAAAGTCAGGCTAGTGCAACAATCACGTACAGTGTGAACGCCAGTGCACCATGAGCACTTCCAGTTGGAGGCAATGGCTGCTACTAAGACAGCACTTCCTCTGAGAGGCACTCTAGTTCCTTCCACGAGCACGGGATGTGTTCAACATTTTTGGGAAAGGTAGTTTCAAGTTGGGGTTTGATTTGTGACACGTGAGATTAAATTGTAACATTTCTACTGGAAAGGCTTCAGAGGGCAGGCGTGAGTGATGCACTGTCATTTATCCATCCCTGCATGGGGAACCTTGGACGTTCATGAGATCCGACATGTCATGGTAGCTCCCTCCACTCCTACCACAATTCTAGGTCAGATTTTTTTCTTCTCCACCCAACATACTGGCCACCTGCTTACCCACCTGGGACTCTGCAGATTCCTGAAATATAAGATTTATGATAACTTCTCTTAGGCAGGGCTTATGACTTTGTTCCATTAAGGTTACCGAGAACGGTGCCAATAATACATTTCATATTTTCCTAGGAAAAGATTATTTAGATAAACAAGCAATCTAGGAAAATGAATGAGAGTTCTAAATTGAAGGGCAAGATGAATGGCAGGAAACTTATGAGGCTTGGGGACTCAGCTGGCTTGAAAAATTAGTCGAGGAAATACAGTGTTCCACTCTATTCTTCCCCCAGAGAAATTCGCCCATCGATTAGACGCAGTGAACAAACAAAGATTCAAGAATCAATTTGCTCTGTGAGTGTGGAAAACACGACCCCTGTTAAAATTACACAGTGACACAGTTTATTACTATGCTCTGCAAGGTGCTTTCTTTGTATCTTAAGAGGCTTTATGTGTGCCTTTGTAGTACTGGTTCCTTGGAAGGGAAAACAACAAGAATGAGTCAGTTTCTCACCATTTTATGTCCAAAGTGATACTGGAAACTGTGAATGTTAACATATTTTCAAAGAGCTTTGATAGAGAAAACAACATGGTGAATGACAGTATTAAACAAGCCTGGAGACAGAAAGATCTTGAGCTAAACCTCTGGGTCCCAGCTGCTAGTCCCCTGACACCACCACCCAAACCATCCAGCTCTCTTCATTTTCTCTAGGGGAAGAGCTTTATGCCTAGTTGGCTCAGTGAATATTCTCAAATGAGTTCTGTTTTCAACTAGATGGAGACACAGCCTTGGAGAGAAGTAGGGAATGCTGAGAGAGTAAAGGAAAGCAAGTGGATAGAGAAGAAAGATTTGTTCATTAAACACAAATGCATACGTGTTGTGGAAAACATTTGGGAGAGTCTCAAACCCATCCATCAGTGAAAAGGCATAGTGATCTTCCCTTCCCTCACTTCCCACCTTCCTGCTCCTTTCCATCCTGGAGAGAGAGAGATAACAGCATCTTAGAAGCTGGGTGGGGAGAGGGAGGGGGATTTGGTGAGTGACGGTGGCAGCATGGGTAGTCGAAGCCTCAGCGTAAGGAGGGGATGTCACATAGAGTGGGGCAGTGGCGTGCGCTGCGTCTGAGGAAGCGGAGTAGAGAGGATGAGAGCAGAGGGAAGGATGGCAGAACATTTAGGAGAGTCCTTACACTGAACAAATGAGTATATTTGTTGAGGAAAATGAGAGCCAGGTTTCTCACTGTCTGAGAAGGAATCTGAAAACAAGGAAATGGAAAAGGAGATTTGATTTGGTATAAAAGCATGACAAGAAGTGCATGTAAACACATGCATATTCATACACATACATAAATAATGATACATGTATTGGTAAACATATATGCATATATTTTCTAGCTCTGTGCTATAGCAATGACATCCCAGGAGCCATGAGCACACTAAGCACTGAGATTCTGGTCTCTAAAACCCTCTTGCACTAAAAGGAACCAAGGCTGCTTGGAGAAATGAGTGTTCCAAGGCTGGACAGGGAAAGTATAAGATGGTCCAGGAACTTCTCATGTGGTACGAGAAAGTAAAGACATGCTTAAGAAATGATGAGGAAAACCTGGCAGACACCAACTACACTTGATGATCAACCGAGGGGATTGGTGATTGTAGTCTGGCTTCCAATGCTGTACAGTGAGAAAACCATCATTACATAGCATCATTACTGCACAATTGCTGCTAGGAATTTATGCAAGAGTACATGACTTGGGTCTAATCATGAAGAAATCTTGAAAGATCCATGTACAAGGTCATCCTACAGGGAAATGTGAGACAATGAAAGACTGAGAGATGGTTCAAGATCGAAGGGAACAGATAAACAATAACTCAGTGCAACATATGTTCCTGCATAGGATCCTAGACCAGCACAAAAAAAGGAGTCATTGTTGAGACTGTTGGCAAAATCTTAATGGGGTCTGTGGATTGGATGTTAGGGCTCTGTCAGTGATATCCCAACCAGGACGGTTTTTACGGTAGAAATGAGAAGACACTCCTTGTTTGGGCAAGGCAAACACTGATAACTAGGGGTAATAAGGCAACATACCAGAAAAAAAAAAAAAATCTGTATCTATATGACGAAAGAGGAAGAAAATAAATGAATTACCGTGTCAGAAGTTGAATAATCTGGGTGAAAGAGATGTGACAGTTCTTGCAGTTCTTCTATAGGCTTTATACAGTTTCAAAATAAAAATAACTAGTAAAAGTGCTGACCTCTAAAAAGAAGAAAACAATATATGTTTCAGGGGAAATTACATTATATATGGCTAGAATCCCTTCTGGGCTTGCTGAGAAGTACAGCTCCTAAAGACGACTCTTTGTTGGGAATAATTGATAAGCAAGATGCTAATGAGAACTTTTAAAGGTGAGCCAGATGACTTAAGAAAAGGAAAGGCTCAGTATAAGGAAAGGAGAGGAGAGTGGTTGGGTGTGTGGATAAGAAAAAAAAAATTGCTAGCTAGATACTGATAGAGAGACAAATACACACACAAACACACACAAAACACTGCTATAGAGAATGGAACTTTAGGGAAAAGAAGACGATTACATTAAAGTTGAATGCATTCAGTTCAGGTCAGTTCAGTTCAGTCGCTCAGTCGTGTCTGACTCTTTGCGACCCCATGGGCTGCAGCACGCCAGGTCTCCCTGTCCATCACCAACTCCTGGAGTTTACTCAAACTCATTTCCATTGAGTTGATGATGCCATCTAACCATCTCATCCTCTGTTATCCCCTTATCCTCCCACCTTCGATCTTTCCCAGCATCAGGGTCTTTTCAGATGAGTCAGTTCTTCACATCAGGTGGCCAAAGTATTGGAGTTTCAGCTTCAGCATCAGTCCTTCCAATGAACACTCAGGACTGATTTCCTTTAGGATGGACTGGTTGGATCTCCTTGCTATCCAAGGGACTCTCAAGAGTCTTCTCCAACACCACAGTTCAAAAGGATCAATTCTTGAATGCATTAGGGTTGTATAATATAGTCCTTCCAATATTCCAAGACACCATCAATAACAACCACATGATTCATCAATACCATTTGGATGAACATAAATTTACACCTTTGTTTGCTGGTTTGGTTGGATGACTAGTATGAGGCTGACTGGAGGGCAGGTGTTGAGTACGCACAGGGCCACCCAAAGTGCACAAGTACATTTGAGTTTCATATAAAGAGGGAGATGAAACATAGTCATAAATGCCCTAGTACAAGGTAGGAAAGACTAAGACCAGGCTGCCAGAGACGGGCAGAGACAGCGTGAGAGGACTTCAGAGGATGGAATAAAAGGGAACATTCCAGTCCTTGAGCTACCAACCTGAACTAGGGCTTTTTTATATCTGCTGTCACATTTACTCCTCACAATACTCTTAGGGGATGGAAATTAGATACATAAAATGGAAGACATGGAGTTTCAGTAACAGACCAAGCTCCCCCAGCTTGTAAATGGCAGGGCCGAGATATGACTCCCATGTCCATAGGACCACAAAGATCAGTTTTATTCCATCCCTGGAGGCTGCCTTCTGCCTGGGCTTGGAGAAGGTTGATAAGGGAGGGAAGGCTTCATGGAGGAAGAGGCACTGAATAGAAATCTAAAGTAACCTTCGACTGGCTGGCGGGATGAGAAGAATGGACTCCTGGCAGAAGATGGAGTAAGCGCAAGCACATGGAGGTAAAGAAGCCTGGATCGGGGGATGGGGTTGCTGAAATCTGTTTCAAAGATGGCGAGAATACAGGATGATCCATTCTGGGGCAAACACAGATGACAAGACCAAACACAGGACGATGGTGGCGAGGAATGTTGAGTCTAGTGATGCTGACTGAGGGGCTGTAGAACAGACAGCATTGGTGACATTTCTCTGCACTCCCCTGCCACACGCTGAAGCTTCAGGTCAAAACCACATGAGCACTATCGCACAGGGAAACGTTAATTTTCAGACATCATTTAAGGAAAGCAATGACTGAAAGACTGAACGTGCACATTTTCAAGGTGCTACTTCTGAAACTGCAGAAACTTCCAGTTTGGATTTTTTTCTGAAAATTTCCCTCATCACTATTAGCACTTCTGTGGAATAATCACATCCCTAAAAAGATTCCTTCCTTGATAATGCACGAGTGAGATCTCTTCACTGAGGGGAAGCAATGAGAGGAAGGTTGATGAATTGCAAATCAATCATAATTTATGCAGATATTCTACTGAAAACTACATTCATCACCTTTTCCAAATAACACCACATGAATTTTCTTGAAGTACAAGAAGTCTATTTTCATAAATTGGACCCTAATTTATTTCCCTAATCAATATATTTTTATGCCCCAAAGTCAAATAGTAAACAGTGTAGTTATGGAGGGAGTTATGAACTGGAAGGACATGAAATATGTTGCTCAGAAGGGAGAAACTGGAACAGCCAAATACATTTTCTATGGCCTTAATTCGGCTTTACAGTGCTTTTCTGAAAAGAACTTTGTGATGTAATTTGCCCTAGTCAGGCTGAATATGAATACAAAAATGCCAGATTACTACAGATGCATTTGGGCAAAAACCTGCAATCGGTGCTACCGTGTACGCTGTCAGCTGCAGATACGACTACTAAATGAGCAGAGCTGTGCTGCATGGCAACCCACTCCAGTATTCTCGCCTGGAGAACCCCATGGACAGAGAAGCCTGGCAGGCTATAGGGTCGCAAGAGTCGGACACGACTGAAGTGACTTAGCACGTGCACGCATATTATCAAAAGTGCTGTCACAAAAGAGACCGGCATCTGAGGACCACTGGTCACTTAGCAGGACTTGCTTGCTATTTCTCTCACAAACAACTTTCTTTTTCTTTTCCTCTTGGCATCTCATTTGTAAAGAAGCAGCCAAAGAAAAATTCAAAGGCCTTGACTCTGGGGATTACTGATTATACATCTACATATGCTTGTCTCGGCTTTAGAGTTCCTCTAAAGCAAATCCTAAAATGAGATGGAGAGCAAACAGCTGGGTAGGAAGGTGATTCCAGAAAACACCAGTAGGGGAGAGGGAAAGTGAGATGGAGGATTATATCCTTCAGGTGTGTGTCATCAGGCAGGTTACCGCTTTGGCCAAGGGGAAGGCAGTGTAGACGTGTTTCAGTTATTTCACCAAGGAAGAGAGGAAACCTAAGCATTTATCCAAATTCCACTGGTCATGGGTGATAGCTGCTACCAAGGGGAGGTGGGGTGATGGGGAATTCCCAGCACTTTCAGTCCATTCTGTACTGTACACAGATGAAGTAGACACCAGTGGCTACAGAAAGCCCTTAACCAGAATGGCATGATTCGAGATGGAACCCAATATCAATGTCTAGCGGAATGTCAAGGTCCAGGTGCTGTGGGCAGGGGTCCTTTTATATGGAAATGCTCAGAAGCCTGGGTCAACATTTAATTCTAAGCCAATGAATGCAGTGTCTGCCTGTCTCCTCCCCACCCCCACCACCCTTTCTCTTTCTCTTTCCAGGATAAAGTCTAAGCAAGCATCAATGAGACCATCAGATGTCCATTTCAAGAAACATAGACATAGAGAGCATACTGGTGGCCACAGTGAGTGAAGGAGAGGGTGGATCAAATTGCCAGAGTAGAACTGAAACATATACCACGTGTAAAGCATGGTAGCTCCCAACTTGTCATGGAAGTTGCTATATGATACAGGGAGCTCAATCCAGTGCAGTGTGACAACCCAGAGGGGTGGCATGGGGTGGGAGGTGGGAGGGAGGTTCAAGAGGGAGGCAACAAATGTATACTTATGGTGCTTCATGTTGTACGCAGAAACCAACACAACACTGTAAAGCAATTATCCTCCAATTACAAATAAATAAATAAAAAGACCTGCTTTGGGATGCACATTACTGCTTAGACTCTTCTGGTGCTCATCAATGTCTTAAAGACCAAGTAGTGTCAATTATCTGTACCTTTGTCCAATTATCTGCTTAAAGGACTCAAAACTGTTAGTTGATTTTGAAAAGTCAAGACACTGCATAAGAAGTTAGAATGCTTATATGTATAACTTATTTATTGTTGGATGACCCCATGGCCCCCTACACATCTCCTTCCTTTATCCTTCATCACATTTGTAATTATTTCTCTTTTCATTATCTGTCTTCTCTGAGAAGCCACAAACTCAAAGGGCCCAAAGGCCACATTTGATTATCCACAGCTCTATTCCCTGTGTCCAGCACAGACTGAGGACTCCATCATCTCTTCTGAATGGGATGAATAAAGAATAAGAATAAATGAAGACTACCACCATCATCCATAAGGCAAAAATGGATTATATATCTGAGGTGCTGGACTGCTGCTATCCAGGAGGCAACTTTCTATAAATTAGACAAAGGTGTTCCTTACTCAATGCGTATCAAGCTCTAAGTCAGGACTTGCTGCTTATCAAAAGGAATGTGGACTGGAATTCAACCCTTGTGTACCTACCCATCAGCAGGGTGCCAGTGATAGTCATAAAAGCTATACACTGATATTTCAGGTTTTCCTTCTTCCTGTGAATGAAAGGATCACACCTCCCTGTTCCCATGAAAAAAGGTAAGGCCTTGCAACTTGCTGTGCCCAATGAACAAAAGCAGAAATGAGCTACTTAGAGGTATGACCTTCAAGAGTTATCATTAACTTTCTGATAATGGGAACTTCCCAGGACTTCCCTGAGAACATCACTGGGACTTCCCTGGTAGTCCAGTGGTTAAGAATATCCTTCCAGGGGATACACCGTGCAGGGCAAGCAGATTTGATCCCTGCTCAGGAAACTAAGATCCCACATGTCTTGGAACAACTAAGCCTGAACGTTGCAACTATTGGGCCCACAAGCCACAATGGAAGAGTCAATGAGCCACGATGAAAGATCCCACATGACAATGAAGATTTTGCATGCTGCAACCAAGACCGAATGCAGCGAAATCAATAAATATTAACAACAACAAAAAAGGAAGCATTACCATAGTCATTTCCTTTGCCACTGCTGCTGCTGCTGCTAAGTCGCTTCAGTTGTGTCCGACACTGTGCGACCACATAGATGGCGGCCCACCAGGCTCCCCCGTCCCTGGGATTCTCCAGGCAAGAACACTGGAGTGGGTTGCCATTTCCTTCTCCAATGCATGAAAGGGAAAAGTGAAAGTGAAGTTGCTCAGTCGTGTCCGACTCTTCACGACCCCATGGTCTGCAGCCTACCAGGCTCCTCCATCCATGGGACTCTCCAGGCAAGAGTACTGGAGTGGGGTGCCATTGCCTTCTCCTCCTTTGCCACAGTCACCAGCAATTCCCTAGATAGGAGAGCATCATTCTGCCTACATTCCCAAAGGGAAAGAGACATATTAATGAATGGCCAACTAATCTGCAAAGGATTTGTGGCATACAGTAGAAATAATTCTTCTACTATTTATATACTGAGGCTGTTTGCTACTATGGCACCTGTAGCCCATTCTGACTGATACAGACTGATACTGGACAACCTACAGCCCCATACTCCATGGCCCTGGATAGATTAATATGACTAGTACATTCTCTGCTCCCAGGAACTATACCCTCAGGCACTCATTCATCTCCTCTCTGCAAACAACAGAACCCTCAACCAGCATTGCTCTTCTAGGTGGAGAAGAAGACAGACAGGGTATGAGGCGTGGGCTTAACTTCCAGTCAGAGAAGCACTTCTGAAGTCATGGGATGGAGAAAAAAATTCTACACGGTCTTCATTTAGAAGGGAGTCCTGATTCTTCCATCCTCCCCAGAGCAATTCCTACACCATCAAGGCTGCCACTCCCCAGGGGGTCAGGGCTGCGGGCTCATTAGTTGTACTAGTACTACTATCGCTGCTAATTAATGCTCAATGTGCAGCTTAAATTGAAAACTGCCCATTTCTGCCTCCTACACTCTAAGTCAAATAGACAGTTCCCCATTTCCAAACTCTGCACTTTATCTTAATAGTGCAATTTCCTTAAAAAAAAAAAAAAAAAAAATTAAAGCAAGGAAGAAATGACATTCTCCAAACTAGTTAGTTGGGTTATCAAAAGTAAAAGCATAAAAAATATTAATAATACAGGATTAGTACTATTAGAGAAATGCATTCAATCTTTTATTAAAATACAATTCTTTTAAACCATGGCTATCACAGTTAAAATGTTAATAGTATTTAAACATAAATCCTTCTCCCCATGAAGCAAGAATCATTGTGCAGGCATGTTAGCTATTCTATTCACTTGGAGATGCTGCCTGGAAGAACATTTTAGCGGAAGCCTTGTCAGTGCTAATCCTGATGTCTGATGCTGAGATGTGTGGTACATTACTTTATGTAACTGAAAAATGGGAAGCCTTTATGTCGGATTACAGGCTGAAATAATGACCTCCCCTTGGAAGCGGGGCCTGGGACATAACGAGATGCCAAATGGGATTCTAGGTCGGAGCCTCTGCAGGACTTGAAAGAAGCCAGGTCTCTTGTTAAGACACATTCAGTCGCTAACAGAATGCTTTTACCCCATGCCGCCTACTTACAGCTCATCTACAAAGCATAAGCAAGCGAGACGGACCTGACTCATGGGCGGATGACCAGCTAAGTTTTGGACCTGAGTGGACAACAATGGAAATGTCCCAGCTAGCCCCTTCCCCACCGTGACCAGTGGTCTATTGCTATGCTGTTCAAACTCTGTTCATGGAGTCCAAGGCGGGGTGAGGGAGGGAGAGGCCACGTGGGCTCAGTGCCTTTTCCTCCACATACTGCAGCCACGAAGGGTCTGCTCATATCTTTTTCAGACACCAATGTTTTGTGAATGATGGCCTATGCAATTTACTTCTACCTTTAAGATAATTCACTAGTCCAATAAACATTTCCTAGGAACAGACAGTAAACCCCTAAAAAGTAAGAACATTTTAGGTAGTGATAGATGGTACAGAGACAAGAAATCATGATGACGGGACAAGGAGAACTGGGGTACATACCACTTTCATATATGGTGGTGGAGAAAGCCTAGCTGAAGGGGTAGAATTTGAGGGGAGACATGAATAACTAGGGGCTTCCCAGGTAGCACCAGAGGCAAAAAACACGCCTGCCAATGCAGGAGACGTCAGAGACATGGTTCATTCCTGGGTTGGGAAGATCGCCTGGAGGAGGGCATGGGAGCCCACTCCAGTATTCTTGCCTGGAGAATCCCATGGACAGAGGAGCCTGGCGGGCTATAGTACAGGGGGTCAGAGAGAGTAGGACATGACTGAAGTGACTTAGCAAGCAAGCAAGTAATGAATGAGTAGAAATCATCCACCATGTGAGAGATACAGGAGAGAAACATTCCAGACAGAGGAAGCAGCCAGTACAAAGACCCCCAGGGAGGAACAGGTTCCATGTCTGCAGGAACAGGAAGAGGGTCAGTGAACAAAGGGAGACATGGAAAGACGAGGAGAACAGACCATGCGGGGCCCTGTAGACTCAAACAAGGACTTTGGATGTCACTGTATGAAGAATGGAAAGCAATGCAAGGAAGGGGTATGGTGAGATCTAAGTTTTAAAGACTTCTACCACAGGTAAGAAGACTCTTGGAGACAGGCAGACTCTTGGAGCAACAAGAAAATGTATACATATTCAGGCAGGAGAAAATGAGGCCCAGAAGAGAGAGACAGGAGCACTGAAGATGGTAAAGATTGCTTGTGTAACAGTAACTGATAGGATGTGATGACAATCTGAAATTACTGACCCCAATTTCAGCAGGGCGGGTGTATGCTATGTGTGGGAGAGGAAGAGGGGGCGGATACTGCTCAGAAAGAATAGAAAAATTGCCACTTCTGTAGATAAATATGTTAATCGCTCAGTTGTGTCTGACTCTTTGCAATGCTATGGACTGTAGCCCGCCAGGCCCCTCTGTCCATGGGATTCTCCAGGTAAGAATACTGGAGTGGGTTGCCATTCCCTTCTCAAGGGGATCTTCCCAACCCAGAGATTGAACCCTGGCCTCCTACATTGCAGGCACATTCTTTGTGGCCTGAGCCACCCAGGAAGCCCTACTTCCGTAGACAGCTTCTTGCTAAATGATTTGCTAAGGATCAGGACATCATCTCTGAGCTGAGACTGGACTATTCTGCTTCTTTTTGCCCTTAAAGATTTCTTCCTTTCTCTTTATTTGGCTGTGCTGGGTCTTCATCGCTGTGTGGGCTTTCTCTGGTTGTGGAGAGTGGAGGCTACTCTCTAACTGTGGTGTGGGGACTTCTCACTGTGGTGGCTTCTCTTGTCTGGTGCACAGGCTCCAGGCACAGGGGCTTCAGCAGTTGATGGGCGTTGTTGCCCTGAGGTATATGGGATCTTCCTGAAGCAGGGATTGAACCTGTGTCACCTGCCTCGGCAGACAGATTCTTAACCACTGGACTACCAAGGAAGCCCCGGAGTGTTCTGCCTTTGTCTCTTCTCACCTAGTTCATTCTTCCTTCCCAATCTGAACAAGAATTAAGACGATTTCACAGCACCACAGCTTGAACTCTTTGTATTTCGGTTACCTCTTCCCTCATTTGAAGGTGGCCACAAACAGAATACATTCTTTCTTCTTCCTATGACAAATGAGGGATCTGTAAACTTCAGTAATGTAGGGACTAATTTTTTTCCCAAGTTCACAACCATTCCATATAAATAGGATCTAATTAGTTAAAAGACTCTACAAATTATACCATCAGAGCAAAGTATGGCAAAATCTGATGGCTCTAATTATCTTAATAATCACCAGGACCATTCTCAACCTCATAAGAGAATGAGTCATATATGGCAATTTATGAAGATTGCTCACCTTCTCTCTTTTTGCTATGGAGTTTGCCCTTTCCAGGTTAAAATCTGGAAGCACTTTCTATTTGCATCTAAAAAGGCTGATTTATAAGAAGTTACTGAAGTAATACAAGATCAAAATGTAAGTAATAACCGCATTCATTCTCAATTAACATTACCGTAAAAGGAATTTATTGTAGAACACATAATTAAGTTATAAATGAAATCTCAAGACAGAAACTGCCTCCCCTTTTAAGACTGCTCATTGTCCGCACACTGAGAAATGGCAACAAGGACATTCTCCTTCTGATCCTCTATCTACCGCTGAATGGGGACTTCTTTGCTTTCCTGCTATTTGTTTTATTTCGTGATTACCTTATCTTACGCCCCTCCCGTTTCTGCTTTGTGATTGCTTTAATCCTTTTATCTAGAACCAGAGGGAAATCTATTCCCATCACCTTTTTCAGCTGCTCCTCAGCTGAAGAAAAACTACTGTGTAATTCAAAATTAGTCCAAAATTCAGGACCAAATATCACGCACTACACACTTTCTAAAACTCTGATAGTTTCACATGAAATTCAAGAACAAAACCCTCCCCCATAAGGTCATTTCAGTTGCTCAGTCCTGTCCAACTCTTTGTGACCCCATGGACTGCAGCCCACCAGGCTTCGCTCTATATAACCAACTCCCAGAGTTTACTCAAACACATTTCCATCAAATCAGTGATGCCATCCAACCATCTCATCCTCTGTCGTCCCCTTCTCCTCCTGCCTTCTGGGTCTTTTCCAAGGAGTCTGTTTTTCGCATCAGGTGGCCAAGGTATTAGAGTTTCAGCTTCAACAGCAGTCATTCCAATGAACACTCAGAACTGATTTCCTTTAGGACTGACTGGTTGGATCTCTTTGTAGTCCAAGAGACTCTCAAGAGTCTTTCCCAACACCACTGATCAAAAGCATAAATTCTTCAGCACTCAGCTTTCTTTAGAGTCCAACTTTCACATCAATATGTGACTACTGGGAAAACCATAGCTTTGACTGGACAGACCTTTGTTGGCAAAGTAATGTCTAAGCTCTTTAGTATGCTGTCTACGTTGGTCATAGCTTTTCTTCCAAGGAGCAAGCATCTTTTAATTTCCTGGCTGCAGTCACCATCTGCAGTAATTTTGGAGCCTCCAAAAATAAAGGCTGTCACTGTTTTCATTGTTTCCCCATCTATTTGCCATGAAGTGATGGGACCGGATGCCATGATCTTAGTTTTCTGAATGCTGAGTTTTAAGCCAGCTTTTTCCCTGTCTTCTTTCACTTCATCAAGAGGCTCCTTAATTCTACTTTGCTTTCTGCCATAAGGGTGGTGTCATCTGTATATCCAAAGTTATTGATATTTTTCCAGGCAATCTTGATTCCAGCTTGTGCATCATCCAGTCTGGCATTTTTCATAATGTACTCTGCACAGAAGTTAAATAAGCAGGGTTACAATATACAGCCTTGATGTACTCCTTTCCTGATTTGGAACCAGTCTGTTGTTCCATGTCCAGTTTTAGCTGTTGCTTCTTGACCTGCATACAGGTTTCTCAGGAGGCAGGTAAGATTTTCTGGTATTGTCATCTCTTGAAGAATTTTCCACAGCTTATTGGGTTCCACACAGTCAAAGGCTTTGGCATAGTCAATAAAGCAGAAGTAGATGTCTTTCTGGAAATCTCTTGCTTTTTTGATGATCCAACGGATGTTGGCAATTTGATCTCTGGTTCCTCTGCCTTTTCTAAAACCAGCTTGAACATCTGGAAGTTCGGGGTTCACATACTGCTGAAGCCTGGCTTGGAGAATTTTGAGTATTACTTTGCTAGCGTGTGAGATGAGTACAGTTGTGTGGTAGTTTGAACATTCTTTGGCATTGCTTTTCTTTGGGATTGGAATGAAAACTGACCTTTTCCAGTCCTGTGGCCACTACTGAGTTTTTCAAATTTGCTGACATACTGAATGCAGCACTTTCACAGCATCATCTTTCAGGATTTGAAATAACTCAAATGGAATTTCATTACCTCCACTAGCTTTGTTTGTAGTGATGCTTCCTAAGACCCACTTGACTTCATATTCTAGGATGTCTGGCTCTAGGTGAGTGATCACACCATCATGGTTATCTGGGTATGAAGATCTTTTTTGTATAGTTCTTCTATGTATTCTTGTTACCTCTTCTTAATATCTTCTGCTTCTGTTAGGTCCATACCATTTCTGTCCTTTATATCTCCAATTTTCTTGAAGAGATCTCTAGTCTTTCCCATTCTATTGTTTCCATTTCTTTGCATTGATCACTGAGGAAGGCTTTCTTATCTCTTCTTGCTATTCTTTGGAACTCTGCATTCAGATAGGTATATCTTTCCTTTTCTCCTTTGCCTTTAGCATCTCTTCTTTACTCAGCTATTTGTAAGGCCTCATCAGAGAGCCATTTTGCCTTTTTGCGTTTCTTTTTCTTGGGGATGGTCTTGATCACTGCTCCTGTACCATGTCATGAACCTCCGTCCATAGTTCTTAAGTCACTCTGTCTATCAGGTCTAATCCCTTGAATCTATTTGTCACTTCCTCTGTATGTTCGTAAGGGATTTGATTTAGGTCATACCTGAATGGTCTAGTGGTTTTCCCTACTTCCTTCAATTTAAGTCTGAATTTGGCAATAAGGAGTTCATGGTCTGAGCCACCCTAAGTGTAAGTGTGTCTCCTTCAATAACCTCTTGTTCTTCTGACAAAAACGAGTCCAAGGAAAAAGTAAGGACTGAAGTCACACAAGAGGCTGGTAATAATCTGGCAACCACGGCCCAACATATTTTACTCCTTGTTAATGCTCTTTTAGTCTCAGTGAATGAACCGCTACTGAAACATTTTGAAAATAACTTGTGTCTCTTTGCATTGTGTTTCACCACTGTAAAGAACATGGCCCTACTGGAAAAGCTAATTTTAATATTTAAAAAAAATTAATCTTCTCAAAGAATCAATATATCCAAAAGCTGACCCCTTTTCTCTCTACACAGCTATATACCAAGACACCGTTCTCTACAAACACACTTTCTGGATTTGAAAGCAGGGAGATTAATGTTCTTCCATTTCCAACTCACAGTATTACATGAAGGAATAAGATTAGTGTTGTGCCATTTCCACACAAAAAAATTATTTTCTTCGTATGACTTTCAGTGTATGTGCTTAAAAAATGATAATGGAGAATGTTTAATACAAGAAATTGTTCCTTATTGATGGATTGTGAAAAGAAAATTGGCTCATGTATCCCTTGATAGAGAAAACACATATGAAGACTTGAATTACACCTTCTTGCTATCAATATTGTTTTGCTACAAGTCAAGTCAATTTATGCCTCTCCCTCATCCAGTACCACTTGGTTTGCCGTGCATTTCTCCAACAGCAACTCGGGCCCCAGACATGTATCACTCTTGCCTCCAAACCAGCCAACATCAGGTGCAAGCTCTAGTCCTGAACTCCATGATATTTTGCAACTCAGAAGAATTCCCCTCAGATTCACTATCTCTTCTATCTGATTTTCTATGGGTGTTGGGCTAATTTCTTACTCATGTTGGGGTGAGGAGCCTGCAGGAGGAAGTGGATGGTTTTTGCCATTTCTAAGTTGAAATTATACCAGGAAAGTGAGTCTAGATTGAAAGAGAAAGAGAAGAAAAATTCTTTCTTACTGTTCATATATAAAATTCAAGGAAAATAGTCTGATGATTCTGTTTGAATCATATGCTCACTTCTTAGTCCAATTGTTAGGTAGTTAGAATAGGAAAAAGAAGTCCAAAATGGTGGTGGCTAAAAGACAAAGAAAGGGAAAAGCCTGAGAAGACAGAACAAAAGAAAATCCATGGACGGGAGTGAGAACTTCAGGTGAAAAAAAACACACCCCCTTCTTGGCCAGCCCAATTGGTATAGAGCAGGCTCAAGGCAGGGAGGAGACAAATGTGTAAAAGGAGGAAGCCAAGACGATTGAGGTCTCTCCTTCTGCATCGGCCTGCCCTCACACCTCCTTTGCTTGCCAAATAAAACTGAGCTGTAACAAAGCTGTAACACCGGTCCACCATTTCAGATCTTTGCTGTGGTGAGACAGAACCGAAGAAATTACACACTTCCTGACACAATCACTGTGGCCAAGAGAGGGAATAACTTGATTATATATGTCTGGTCAGGGCTTCCCTGGTGACTCAGAGGTAAGGAATCCACATTTTTGCCTGGAGAATTCCAAGGAGACTGGAGCCTGGTGGGCTACAGTCCATGGGATCACAAAGAGTCAGACATGACTTAACGACTAAGTTACTACCACCATGTGTCTGGTCACATTCTCATCTTACAACTTGGGAAGGGGATACTATGACTAGTAGACCACCACCCCCCCCCAAAAAAAAATCATATGAAATGTCGGGAAAATTGGTAATCCAGGAAGATGGGGTAGTATTACCAGAAATGTTTAAAAGTTATGCCTGTCATATAGAAATAACAGGTGTCGTCTACTATTTCCAATGGGTTTATTAAGAAAGGAAAATCTGGGCCCTCAATTCCAAAATAAGAAGTTAAACATTTATCATAAGCCAATAAACTCAAAGAGTTCAGTTCCTTCTAGTAGATGAATCAAGAAGCATAAGCAATGAATAAGAGTCTCTCAGGTTAATCTTTCTTTTCTGCCAAATTCCATAACTGCATCCACAAGGTATTCAGTAGTTGACACATTTCTTAACTTACATGTCACATTAAGGAAAATAAACATACCCTTTATCAAGTTGTTGTGTTCAGTGCTGAATGCTTGTATTTTCATATACTAGTCATTGTCCCACCCCCCCTTACAGTACATTCTTCCTCTGATCTAAAGTTATCAGATGAAAGTAAAAGTGGTACATAGTTTCCAGTGTTTAGATTTATCTCAGACAAGACCCTCCAGTTACATTAGTCAAATACAAAAATTGTGCCTAGCAGGAAGTAAGCTATGTAAGCCATCACTATATGTCTTTAAATATTTTTATTTTTAATTGGAAGATAATTACTTTGCAATAATGTAATGGTTTCTGCCATACATCAACATGAAGAAGCCATAGGGGTGTGTGTGTGTGTGTGTGTGTGTATTTATATATATATAATCTCCTCCCTATTAAACCTCCCTCCCACCTCCCTCCCCTTCCCACACCTCTAGGTAGTCACAGAGTACCAGTTTTGGGTTCCCTGAGTCATACAGCAAATTCCCACTGGCTATTTACTTTACATATGGTAATGCATACATTTCAGTGCTACTCTCTCAAATCATCACACTTCTCTCCCTCCTCCACCATATCCAAAAGCCTGTTCTCTATGTCTGCATCTCCACTGCTGCCCTGGAGATAGGTTCATCTGGAGAAGGAAATGGCAACCCACTCCAGCATTCTTGCCTGGAGAATCCCAGGGACAGAGGAGCCTGGTGGGCTGCCATCTATGGGGTCGCACAGAGTCGGACACGACTGAAGTGACTTAGCAGCAGCAGATAGGTTCATCGGTACCATCTTTTTAGATTACATATATATGGGGCTCTTCCAAGGGCTCAGGGAAGGAGAGGAAAAATGGCAATGGAAAAAGAGGTTAGGAAATTTGGTGTCATCTTGGGGTTCATAATACTCAAACACAACCTCATACTTAGCAGGTAAAAGGTCACCTGAGCTCAGACAGTTACAGGAAGAAACAAATGACCATAAAGCAGCAGCAGCAGCACATGGAAGCTTGTGAGGAGAACAGGGACACAGGTGAGGGGACCGGCTTTTACTCTTGTGACTCAATGTCGAAGACAATAGTACTTCAAAAATGCCGTGGATCCGTGTATACTTAAGAATGAGAAAAAGTGAAGGTGAAATTCACTATATGAAGGTATCTTTGAAATTCCAGAGGGACAGTTCTTTTGGGGGAATAATAATGTCTATATATCAGTAACAGAAGAGTTTCAGGGCTTAATGCAAAGTTGTCCACTAGGTCACACAACAAGAGACATATCTAGAATAGATACATAGCAAAAATAAATAAAACCCCACAAAAACCTGTAGATTTCAAGATGCTTCTCAAGAAGACTAGAGATTCTGGGCTCAGCAGATCACCCCATATTCCCTAGCTGTTGCATTGATGATACCATACCCTTCAGAGTTTCAGCTCAGAGGCAGAAGTGGCTTCTAAGAGGGGCTTCCAGCATCCTGTTGTTCCTAGGCTTCAAATCCACATTTCCAGTTGCCTGTTGGGTGACTACACCATACCTGGCTAGCACACTGAACTCAGTAGGTATAGTTAAACACATCAGTTTTTTCTTATCAAACAGTACTGTTTTTACATCACCAGGCTCTTTCTTAGATTCAAAATCTAGAAGTAGTCCTGGACACCTCCAATCACCTTTACAGCCCAAATGAGTCAATTGCAGCTGGATTATTCATTTTTGATGAAATATCCTCTCTCCTCTTTCTATCTTCTGAATATTTCCTTGTTTATGTGCTCATTGCCTTTCCTCCACTTGTTTCCTCATCTCAACTGACTACTCATTTCAATCTACCCTTTAAAACTACCCTTTAAACAATCTACCCAATTTACTCCTGTAAAGCCTACTTCCACATTCAGCAGTCAGCACTTTGGCTGGCACAGGGTGGGTATTTAGCTTACATTTGTTAGGCTGATGGATGGATGGACAAATAGCATATTCACTGATTCTTTACCATAGGCTTGACATCAGGCTATGCAGTGGAGATGAAACAGTAAACAAGGTATTTTCTAACAACACACTTTTCTGCTCTTTAGTCTTCAGTCTTCATGGCCAATTACTATCTACAGCTCATCCTAGCATTCAACAGCCTAGTCCCAATAACTGTCTGACCCTAATCACTTAACTCTATATACAGACTCTAACCAAAGGTTCTGCAGACATCACCAAGCAAATATTCATCATCAATCAGGACTGTAAGCAAAATACTTGTGCAAAATATGTTTTAAAAAGCCACCATTATCCCCTACAATCCTAGGGGATGAGGGAGTTAAACAGAACACGATAGAGTCATCTGCAACAGAAAGTAAGAACAAAATAAAGATAACTTGCTTCTGCAGAATTAGCAGGAAGCATGGAGGCTCAGATGGTAAAGAATCTGCCTGCAATGTGGGAGACCCAGATTCGATCCCTGGGTCAGGAAGATCCCCTGGAGAAGGGAATGGCAATCCACTCCAGTGTTCTTGCCTGGATAATTTCATGGACAGAGTTGCCTGGCAGGCTACAGTCCATGGGATCTCAAGGAGTTGAACACAACTAAGGGGTGGCAGTGTGTTTTTTTAAAAAATAAATTTATATAAATTTATTTACTTTTTAATAAATTTATATAAATGTATTCACTTTTTAAATAAATTTATATCTTCTGGGGTGGATGGTGAGTGAGATGGTGGTAAATAGATACTTATAAGATAAATCTTTGCGAAAGATGGAGTAAAGGTTAAAACACAGCAGAACCAATCAATTTAAACCACCCAAGAATGCCTTGGTGTTAAATAATTGCAGTGTCAATACACAATTACAAGGCTGGTTCAACCCTAAGCAGGGTTCTGGATAACTCTGTTGTGGGAGGGCTGTCCTGTTCATTGTAACATGTTGAGCAGTGTCCTAAGCCTCCACTCACTTGATGCTAGCAACACACCTCCCCATACCAGTTGTGGCAACCACAGACGCCTGCAGACAATGTCAAAATTCCCCAGGGAAGGGAGAGTGGCAAATAGGGGGCATAGAGGGTAAAGGGGTGGAGATGACAAATCACCCAGTTGAGAACCACTGGTCTAGGGTGAGGCCCAGTTTATACCTATTGTCCCAGAGAAATTACTTACTGGTCCTGCCCTTCACTTTCAAAAATGTCCCAGTTTGGAAGACAAGTTATGTTATCTCCCTAACTTCTGTCTCCCGAGACATTCTTCTTCCTTCATATATGTGGTTCTGGGAGGCAAAACTGCCACCAAAACCTTTCTGCAGGAAAATATAAAGATTGTAAACCATCCCTGCCTTTCAAAACAGTCACATAAATGTTTACAACTTTTCTCAAGAAGCTGTATATCCCATAGATACCCTTCAGTGTTATGCTAACCTCAAATGCCTCAAAAAGTTGAAAGCACTCAAATCCACTGACCATCTTCTTTTCTAGGCAAGAAATGATTTCATTCCACACATTAATACCAAAGGCTCATTCGCTACTCATGAGAGAAGCCAAGGCACTTTGTTAAAAAGTTTAAAATGGGTCAGTAAATTTGAATAGTACAGAGCTGCTCAAGCTTTACTGTGACCTGTCTTGTGGTCCCTATAGTGGTCTTGTTAAGCCAGAGACTGGAAAGCCTCACTCTCAGACTTCAGGAGGTCAGAGGGGTCAGATAATCAGCATTTATAACAAGTTCCCAGGTTGATACTGCTGGTCCACTGATCTAGAGGATGCCAACTGCTCTCTGCTTATTTCCTCACACACCAAGAGACCCTTCATGGGGTGGATTCGAGGAAGAGTGGAGCGAGGCCAGAAATTGCAATCAGATTGCTTGTTCAGGCATTTGTTGTTGTTGTTGTTGTTCAGTCACTAAATCATGTCCAACTCTTTGTGATCCCATGGACTGCAGCATACCAGGCTTTCCTGCCCTTCACTATCTCCTGGAGTTTGCTTAAACTCAGGTCCATTGATTTGGTGATGCCATGCAACCATTGCATCTTCTGTCATCCCCTTCTCCTCCTGCCCTCAATCTTTCCCAGCATCAAGCTCTTTTCCAATGAGTCAGCTCTTTGGATCAGGGTTTAAAGTACTGGAGTTTCAGCTTCCGCATCAGTCCTTCCAGTGAATTTTCAGGGTTGATTTCCTTTAGGATTGCTTGGGTATTGGGTTGGCCAAAAAGATGTTTCTGTAACATCTTAAAGAAAAACCCCAACAAGCTTTTTTGGCCAACCCAATGTTTGCTTTTCAGATAATCAGGAGAAAATTTTCCCATCCATGCCTGTGCCAGACACCAGGCGAGGCCCTGGGGATGTGGGGAAAACAGGACAGACAGGACCTCTTCCATGCACTGACTTCCCCCTGCCCACCCAACCACTGGTTCCCCTTTTAGAGATGGAAGCCCTGCTATGGGCTGCTGTTCCATCATTTCCCTGCTATTCCATTCTTCCCAGCACTCTGTTCTATTTATCAGCTGCTAATCAGAACCTTCAATCACTTTCCAGATCCCCATGAGACAGGTCCCATTTTTCAAAATCAAAGCCAAAGAAGCCAGGATAACAAAACAAAACAGAAAACCAAGAGTTTCTAGAAGCATCTGTCTCCTATGTTAGCAAGTGCCTCTCTTTTTCTGTGACTCTGATCATATCGTGGAAAACGCTTACTAGCACTGCGCTTACCAGTCACATCCTTTAAGTTCGCTCTGGAGCCAGGAGGGGCATGGGTCTACTCCTCATTTATCTGGGGTCCTAAGGAGAGTAGTGCTTTGTTCCCACACTGAGGATCAAGTCCGGAGTGCAGACTTGTTTCCAAGGAACAGTAATTCAGACTCTGATTTACGATGTTTCCTTTCTTCTGCCACTGTAACCAAGGCCTCTGGGAAAGCAATCTACATTTTCGTTGACCTCTGGGGTGACTGCCAGAGGTGTCAGTGTTTCTCCTTAACGACTCCTCACTGTTTACTTTTAAAGAACTTCCATGTCCCAGGGAAGACATTTCTCTGGCTCACCTTGTCATCATCATTTGGGTAGGTGAGAGGAAGTGTAGGCTAAGGCTCTCTCACTGGAGTCATCAAGACACTTATCTCATGCTGGGCTCTTTCTGGATCTGCTATCTTTGTTCAGGGAATACAGAAAGTATCCTGTGATTTGTAATCCTTCCAGTGCAGTGAAGGAGAAGCCTTTAAAATAACTATTTATATATATATTTTTTGCGATATTAGGAGCATCCAGATGGTTTTGCTTACTCTCAGTTTTTAGGGAAGGAAAATGTGCCTTTCTTTACAACTAGAAATGTGTTTTAGAGACAGTTATTTTGGGTTAACTCTAAATTAACAGACACTTAACCATGTTTTGACAGCACAAGGCGGCGGGGTGGGGGGTGGGCTAGTTTAGGAAGTACTCTATATGGAAAGATGGCTCATGACATGGATTATTAAGGCATTCATGGGTCATACTCTGAGAGAATGCAGAGTAGAAAGAAGGGAAGAAATTATATTCCTCATGACAATGTTTGTGCCAATGAGATAACCAACCATGGAATATCCTACTTTTGAATTTATTGGTTGAATTTTTTGAATTAGGAATACTATAATGTGCAATCAAGAACATTTTGCCTAATTGATTCAGAATTGTGATTCCTTCATGTATTCCTTGAGTCATCAAAAAATGTTTTGTTGGAAATGGCAGGCTACTGTTGTCCACGCCTTTGGAAAATTAAGAGAAAGCTGATAGTACAGATGGGATAAGCGTCTTTGGGAAAACAATGTTATAATGCTGATGAGTACAGACAGGATGAAGTGGCTTTGGGAAAACAAGAGGTGATGATGAGGGAGGCCCAGAGCAGTGACCCACAGCCTGAAGTGACAAATGACATCAGAGACGAACTTGTGTGACATGAAAACAAGCCCTGGGAATCTTCAGAAATAAGACCAGAGAGGAATTCACCTAAGACCTTGACCTTATTTAGACATACAGAATAGCAAGGAGATTTAAGAAAGCCTTCCTCAGTGATTAATGCAAAGAAATAGAGGAAAACAATAGAATGGGAAAGCCTAGCGATCTCTTCAAGAAAATTAGAGATATCAAGAGAACTTTTCATGCAAAGATGGGCACAATAAAATACAGTAAATGGTATGGATGTAACAGAACTGGAAGATCTTAAGAAGAGGTGGCAATCAATGAAGGAAACTGTAAGCAAGGTGAAAAGACAGCCTTCAGAATGGGAGAAAATAATAGCAAAAGAAGCAACTGACAAAGAATTAATCTCAAAAATATACAAGCAACTCCTCCAGCTCAATTCCATAAAAATAAGCAACCCAATAAAAAAAAATGAGCCAAAGAACTAAACAGACATTTCTCCAAAGAAGACATACAGACGGCTAACAAACACATAAAAAGATGCTCAACATCACTCATCACTCATGCAAATCAAAACCACAATAGGGTACCACCTCACGCCTGTCAGAATGGCTGCTATCAAAAAGTCTCCAAACAATAAATGCTGGAGACGGTGTGGAGAAAAGGGAACCCTCTTACACTGTTGGTGGGAATGCAAACTAGTACAGCCACTATGGAGAACAGTGTGGAGATTCCTTAAAAAACTGGAAATAGAACTGCCTTATGACCCAGCAATCCCAGTGCTGGGCACACACACCGAGGAAACCAGAATTGAAAGAGACACGTGTACCCCAATGTTTATCGCAGCACTGTTTATAATAGCCAGGACATGGAAGCAACCTAGATGTCCATCAGCAGACGAATGGATAAGAAAGTTGTGGTACATATACACAATGGAATATTACTTAGCTATTAAAAAGAATGCATTTGAATTAGTTCTAATGAGGTGGATAAAACTGGAGCCTATTATACAAAGCAAAGAAAGTCAGAAATAAAAACACTAATACAGTATATTAATGCATATATATGGAATTTAGAAGGAGAAGGCAATGGCACCCCACTCCAGTACTCTTGCCTGGAAAATCCCATGGACAGAGGAGCCTGGTAGGCGGCGTCACACAGAGTCAGACACAACTGAGCAACTTCACTTTCACTTTTCACTTTCATGCATTGGAGAAGGAAATGGCAACCCACTCCAGTGTTCTTGCCTGGAGAATCCCAGGGATGGGGAAGCCTGGTGGGCTGCTGTCTATGGGGTCGCACAGAGTCAGACACGACTGAAGTGACTTAGCAGCAGCAGCATGGAATTTAGACAGATGGTAACAATGACCCTATATGTGAGACAGCAAATGAGACATAGATGTAAAAAAAAGACTTTTGGACTCTGTGGAAGAAGGCGAGGGTGGGGTGATTTGAGAGAATAGTATTGAAACATGTATATTATCATATGTGAAATAGATCGCCAGTCCAGGTTCGATGCATGAGACAGGGTGCTCAGGGTTGGTGCACTGGAATGACCCTGAGGGATGAGATGGGGAGGGAGGTGGGAGGGGGGTTCAGGATGGGGAACACATGTACACCCTTGGCTGATTCATGTGAATGTATGGCAAAAATGACAACAATGTTGTAAAGTAATTAGCTTCCAATTAAAATTAAAAAAAAAAAAAAAGAGGTGGCAAGAATATACAGAAGAACTATACATGAAAGATCTTCACAACCCAGATAATCATAATGGTGTGTTCACTCACCTAGAGCCAGACATCTTGGAATGTGAAGTCAAGAGGGCCTTAGGAAGCATCACTATGAACAAAGCTAGTGGAGGTGACGGAATTCCAGTTGAGCTACTTCAAATCCTGAAAGATGATGCTGTTAAAGTGCTGCACTCAATATGCCAACAAATTTGGAAAACTCAGCAGTGGCCATAGGACTGGAAAAGGTCAGTTTTCATTTCAATCCCAAAGAAAAGCAATGCCAAAGAATGCTTAAACTGCCACACAATTGCACTCATCTCACACACTAGAAAGTAATGCTCAAAATTCTCCAAGCCAGGCTTCAACAAAAAATGAACCATGAACATCCAGATGTTCAAGCTGGATTTAGAAAAGGCAGACAAACCAGAGGTCAAATTACCAATATCCATTAGATCATCGAAAAGCAAGAGAGTTCCAGAAAAACATCTACTTCTGCTTTATTGACTATGCCAAAGCCTTTGACTGTGTGGATCACAACAAACTGGAAAATTCTTAAAGAGATAGCAATACCAGACCACCTTACCTGCCTCCCAAGAAATCTGCATGCAGGTTAAGAACAACAGTTAGAACTGGATATGGAACAGCAGACAGGTTCCAAATCAGGAAAGGAGTACATCAAGGCTGTATATTATCACCCTGCTTACTTAACTTCTACGCAGAGTATATCATGTGAAATGCTGGACTGCAGGAAGCACAAGCTGGAATCAAGATTGCTGGGAGAAATATCAATAACCTCAGATATGCAGATGACACCACCCTTATGGCAGAAAGCAAAGAACTAAAGAGCCTCTTGATGAGAGTAAAAGAGTAGAGTGAAAAATTGACTTAAAACTCAACATTCAGAAAAATAAAATCATGGCATCCAGTCCCATCACTTCATGGCAAATAGATGGGGAAACAGTGGAAACAGTGGCTGACTTTATTTTTGGGGCTCCAAAATCACTGCAGATGGTGGTTGCAGCCAGGAAATTAAAAGACACTTGCTACTTGGAAGAAAAGTCATGACCAATCTAGAAAGCTGATTAAAAAGCAGAGACATTACTTTGTCAATAAAGGTCCTCTAGTCAAAGCTATGGTTTTTCCAGTCGTTATGTATGGATGTAAAAGTTGGACTATAAAGAAAGCTGAGCACCAAATTTTTGAACTATGGTTTGGAGAAGACTCTTGAGAGTCCCTTGGACAGCAAGGAGATCCAACCAGTCCATCCTAAAGGAAATCAGTCCTGAAGATTCATTGGAAGGACCGATGTTGAAGCTGAAGCTCCAATACTTTGGCCACCTGATGCGAAGAACTGATTCATTTGAAAAGACCCTGGTGCTGGGAAAGGCTGACAGTGGGAGGAGAAAGGAATGACAGAGGATGAGATGGTTAGATGGCATCACTGACTCAATGGACATGAGTCTGCGTAAGCTCCAGGAGTTGGTGATGGACAGGGAGGCCAGCGTGCTGCAGTCCATGGGGTCACAAAGAGTGAGACACGACTGAGTGTCTCAACTGAACTGAGACATGAAGAATAGGGACTAGAGTTACCGTCACCAGATAGTAAAGAGAAAGGTAAAGGCTAGAAGCAGAAAATCTGGAGGCTTTCAGATAATACTGGCTGGAAAGAATCTCATAATATCGCCTTTCAAGAAAATGAGAGATTCCAATCTGATTTCCTTCATCTCTCTTTGTATTTTCTATAATGATATTCATCAACAGAATGACAAATCAAAATTGTTACACTCAAACAAATGGAAGGCAAGACCCTTCCCCCAATGAGTTTGGTAACCATGTTGGTGATGCAGATGATACCAAGAATGTAAACACCCTCACTCAGGCCTGGGAAAAGTGTGAAAAGATAAAACTGGATGGTCAAAAACATGGTTTCCATTTTAATGGCTTACTTTCAGCTCTTTGTTAGAATGTGTGCATATAGGCAAAACTATTAAGGAATGAGAAGGAATATTTCAGGTTAATAGCTGTACCGTGATTGGAACTCCTGGATCATACAAATGCAGCTAGGAGCATTTTCTGCCTGTTAAAAAATATTATTAATATAATGAATGATTGATTGCACTTGGCATATTTTTCTCTCTGTGGTTGTATTCCACTGCAATTTTAAAAACACAATATAATTTTCCCATAGGCCATGGCTACCTGACAGAGGCATTTGAAAACAAACTCTCCTTTGGATGTCCAGGCATGTGTGGGTGTGTGTAGTCTGACAGTTCAGAGGAGAAACTCATATTTGACAACTAGGGCTCTGTCTTGCTGCTTCAGGGGGCTTTCCAGGTGTACTTATGCTATTCTTACCCAAGTTTCAATAAAATTGGTTTGTCAAAAATTCTTACTAGCTCTAACTGACAGCTTTCCATTGTATCCAGAACTGTCATCTTCATCGGAAAGTTAGAAGCCCACTGCTGACTCTCAAGGAGTATAAAGAAATGTTGCCTCCAAAAGTGAAATTCTGTCTCAAACACGTTCACCCCTGAAGCACCAGACAGAAAACAGACCTTTCAAAAGTGCTAGAGGTTTAAAGATTTCACAGCATCAGGAACACAGCTTGGGAGAACACAGGAGAAACACATTAAAAAACAGCATCAAGTGTGATCATACACAAGTGGGGCATCAAGACGGCTGACCTCATGGCTTCTGATGGGCGTTTGGAGATGAACATACACCACGTGATGCTAATGAGAGGTGGTTTGGTACAAGTTTCAAGTGCAGAAGGAGGGAAAACTCCAGCTCCGTGACCATGGTTGCCAATGCTCTAGATCTGAGCACCCTGCACGGGGTTATTTTTACCCACCTTGCTCACATCTTATGCTGTGATTAAACCAAACCATTCTGACTGTAAACCCTTTTGTTCTGTCTCACTATTTCACAGAGGCTTGGTGTGTTAATCAAACTGTCAGCAAAGAGAAAAAAAGAGAGAGAGAGAGCACATTTTCTTCAAATGAAGAAAAATTTGAGCTTTCTACAATAAACACATTTTCCAGCGGATGAGCTTTTCACAGAGTAATTATTTCACTTCTCCCCAAGATTACTGATTACATCACACAGAAAAACTAAGAGAGGCTTGTTTTATCTTCCCCATCTATCTATGGTTCTTGTGCAAACTTATCCTTGTTACCATGAAAAATGACAAATTTGCCATCTGATCAAAATGTTAACAAGGTAACTGTCAGTGAGATGGATCTCTGACTGTCACTGCAAGCCAGAACATGAGGATACATTGATATTTCTCCATACAGCCACTGCTTCCCCAATGTTCACTAACAACATTTCCACAGTGAGAGTAATAAATCACCTGGAAATAACAAGCTATACAGGATCTCTGGGATATGATAGATTCATCCTACCAGCACTATCTGCAAGGTAGAAAACAATTGATAATGATCTAAAGAAAGCCCTAATCAACTGCCATTTGCCATAATGGGGTAGATGAAGCAAAGGTATGAAATCTTAACTGTGTAATGCATGCTGTGACAAAATTGAAGTGCCTGGGAAAAACAAACAAACAAACTCATGACAACAAATAAAACACAAATGAGTTAACATTCTATGGGGTCAAATAAGTGGAAAATAAAGTTAATAACAAAGTCCAGATACAATCATTACATTAGACACTGGAAGGAATGGGATAATCATAGCAATTGGTAGGTTCATAAGTAACCAACTCATGGAAGGTTCCTCATAGGACACGAATAATGACTCTGGCTCACTGCTTGGTTTAATAGACCTTCCCCCAGTACTTTTATGTTCCTTAAGACTCTCTGGGCCACACTGTCTCTGAGCCTTTAATTCAGTAGTTTAGCTAATGAAATCATTTTTGTCCCACTAGCATTATGGCCAAGTGCCCCAACAGAGATATAAACAGAGAAGAGAAGGGAACATCCACTTGGAAATAAGAAGAAATAGGAAATGAACCACAAGAAAGGAAAATTCTATAAGAAGATCATGACATTAGGTCACTCAGACAAAGAAATAAGACTTCAAACTGCCCAAGGGCTGCCCCATACCTACGTCATTTTAGGTTTCAAGAGTAAGACATTTTCACATGGATACAGTCTAACTCTTCCCTACTTGTTCATTCCTCTTTGGCCATTCGGACTTCTGCCGTTTCCAGACTACTCCAGGTTTCTTCCTTCCCAGGGCCTTGTGTTTGTGCTTCTCTCTGTTGGACCTGCGTCTCTTCCCTGGCTCCTCCCCTTCCTTCGGTTTAAAGCCCCTCCCAGGGTTCTTCCATGTCCATTTCTTTGGGAACAACCTTAACTCCCAGCCCCTTTAGTTTTGCTCACAGCCTCTTCTTCCGAGGCAGAGGGAATGTGTCTGTCTGGATCATGGCCACGTCTACGCTTCTAGCACACTGGCTGCCACAGAGAGGGACTAGGCGCGATCCAGATCTTGGGCTCTGGGAGATGAGACTGCCCGACTTTGAATCTTGGTGCCAGAGTATAGCAGATGTGTAATCCTGTGCAAATCCTCAATTTCTGCCTGCCTCTGTTTCCTTTCTTATAAAATGGGGAGAAGTGTGATGCCTACCAACAGCAGTGCTGTGAAGATTAAATGAGATAATTGATGTAAAGATCTTCAGAGAGTAACAGACACATAGGAAGCTACTGCAAATCATTAGTTGTTATGATTGCAAGAAGAGAAGCAATTTAACATATTTAACTGAATTCATTCATGATCAGATCAATGAGCCCTCTTCTTCATTGTAATTTAGTCGCTGAGTTGTGTCTGATTCTTTGCAACCCCATGAACTGTACAGCCCACCAGGCTCCTCTGTTCATGGGATTCTCCAGGCAAGAATACTGGAGTGGGTTGCCATTTCCTTCTCCATGGGATCTTGCTGACCCAGGGATCAAACCTGAATCTCTTGTGTCTCCTGCACTGACAGGTTGATTCTTTACCACTGAGCCAACAGGGACGCCTCTGGGATTATTATAGCACATTATTTTTTACTAATAAGCAGAGCAGCCAGTAATTGAGTGTTTTTTTAGAAATTTCTCTGCTGGTACCTAGTGGAGAACTCCAAACTTGGCAACAGAGTGTAGTCTCCCCTTAGTGATGCTATCTCAGTCAAGGGGACAGATAACCCTCACCTTCCCACAAAGCAAACTATTTCTGCAGAAGACTGTAAAGGAGAGAGGAGGGAGGTGCTGAGAGGTTAGGCTCTCCGAACAACTTCAGATCAGGGGTAAGAAAGTCTAGAAAACCGAGCCATACTGTGAAGAGAGAGGCAGATGCTGTCACAAAAAATGGCTTCCTTAAAATGCCTGGCATCTTGGCTCTTTGGGCCTCCTTTCCTGTTACAGCCCTGGTTGTCTTATGTCACTAAAGAAACAGGCATCATCCCCAAACACTGAAAATATGAGGCTAGAGCTGATCCAAATTTTCCTGAGATCATAAAAGACAAAATGAAATTGAAACTGGTCACGAATGTGCTTCTAAGGAAAGGGTGATGATCAAGTTTTCAGTGGAAATTATTTTCTCGGGAGCATTCTTACTAGATCAGCTTCATTCTTCCCAAACTTTCTGAGTCTCTTGCTTATTTTGTCATTTACTTCAGTAGGCTACAGTAATGTGCTGGAACCGGTTTGAACTGGCGGCTTAAAAGAGCTATTTGTAGAATTTTGCGAAATTTTGCAAGTTAGTTGTTTAAACAATCATTAAGAATCAAATTTTATAACATAGCTAAATAATAAAACAAAGATAATAATAGAAATTTCTCACTTCTTAATTATTTCACTACATTTTACCATTATCTATGCTTTTAGGTTATTGATGTCTATTGCATCTGTACATGGAAACACTGTAATATCGTGTGCTCCTGTCTGTCTCTTTTCAACTTTGTGCAGTAGTGTCAAATTTGTAGTTTGAAATCAGTCATTGTGATTGGCAGACATTATAGAGTTATCGCCTTGTTGGTTATCTAACCTTGAGGAAATGATAGACAAAATATTAATAATCAGATTAAAATTAAAAAGCATGTTGTAGCTTTAGCTGTTACATTGTAAATAGCACAACAAATTGGGAAAATATTCTCCCAGTATCTAAAACCTATCTCATTCAGCAAAATGTCACTCCTGTTAATTGATGTATGAGTAAGGTTTCGACATCTATCGTCATTGTTTCATTTTTGTCTTAAGTGTTAATGTAACCAAAATATCATCTAACATTCATGTCCAAAACACACTTGTTTGTCAATGATGTTTGTCAAAGTTTTGTTGAATTGGATAGTGACCCAGCAATATTCCTCATCTGGATTTCTCAAGCTGAATTGCAACCAGAGGCTGACCACAAATACAAGAGTTCAGGCAACACATCACAGAAGCATTCTGAGAATCAAACTGTGTGCTGTACATACTTTGTATCAGTCAAACTTGACATAAACGTGAACACAGGGATGGAGATGGATATAGACATTCACATATATTTTACTTTCCCTGAGAGACGGCTGTTAAACAATTACCAGCACACAACTGGATACAAACACAATAAATATACTTAGCAAGAGATGATCATTCAACTTTCCTAGGGACAATTGTATTACGGTTAGAAACTAGAAGCTTGGAGGTTTACTGGGCCATGATTAAAGTTCAATGAAGTCCTCTTACAACTCTAAAGTTAGTTACATTGGGCCATAATATCAGCTATACAGCTACTTCCCCAAACAGATGGTGACGGACCCCAAATCTCTTCCTCTTACTTTGGGGGTTCACAGAGGGGTCTGGCTGGGGGAGGGTGGGTACATTCATGGTTAGCGGGCAGGGAAGCACAGGAGAGGGCAATGCCTTGCTGCTGCCAGTAGACTGTGGAAAAGTCGCTACTGGATGTGATGGGAAATACTGAGCTGAAAGGTCATGAATGTGCAATCCTTGGGCCAATACGTACTTTGTGTTGAAATACTATTAAAAGATTGTTTGGCTTTTGACTATATTCAAAGCAGTTTAGAACTGTAATTAATGTGATTTCAAGGAGACGAGAAATCCCAAGTCAGATTGCCTGTGGTTTTATATTTCAGAAAACAGTAAACACACACACACACACACACCTCCCCCTCCACAGGCCAAAAACAAAGCAACAAAATGAGACACTAAAATATACTTCCTAAATTTTTAAAATATTTCCAAGTAAAGACTTTATTTAACCTTTCTTTCCCTTATCATCCTCATGTCCCCTAAGGAAACGTACCAATTAGAGTCATTTAGAGGGACCAGAAGTACATTTAACTACCAACCCTGAGAAGACACAGGACAAGTTTTGGGCTCAGCTGCTGCAAACCGGAGCTCCATCATGGCCGAGGCTAAGCTTCAGCTGCATAAACATTGCCTAAGACATGTAAAGGGCAGCCTGCCACGTGTCTCCTCTACTCAGGAGCGCCTGAAGGATGCAGCAACCTCAGGAAGAAAAATGCCCTCGGGAACAGCGACCCAAAGTGCTTCTAGCAAACAACACAGTGCTATATTTTTTCTTTTAAACTATTTACCTTTCTAATTTGACTTGCTCCAAGCTCTTCCAGCATCTGTAATGGAAGGAGAACACCAAGAGCTGCAGTCTGTGTGATCTGCTTTAGCAGAGTGTGTGCGAGGTCGTCTCAGTCGTGTCTGACCCTTTGGGACCCCATGGACTGTAGCCCACCAGGCTACTCTGTCCATGGGATCCTCCAAGCAAGAATATGGGAGTGGGTTATACTCCAGGGGATTTTTCCGACCCAGGGAATCAACCTGCGTGTCTTACATCTCCTGCGTTGGCAGCGGGTTCTTTGCCACTGGTGCCGCCCGGGAAGCAGAGTGTTGTGCTCTTTCAAAGATCCAGTTTCATCTCCTAAGCACAGCGTCCTTGCAAAACTTTTCTATTTGAATGCTGCCTTTTCCAGGCCCTGAAGTACATATGCCTGTGTTACCAACAGGTGGGGTTCTCTTAGACTTTCCTCCATGGAAGCTGCATATAAGAAGGATGAGACAGCCTTCATTTTCCAAAAGATACCAGCTTTCTACTGGGAATTACAAGGATGTGCCAGGTCCCTGTGATGGCTTTTAAGAACTCCCACACATTCAGGATGGGTAAAAGCACCACAGGTGGGTCTTGGTCAAGAAGACATTGCCTACTTTGGCTTGAAGTTTTCAGAACTCAGACCCCAAGAGAAGGCATTGGCAGGCATTCTGACTTGTAAAGGATAGGAGAGTCATGGGATGAACATTAAAGGGGACCTCTCTACTGGGCAATACTCCTCTAATATGGAGGTTCTCAGGCAGTTTTTTCTACCTCTGAACACCACCATCCTTTAGGTCTGTGGTTACACTTAATATTTTCTGCTACATGAAGACAGCAACAGAAGCAAGGCACTCCACACCCCCATTGTATATGACGGCGTGGAAACTCTCTCTTCCCTGAAGCGGGGAAAAACAAAAGCACTCCCCATCCCATTCTCCCCTCTCCTTAGCTCCACTTTCACCTGAGCATCTCAGCCCAAAGAGCTCAGAGGAAACAAAGAACCTCACGTACATGATTTAAGGACCTGACCAGGCCCTCCGTGAGCATTGTCTCATTCAGTGATTCACCCCACAGCCCTGTAGAGGTGGCATTTGGATCCCTGGTTTACAGATCAGGAAAGTAAACTCTTTCACTAAGTAAATATACATTTATGGATCATTGACCTCTTGCCAGAAACTTGGCTGCAGGGTTTCCAAAGAAGAGAAAGAAGGGGCCCCGACCTTATAGAATTCACATCCCAGTGGAGCTCCACAGCTAAGAAACTTCTGGCTGGCTGGGTAAATGACAGAAAGGCAGGATAGGAAGGAGGGGGGGCAGTACAGGAATGGAAGAAAAGAGAGAAAACAAAGGAAAGGGAAGCAACTGTCCAAGGGTGCCCAGGGGCAAAGTTGAAGATCCCCAATTTTATATTCTAGCCTATGCATTTTCCACATAGCCATAGGGACCATCACCCTTACCCCTTCCTGGCTAACCTTCACTGTGGTACATATACACAATGGAATATTACTCAGCTATTAAAAAGAATGCATTTGAATCTAGAATTCTAATGAGGTGGATGAAATTGGAGCCTATTATACAGAGTGAAGAAAGTCAGAAAGAAAAACACTGATATAGTATATTAATGCTTATACATGGAATTTAGAAAGATGGTAAAGACAATCCATTTGCTTTCAATCCTATATGCGAGATGGCAAAAGAGACACAGATATAAAGAACAGACTTTTGGACTCTGTGGGAGAAGGCAAGGGTGGGAGGATTTAAGAGGATAGCATTGAAACATGTATATTACCATATGTGAAATAGATGACCAGTCAAAGTTCCATGCTTGAAACGGGGCACTCAAAGCCAGTGCACTGGGACAACCCAGAGGGATGGGATGGGGAGGGAGGCGGGAGGGGGGTTCAGAATGGGGACACATGTACACCCGTGGCTGATTCATGTCAATGCATGGCAAAAACCACCACAATATTATAAAGTAATCAGCCTCCAATTAAAATAAATAAATTTTTAAAAATTAATGAGAGAAAGAACAGTAGCTGAGGGACTTTTTGCATGGCCTGACTTCACGCACTGGAGTCTGAGCCTCATTTTTGGGACAAGAGCTGTCTTTCACAGCTGTGAGAAAAGGAGTTGAATTCCAGAGTTAAGGCGGAGCACTGGAAAGTTTCAGAACACAGCCTGCCCTTTTAAACTCCTCTTTATAAATATTCTTCAGGCACATAGGTGCAATGAGAAAGTGCAAAATATAGCTCCCTCTGGTTGCAGCAGCAAGGAAATAAAAAAAAAAAAAAAAAAGATGGCACATCATGCCATCCTATTATAATAATGGATTAAAAGGGTACAAATAGGGTACTAATTAGTGCTCATAAAAACTCGAAGCTGCAGATTGCTCATCTTCATAGCTGAGCACTAAAAGTGTCATGTGTGCAGATAACATGGAAGTAAAATAGCGGAGAGTAATCTCACAGGATTCAGGCAGCAAGAGCCAGAGGAGGCAGCCAGCTCCAGCCACACCACCTGTATGCACTCAGGAATCCAAAGACATTCAGATGACGGCCCCAGAATGAACAATCAGCCATCCCAGACAGAGGTAAGCGTCTCCGAACTCAGCAAGGGACGCTGGGGGACCTTGCCAACTTCTGATTGATTGTCTTCGAGTCCCTGTCCCCAAGATGTATTCCTGTCCATGGGCTCCCCTGGATTATATGCAGAGGGCTACTTCTGAGAAATGAGATGGTTTTATTAGTATGCAGAGGCCAAAGTGTAGCCTGAAGGAGAGATACCTTCATCAATAAAATCTTTTTTGATTAAATTCAGCCTTTCTTCTTGGGTCCGCTCAGAGCTTAGAAAATAAGCCAGGAGTGCTTTCTAACTTTTGTCCCCAATTTGTTCCCTGAGGATTTCAAGGATTCTGTTGCCATTAGAGCAATCCATAAGAACAAAGAAAGAAGTCTGCTTTCTTTAACTAGTTGCCTCTTTATAAATTCAGACCCAGTGACTCAGATTTGGAAATCCACAGCACTCAAATACCTACCTTAGCCAAGTGACTATGTATTCCAGGCTAACCAATTAATTCATAAATGACCATACACAGCACATATGGAGAGCCACCTTTTTAAAAAGAATGTGAACCTTTTTTTAATAAGGAGATAAGTATGTCCATGCATGCTCTTCACTGCCTGTGAAACTGAAGCTTAGTGATTTCCTTTTATGAATACACAAAAGTTAAAAAGGCTAAACTGAAGGCAAAAAAAATGAGGCAAATGAACTATGCAATAACCACTCTCACATTCATTCCATTTTCAAAATTATAAGGGATATGTATTATTTAATGGTATATACTCACTGTGCCCTGAAAAATGTGGAGGAAAAGATCAAGACTTTTTAAAAACAAAACAAACAAAAAACATCAGTTCTACCCTAGAATAAGAACTATTGCCCATATTTATTTATTTGCCTCCAGAAACCTGAGTAAATATCACTGGGATGGACTGAGTCCTAGTCTGTACAATCAGTGGTCTGGCCGGCTCAGTATGAGCCTTTAGAGGACTCAGAGTTTGTATTTCTCATCATGCTCCCTTTGCCTGAATGTGTCCCTACTGCTTGGAATGACGTTCAGAAATGTTCGACAATATGTGAGCACTGGCCAGTCAGAGTGGGACCAGATGCCAGGAAATCAACAGCCAGTCCCGGCTACCCAGTACACATGGCCTGTATATCCATCCAACCCAGCTGGTGCAAAGCTTCTGATGATAATGTGGGCTCTTTCCCAAGAACCTGTCTTCTTAACTGGATGCCTAAAAAGACAATTCATGAATGTCCAGTGGTGATAACTAGTACACGTGCCACAGGCCCATAGGAGAACCATTCTGACTCCATGAAGACTCTTCAGAGCCTCGAATTACACCATGGAAGTGAAGCCCTCACTGTAGTCCCTGACACAATGGACAACCATGGCCAAGCCATTTACACTCACCAGAAAAACCTGTTCTCCTACATAAAAAAACAGCTTTGACCCTGCTTTTCCTCAAAGCGATGGTAAAAGGTCAGGTAAGAGGAAGATACTGGAATGTGCTTTGAATGCGTCTGAAGAGAAGCACTCCTAATCCCAAGCCATAATTGCTAATGAATGACTTCTCTTTAACATAAGGGTTAAAGGATTTTTAATGCATATATTCTTTGGTGCTCATTAAGAAGACACTAATTCTTTATGGGTTCATAAGTGCAAATATAACTGAGAATAATTTGCAGCGACGGTGCAGTAATGAATGTAAAACCCTAATGAGAGAACGCACATTGGCTGGAAACATGTATTGTTCTTTCTGGCCTTCCTTCCTTTTGTCAGAGATATTGTTGAATTTTCTTCAGAGGATTTATTAGTGTCTGTTTAACATTATCCCTCTATTTCATATGAACACTTTCATTAGAATCTTAGGCAAAGCTTTAGGCTTTCGATGAAGAGGTTATTAAAAAATAATTAATATGTAAACGGTGCTCAAAATACCACATTACAGCTAATCAACAGGATTGGCACAAGGCACAGAGATGGAGACAATATTAAATACCAGAGAGCCCACCCTGATCCATCATCAATTTCACTATTTCCAAGCACAAAATTAACTTTATTTTTGAGAAGGGGAGACTGATAGGGCTTCTGAAGGCTTCATTTGGTCCAAGCAGATGATTTCCTTGTGGGGACTCCACGGTGGGAATTAAACCTGAGTTTTTAGTGGTTTAAAGGCTGGTTCTCCACTTTTCCTATTTGTCAAGCTAGGATTGCCTTTAGTACAGTCCTGGGAATCACCCTGGGCCTCTCCTGGATTGAACAGAGAGTCAACCATTGGGATAGAATGGCAACCCATGAGCCTCCTACTTCACTGGAGGGACTCAAGGGGAGGCTGGCCTGAGGGTCCCCAAACAAGCAAGGCTGCCTCACTTCATTTCCTGTTCTGAAGCTCATTTGTTAGCTTTACAAGGAAAATGGTTACTTTATATACAAAATGAGAACCAGTTCAAT
This sequence comes from Bos taurus, assembly GCF_002263795.3. Taxonomy (NCBI): domain Eukaryota; kingdom Metazoa; phylum Chordata; class Mammalia; order Artiodactyla; family Bovidae; genus Bos; species Bos taurus. The sequence goes on along the minus strand of NC_037349.1, from coordinate 41,455,002 downwards.
ACAAAATGAGAACCAGTTCAATCTTTCTCTTTACTACTGTGAAATCAGCCAAACCAGTTAATGAATCCTAGCAGTCTAAATCAGCAGTTCCCAAGGATGATGTTTGAAACACTATTACCACGCAACTGGAAGGGAGGGAGGGAGGTAGGAAGAAAGAGAAAGAGAAAAAGAAATACCATGGTTCAGAGTACTCTTGGAAATGCTGCTTCTTTTATCTCTTTTTAAAGTTTCAGGAAGAATCCTAAGGTGTGAGAATTTCTGCAATTAAGAATTATATTTAATTTTGTTTAGCTGTGCATTTTACAAGGTTATTTACCACAGACTTTTCTTCATTTTTCCCTCCTCTGCTTCACTGCTGAAAATATCACTTTGGGAAGTGATGGTCTAAGGTAACTCGCACCTGCACCTTGCATTAGGTGACTGCCATCAATTTTGATGTAATTACACAAACACACACTCAGCATTCCTCCAACGGAAGGTGAGAATGAAGACAGTGCACTCTTCAAGGGTAAGTTCCCAAACTGGTGTGACACACACCAGCCCCTCCAAGGACTTATATACTTTCCAGAAACCTCAACATCTAGAGCTGAAGACTATTAATCCAACCTTCCAGCTGCCCAGTAGAGGTTAAGGGCCAACTCTATGGTGGTGGAAATGTCAAGAACCAGGGAGACGAATAGGAACATGGTGTGACCTCCACCCTCAGGAGTTCACCGGGACACAGTCACAGACCACTCACCATCAGATGTACAATGCAGAAAAAGAGGAGGGGTGCATTCTGCAAGAGCACAGAGGAAAGTTGGCAAAGATAGTGACTGTCTAGTGGACTAGACTCCAACATAAGGATTTTTCTTGATGGAAGATGACAAATGAGTAAGTGGCATGGTGAGCAGTACAGAAGCTATAGACGTGAAATGGACGGTCCTTCCAAGATGTTAATCATCACTCCAACATGGGTGAACAAATGTTAGCTAATTCCTTCAGGCCAGGAAGGGGCTTCCCTGGTGGCTGAGACAGTAAAGAATCTGCCTGCAATGTGGGAGACCTGGATTCGATCCCGGGGTCAGGAAGAACCCCTGGAGAAGGGAATGGCTATCTACTCCAGTATTCTGGCCCAGAGAATTCAGTGGACAGAGAAGCCTGGTGGGCTACAGCCCATGGGATCACAAAGAGTCATACATGACTGAGCAAGTAACACTTTCAGATCAGGAAACCACAGGACATCTTGCTAGACTACATCTTGCTAGATGGCAGGCATGGAGTGAGCCTCTGTGTTCCCTTCATATTGATCCACCAAGCCTCTCCATGTCTGTCACCCAGTACCAAGCTTTCCATCTGAGTCATCTCTCTGAGGCCCAGCAGTGTATGGATAGGCATTTGTGCCTTGCCTTATAAAACAAAGGGCTTCCCTGGTGGCTCAGATGGTAAAGAACCTACCTGCAATGAGGGAGACCCAGGTTCAATCTCTGAGTCAGGATGATACCCTAGAGAAGGGAATAACTATCCACTCTAGTATTCTTGCCTGGAGAATTCCATGGACAGAGGTTATAGTCCATGGGGTTGCAAAGACTCAGACATGACTGAGTGACTAACACTTTGTGAAACAAAAAGGTTCTTAAAAATTGGGTCTTCACGGATGTCGTACATGAAATCATTTTACACATCCATAAAGAATGACCCATGAAAAGAATTCCTGTATTGAATTACCTGGGAAGCAAGGAATCACATCCACTCTGATTTTCCTGAATAGAACATATTCCTTTTAAGGGACTATTGAATTTAGAGCAATGCTGTTTAGTAGACACATGAAAAATTCACTGTTTGCAAACTAGAGAAAAAAAGATAAAAGTTAGAAGCTACATATGTCATTTGACAATGATTTGATGTGAAATTATAGTCCCATCCATAAATTGAGTGAGCAAGGTTCATACCTTCTGGGACACTTGAATTGCCTCAGCCAGTTCAACATAATGACCTCATAATTTGCAAGTTGAAGAATGTAAGAGTGGAACTAACAGATTTTACATCATTGGGAGGGACACAGCGAAACAGGCAGTGGTGTTTAAGCACAACAGAGTAAGCTTTGAACCTCTTAAGCAAACTGACAAATTGCCCTCTGGAGTCCAATTTCCCGCCTCAGCACCACTTGGCCATGATGGCTTGTCTCTTGCCTCTCCTGCCTAATGGCTCTCCATGCCAAGAAGGGCCGTCCGTGCAATTAAAATAACCATCAACAAAATAGCCCAGTAATTAGCTGTATTCTTTGTTAAATATAATTCTGGTCAGCAAGATTGATAGGTTCTTTGGTCATTAACAATCTATTTAACAACTGTAAATTTGAAGTCATCACTTTCTTGAGTCCCAGCGTTGAAGAGGTTAGGGAGCAGATGAGACTCAGGCAAAGTCAAGAGCTGGAAAATTAAGCCAGATGTGAAAACCAAGAGTTACAAAGTATTATTTCTCAGAGAGTACTGTGGACCTACATGCAAATAGGGCATGATTAATGCCAGGAAATCTGTTCGACTACTTTTTTAAAGGGAAAAGAACTGTGGCCCTATGCCACAGTTGTATAACTTAGCGGGAGTTGGAAATCCTTAAAGATCAAACCCAGGCAAAATCAAGACTGTACTGAAAATGAACCACTGATCCACGAATCATAAAAATATTCATGTTTGTGCTCAGTCACTCAGTTGTGCCCAACTTTTTGTGCCATCCTGGACTGTAGTCCTCCAGGCTTCTCTGTCCATGGGATTTCCCTACTGGAGTGGGTTGCCATTCCCTCCTCCAGGAAATCTTCCCACCTTAGGGATCAAACACATCTCCTGCACTGGCAGGCGGATTCTTTACCACATCAGGAAAGACCCCTTCTCATGCCCGGACATCCTGAAAATATTGATCCCTGAAAAGCACTTTTTGTATTTTGCATAAAAATAGGTATAGAAACTTGGAAAACTAGTCTTAAAGTCATATTTTGAAAGATGAAACACCATTAGACACAGTCATTATAACTCACTACATTTTTTTAATATTCAGTTTTAATGTTTCCACCATGAATAAACCATTAAAACTTTGTACATATCAGTATAGTTACAGAACACCTCTGTCTAGTTATAAAATGCCTCAATTTTTCTTTTGATCAATTCAGGATTCCAACTCACTTTCTCAGTCAGCTAGAGAATTCCCTAAGGTCTCAGTACTCGGAACTGGTGGCTTCTTCTTTTTTTAATTGGGGAAAATTGCTTTACAAGGTTGTGTTGGTTTCTGCTAAGCAACAACACAAATCAATCATAATTTTATATATATCCCCTCCCTCTTGAGCCTCTCTCCCTTCCGCCATCCCACCCTGCTAGGTCATCACAGAGTGCCAAGCTGGGCTCTCTGAACACATTTTAAAACTGCATCTATAAAATTCATAATTTTATAGTCAGTTGTGTGGTCCAGGTCCAGTTGGTGGCATTATTATCTTCATGCCACCAAACTCTGACCTTCCAGTTTACATAAGCAGTGACTGGTGTTGGCCCACTTGTTTTATTTGATGTTCATGGATCATCCGCTGGGAAAGATACCTAACTCTTCCACTGTTGTTCTTACTAGTTGCACAGAGAATCCATCTCAGGCTTCAAAGTGCCAACTGGCGACCAAGCCCAGTCTTGCTCTACCAGGAGTGAAATAAAGGGTCACATGGCAAGAATCAGAAGCAAGGCCGTCTCCCCACAGCCTTCAGGATTTAGACTGCTGTACACAGCTCTTTCTAACTCAAGAAGAATATAACATATACTAAATTAGTGCAGGAAGCTAAACTGGATTTTGTAGACTCTAATCTAAAACAAACATTACTGGAATTGATCCTCAAAGGTATCCCCCACCAATGGAGACACTTGGGGTCATCTTCAAGGGTCTAAGGCTGGGACCTGCAATGTAACAACATCACAAGTCTGCTGAATGCCACCTTGGTAAAAAAGGTATTCTACCTGCCTTTGTAAAATGAAAAAGGGAAATAAGACCACAGAGCAGAAAAGTACTAGTTCTGTTGATTACATTTCAGAGGAACCTAAAATGTTACTTAGGAGAAATATGTCAACCGTTTTTACCTGGCCTTACAAATTAACTGGCCATCAACTCACATGTATCTATAGCAACCCCACATTCTGTCTCAGAAGAATTTAAGCCTAGTACTTGAGGAGAGAGAACTAAGGTACTGATGGGCAAGTAGGTTTATTCTCAAATATCAAGTCTGATCAAGCAGTAGTGGCCTGTTTTGCAAATGATTCTAAGGCTATATCTGGACTCAGTGAAAAATAATTACTTGGTCAATTAATAGTGCCTCCAGAGGTTAAGAGCATGGATGCTGAGGACACACTGATGTTTGAATCCTAGCCCTAAAACTTTGGGGTATCCCCAGTGGTGCAGATGTAAAGAATTTGTCTGCATTGTAGGAGACCTGGGTTCGATCCCTGGGTTTGGAATATCCCCTGGAGGAGGGCATGGCAATCCACTCTAGTATTCTTGCCTGGAGAATCCCATGGACAGAGGAGCCTGTTAAACTATAGTCCATAGGGTCGGAAAGAGTCAGACATGACTGAATGACTGACACACTTTCCTAAAACTTACCACAGGGCAAGATATTTAACCTTCATTTACCACGTACAAAATGGTAAAAATAGCAACAATGACGCTACAGAATTGTTATGAGCATTGAATACATATTATACTTTAGGCAACTTTTACAATGTCTAGCACACATTTGTCATTTAATAAGTGTTAGCATCATCACCAGCGGGACTAATCACCACTGTTGTAACTGACATTGCACAGTAGCGCTGTGATTTGTATTTTGCCCCCAAAGCTGACTAGATTCTAGAATCTGCTCCTCAACTCAAAGAGTAGAACTGGCAAGTACCATCCTCTGAAGTCAAGGTGGCAGTGGAGGGGTGGAATAAATAAAATCCATATAGTTCTTTGTATGATATAATGAACACATGAACTTTGTAGAACTAATCTCCAAAATGCAATGTGTTATAAATGTGGTGTTATAACACCCTTAGATTGTGAGAGTTCAAAATGTCTTTCAATGATTCATATTTTCAGGGTGCTACAAAGTGCTCAAAATTGACGCATCTTGATTTAAACAATCACTTAAACTTCTAGGTTACTAATAGCATGCGATTCCACATTTCCTATGTTCAACCAACTGAATAAAGGATCAAAAGGAGATGAGTTCCATTTCATGTGTCACAAGCTGCCTTCATGACAGTTTGCTTTTACTAAGAGGCAAGGGGACACTCTCAGACCTGACAGGTGATGAGAACAGGCTTCTGAACTTTACTGTATCAGGGCTTCTGCTGCTTTCTGTCATGAGGCACCATGGGTTGGAATTAAGGCATGACTTCTCAATTTGCCATACTGGGTATATTTAATGATGTCTGAACAGATTTCTGGTTGTCACAACTTGGAAGAAGGTGCTGGTGGCACCTAGCTGGTAGAAACCAGACGTGCTTCTAAACATCCTACTATGCACGGCCCCACTTCTACAGCTAAGGATTATTTAGGTCAGCCCACAAATAAACCCGTGCACTTAAGGACAATCAGTCTACAACAAATGAGGCAAGTATATACAATGGATAAAGCACAGTGTCCTCAATAACTGAAGCTAGAAAAGCTGGACAACTACATGTAAAAGAATGAAATAGAACTTTTTCTCACATCATATAAAAATAAACTCAATATGAATTTAACCATCTGAAATCATATAACTTTTAGTAGAAATCATATAACTTCTAGTAGAAAACATAGAACAGTCTTTGATATAAATTGCGTCAATTCTTTTTTGGATTTCTCTAAGGGAAAGGCAATAAAAGCAAAAATAAACAAATAAATGTAATTAAATTTAAAAGTTTTGGCACAGTAAACAAAACCACTGATAAAATTAAAATTAAAAGACAACCTACTGAGTGGGAGAAGTATCAGCAAATGATATGACTGAGAAGGGGTTGTTAATATCTCAAATATATTAACAAATCATATAGCTCAATATCAAAAAGACAAACAATCTGACTAAAAAATGGGCAGAAGACATGAATAGACATTTATCCAAAGAAGACAGAGAGATGTACCAGCAGGCACACACAAAGATGCTCAGTTTCACTAATTCTCAGAGAAATGCAAGTCAAAACCACAGTGAGCTATTACCTCACATCTGTCAGAATGACTCTCACCAAAAGTCTACAAATAACCACCTAGGGTACGAAGAGATGGGAATCCTAGTATCCTGTTGGGAGAAGGCAATGGCACCCCACTCCAGTACTGTTGCCTGGAAAATCCCATGGATGGAGGAGCCTGGTAGGCTGCAGTCCATGGGGTCGCACAGAGTCAGACACGACTGAAGCAACTTACCAGCAGCAGCAGCAGTACCCTGTTGGTAGGAATTTAAATTGGTGCAGCCACAGTACAAGAAAGTAGGGAAAGTTCCTCAAAAAACTAGGAATATACCCATCCTATGATCTACCAATTCCACACTTGGGTGTATATCTGCTGTTGCTAAGTTGCTTCAGTCGTGTCCCACCCTGTGCGACTCCATAGACGGCAGCCCAACAGGCTCCCCCATCCCTGGGATTCTCCAGACGAGAACACTGGAGTGGGTTGCCATTTCCTGCTCCAATGCTTGAAAGTGAAAAGTGAAAGTGAAGTTGCTCAGTCGTGTCTGACTCTTAGCGAACCCATGGACTGCAGCCCACCAGGCTCCTCCTTCCATGGGATTTTCCAGGCAAGAGTACTGCAGTGGGATGCCATTGCCTTCTCTGATATATATCTGAAGAAAATGAAAACTCATTAGAAGGTATACATGAAGTGCAGTGTTCATAGCAGAACTATTGACCACAGCCAAGATATGGAATCAACCTAAGTGTCCATCAACACACGAACGGATAAAGAAGATGTGGTAAACGTGCACATGTGTGTAAGATTACCCAAACAAAAAAGAACGAAATCCTGCCATTTGCAAAAATGTGGACAGACAGAGAGGGCATTATGCTTAGAGAAAGAAGTCAGAGAAAGACAAATACTGTACATTATTGCTTATATGTGGAATCTAAAAAATGAAACAAGTGGATGAATATAACAAAACAGAAACAGACTCACAGATAAAGAGAACAAATTAATCGTTACCAGCGAGGAGAGAGAAGGGGAGGGTGGCAAGAGAAGGTAAGGGGAGAAAGAGATAGAAACCACGATGCATAGAATTAATAAGCTACACAGATACAGCACAGGGAAATAGGTATGTATACTTAGTCACTCAGTCGTGTCCGACTCTTAGTTGACCCCATGGACTGTAGCCCACCAGGCTCCTCTGTCCATGGGGATTCTCCAGGCAAGAATACTGGAATGGGTTGCCATGCTCTCCTCGAGGGGATCTTCCCAACCCAGGCATCAAACCGAAGTCTCCCGAATTACAGGTAGATTCTTTACCATCTGAGCCACCAGGGAAGCACAGGGAAATAAATCATTAATTTATATTAACTTTAAGCAGGATATAATCTATAAACATTTTGAATCACTATGTCATACACCTGAAACTAAAGCATTTTACATTATCCATCCTTCAATAAAAATAATTAAAAGTAAAATAAATTGACATAAAAAAAAAGAATTATCTGGTTCAATACATTGATACCACAGAGGTAAAACTCGGCACTAGTATGGAACACAAATCCGTGTGGACTCATTTGCTAACCGTTTCCCTCTCTAGACTGGAAACTCTGCATAGGCAGGAACTGTTGCATCAAGAGTGCTTGGCATGGAACCTCATGCTTGTTAAGGACTTTATTAATTTTTGTGGAGTGAATGAACTATAACAGTAGAAAACAATGCAAGTTATCATATTTCTCCACAGCAGAACAAGTATTTCTTCCATAGCAAAGCCACATAAAATAAGGTGAAAATAGAAGATACAGGCAAACACGATTTGGGGGCACCTAGCACACTAGACACCTTCAATCAATCTGTCCCTTTCTCTGACACGCCTGTGTTCTCCATGGCAGTAACCGGTACCACATCCAGACCCAGCAGTAAGCTGTGTCAATTATTTCTAGAATCCACTCATTTCTCTCCACTGTTACTGCTACCAGGCATGCCCAAGCCATCATCATCAACATGTCTAATGGGTCACCCTGCTTTTGATCTTGGCTTCTCACTTCCATTCTGCACACAGGGTAATAACACTTTACAGTCACCAATCAGGCACATCATCCCTGTGTTTAAGACGTGCTGAAGTCCTTGTATGCTCAGTCACTCAATCGTCTCCAACTCTCTGTGACCCCATGGACTGTAGCCCGCCAGGCTCCTCTGTCCATGGGATCTTCCAGGCAAGAATACTGGAGTGGGCTGCCATTTCCTCCTCCAGCTAAAGTCTTTACTGGAGCTTAAAATGCCTTATACTGTCTGGCACCTGCTGACCTCTTCACGTTCTAAGCAGAGTAGCCATCTTCCTATGGAATCAATGCACCCAGTTCCTTCTCCTCTGAGAGTCTGTGCTATGGCTTGGAATGCTCTTCTTCCAAATGCTTCTATGGCTGGCACTTGCACATCATTCAGGACTGAGCTGAAAGTCAACTCATCCAGGAGAAATTTTCTGACAACACAGAATCGAGAACTGCCTTTATCAGACAGATCACTTTCTTTTATTGTTTTCAGATTATGAGGCACAATCAGCGAGTTTATTTTTCATTTGTTCAGTTATACTTGTGCATTAGCCATGCCGCCCCCATTAGAATGTCCACTGCATGACAACAGGAAATCTGACTGTCTTGCTCTCTGCTGCATCTCAAACACAGTCCCTGGCACAACATAAGGATACCAGCTGAATGAACAGAGCTCTGAAGAATGAATGGATGGATATGTAAATGGGTATGTAAACTAAGAGCAAAAAAGACATCATCTGGAAGGAAATATGTGTTAACTGTCACTTGCAGGAGAGTTTCCCAGCATTTCTAAATTAAACCCCAAATCTCATTCTTTGTTTAACTGAGATCAATCCTACATAAGACTGATCATCAAAATAATAAAGAAAAGTGGTTCATCAATACCAAATATAACTCAGAAATAAAATTAACAATTTTTTATTATAAATCTCTCTCAGTCTCTTCATGAGAACTAAATTAAAATTCATCCTACATTTTTAAATCTCTTACTGAAGTTGAAGCTCCAATACTATGGCACCTGATGCAAAGGGTTGACTCATTGGAAAAGATCCTGATGCTAGAAAAGATTGAGGGCAGGGAGAAAAGGGGGCAACAGAGGATGAGATGTTGGATGGCATCACTGATTCAATGGACATGAGTTTGAGCAAACTCCAGGAGATAGTGAAGGGACAAGGAAGCCTGGCGTGCTGCAGTCCATGGGGTCACAAAGAATTGAACACAACTTAGCAATTGAACAAGAAGCAAAGAGACAATGAAATAATGAAAGTACAAGGAAAAGATTTTAAGAATGCTAACTATAACCACAGCAATGACTTTACAAGTCTCCAAATATGGTTCAGCAATGAGGACCAGTATAGAATGAAAAAAAAAAATTGGGTGTTTTCCTTTTTTAATTTTTGTTTCTGTGAAAAACATCATTAAAATATTTAATATTCACAGGCAGTATCTGAGGCAAGAGTAAGTGTGTCACCCTTTGCAGAAACATGGAGCGTGTACAAGTATAATGTTGCTTTTTTTTTTAGAATCGTGTGATATATTTGAACATATAGCAGCTATAAGAAAAAATGCTGCCAGTATGTTGGTAATGGTTGGGAGGATGGTTAGATGGCTGCATATTGAATTAAAGCAGAATCAAGGTCCAGAAGAACAAGGCTGAACTGCCACACACATCCTTACTACCTCCTGCGTACCTGACTCCAAGTATTATTGCTCCAGTAACACCCCAAAACTTACAGTGTTCTGAACTTGATAGTGTCTTGGGGTATCTGTATCTTTTTTTGACACTGTAATTCTTGATTGACCATTAGAATTTTCTGCAGTGTCTCATATGGTAGCTGCTAACCATATGTGGCCACCGAGCACCTGAAACGTGGCTTACGCAGCCTGGGAACTGAACGTTTCATTTTATTGATTTATTATGTAATTTAAATTTAAATAGCCATATGTGGCAAGGGGCTGCTGGTGGTTGCATAACACAGGCCTAGATGGCTCCCTTTCTTCCTTCCCTAACTGGGCCAGGAAACTCCTGCTCATCCCTCAAGACCCAATTCAAATGCCCCTTCCTCCAGACTGCCCTTCCTGTTCCCTCTATAGCAGCTGTATGGACCTCCAGAATATATACTTAGCATACTGTATTAGTTATTTTATGACATTGATCCTCCCACTAGGTGAGAATCTCTTGAGGGAGGGGAATCTGTCTGGCTCATCTCTAAATACTTAGTTGAGTGCTTGGAACACGAGAATTTTTTGACAAATATTTGCTAGATGCTCAAGCGAGACAGTGAAACCATCTTTAGATATGAACAAATATGAGCAGAGATTCCCAAGAAAGTTCTTCCCCAGAGAAGGTTTTGCTGCCTTCACACAAGAAGTTGCAAACCAGTTATGACCTTCAGAGTTGGCAGTATTTTGTCATGTGTATTTTTTTTAATGGAAACTGCTTTTCAGTGTTAAAAACTAAAGATTTCCAACATTTCTAGGAAAGATAATTGGCTCTGGCAATTTTAGTCCCACATTCCTGCTTGGCAACAATGAAACAGAATAGAACATGCAGCTGTGTCTTTTAGATAATAAATACAACCTACAGATTCTCTTTTGTTACTCCTTAGCCAACTCTAATCACTCGTGGACTCTGTCTGTCTTCTGTGGGCATTTTACCTTTCAACTTCAGACACTGCATGAAGAGCCACAAAGCTCAAGCTCAGACACTGTCCTCTTGCTTACAGAAATAAAATAAGTTTCAGAATAAGAACAGCAACACTCTTAACAACACAGCAAAAATAATAATGGCTGCTAACATTAAGTGAGCATCACAAGCCAGGTATTCTGTTATTAGGCAATGAAGAAACACTGTCAGATGGAATCTTCCAAACCACCCCAGGACCTAGCAAATACTCTTAGCCTCATTTTATACATGAGGAGACCAAGATTCCAATGGGTGACACTGGGCATCTGCAGGAAGTTCAGTCCCCAGGTCTGACTATCACCAGGGTCCTTGCTGATGTTTATCCATGATAAAGCCACATCCCTCCACCTTTTCCCTGCCCTGGATTACACCCTGAGTGTGATTCAAAGTGAGACCTTGGGCAAGTGACATAACCCCTCTGTGCTTCACTCCTCTACCAGCAATGAACTTCAGAGATAAGAGCTAAGGTTACTAAGGGCACATGTGGGCACTTGATATGATGCAGGTAAAATGGTGAACTTCTTAGACACTTTAACAAATGGAAAATGATCTCATCTGAGTAGCTGGATAATGGCTAGGGGAGGCTGACATCCCTGGTCTAGGCAGACAGGAGAGGTTTAAATCATTTAAAGAAAACAATGGCACTGTGGCTTCTCCTGGCACCTAGCCATGAGCATCAGGCACCCTCACTGCTAAGTCACTTCAATCGTGTCCGACTCTGTGTGATCCCATAGATGGCAGCCCACCAGGCTCCCCCGTCCCTGGGATTCTCCAGGCAAGAACACGGGAGTGGGTTGCCATTTCTTTCTCCAATGCAGGAAAGTGAAAAGTGAGAGTGAAGTCGCTTGGTCGTGTCCGACTCTTAGCGACCCCATGGACTACAGCCTACCAGGCTCCTCCGTCCATGGGATTTTTCCAGGCAAGAGTAGTGGAGTGGGGCACCATTGCCTTCTCTGCAGGCACCCTCACTAGGGAGAGTATATCTCAGTGGATCTAACAAAGATTTGACTTCCCAAAGGGTGCCTGTAGCTTTGTGCCAATTAAGTAACATTAAAAAGATGCAAATCAATGGAAGTTTCAGCTGTTGTGGGCCCGGCACTAGGAATCAGACTAGGAATCAGCAAGCTTTTTCAGTAAAGATCCAGAAAGTAACAATTTAGGCTTTGCAGCCCATTTGTGAACAAACAACCATGGCAGTGTGCCAATAAAACTTTCTTTACAAAACTAGGCCAATGGGCCACTCGTCATTGTTTGCTAACCCCTGAGCTAGGCAACAGGAAGGCAGAGTAGACACATTTCACCTGCTCTTCACTGACATTGAGCACAATAACAGGGACAATATAAGACAGTGCCTATTGGACTCATCTCTCTGTGTAGCTCCAACCTCTGAGGTCGGTGCCTGATAGTGACAGCGATTTAAGTAACAGGCCCTTAGTGGCTTTCAGTCCTGATTAGGCCCAGAGAGCTGAGGGCACTTTGTCTCTGTCTTTCTCCCAGTGAATGGTTTTTCCCAGGAACTACGAAGGCTGGACAGCAAAACAGGTGAGGTGACCCGGTCTTTCGGCCACATGATACGTAAGAAGCACTCAGGCAGTTGCCACACTAGGACGCGTTATAGATTTAGGCAAAATTGAATGGCTTTTCTCTTCTTGAGTGAGAGAAGAGCCATCCTCCTGTGCTTGAACTGCTCATTCTGTATGTGCCAGGCACACACCAAGACCAGGGGTGGCTTCTGCCTTAAGCCAAATAGTTTGCAGCCTGTGTAGTTCTCCCTTGATGTGACAACCCTGAGCTCAGTTGTTTTTCTTCCTACTGTGTGGCCAGCGTGATTCAAAGAAACAAAAATGTACATCATGTTTTGTCTGCTAACCGGGTCCCTCACTGTCCTTACGCTTTCAGTTTTGTTCTCATTTGACCCTGCTTTCCCTTTATAGTATCAAGTCTGCTTGTTTCTACACTACCTTTTGAACTTTATTGCACTAACGTATGTTTTACTGTCATTCTTCACTGTTTTACTTTTGAAGTGCAATGATGGTAAATATAAGAGGAGGCACACTATTGGGAAATGTCCTTGTGTCAGAGTCAGAAAGCCAGAGCTTCGGTCCTAGTCTGTTCGTGCAGTCTACGGAAACCTGGGCTGATGAGTGAACACCTTCAATTGCTTTACCTACAGCAATAAAGGTAAACATGCCAATCCCAGAGAGACTTTTCAGGGTTAAATGAGTTAACTCTGAAGATTTTTCAAGAACATACAATCTGATTTTTTTAAATCGGCATAGGATCTGAACAGACATTTCACCAAAGAAGTCACACAAGTGGCTAATAAGCATGTGCAAAGATGCTCAACATTATTAGCCATTTGGGATGGCCAATCCAATCACACTGCAATAAAATACCACTTCACACCCATTAGGATGACTATAATCAAAAAGAAAATAACAAGTGTTGATGAGAATGCAGAGAAATTAGAACCTTCACACAGTACTGGTAAGAATGTAAAACAGTAGAGATGCTTTGGAAAATAATCTGATGGTACTTCAAATACATAGAGTTACCATATGATCCAACAATTCCACTCCTAGGTATATACCCAAGAGACATTAAAACATAGGTCCACATAGACATGCATAAATGAATAGGGGTATTTATAGCATCATGATTCATAAGCATCATTCACAAATGGTATTATTGATAAAGATGTAAAAACAATGCAAATGGCCACCAAATGATGAATGGATAAAGGACAAAATGGTAGAGTCATACAACGGAATATCATTTGACAATAAAAGGAAATGAAGTACGGATTCATGTTACATCAATCTATGAACCTTGAAAATGTGTGATTTGGACTTGCATCGACACCTCCTACACCAATCTTCAGTAATAGATTAGGGAAAGAATACAAATTGAGATTTTTCTCTAATTTCACCCATTATCAAGACAGAAATAGCCTGAGAACATGATTTGGGAAACTTGGGAAAGCCCCAGAAAAACCTCAGAGAGTAGAATCCTGAGACTTCCTGTCCAGCCATGCATAGGAAGAACCATGAGGGGTGTTCGGCAGGAAACACTGATGAACAAACATAACTTGGTGAGCAACAAGTTCTATCTCAAGGACAAAATTCAAGGATGAAGCTGATGCTGGAGGTGCATCAAGTTTTCTGAACTGGATCGTTCAGAATGGGGGTGCCAAGAGTAAGCATGGGCAGAAGAGGGGGGCATTTTAAGGGAAAAGGGTTGCATTCTCTTTTCAGATGCTTGAAGTTTGAGCAACTTTTCCCTTGCATTTAAATGCCTGAATGAAACTAACCTAGAACCTCCCAAGTAGTAAGCCTTTTAGAAATGAGGTGACTATATAGAAAATGTTAATTGAAAATGAAAAAAGATGGCACTTGCAAACTTAGATATTTTATATTACTTTTTCCCCCAACCACTATGAAATCAACAAGCTCAACAACTCTGAAAAATTTTCAAATTTCAAACTGTATTGTAGATATTACAGAGCCACAATCTGAGTCATCTTGCACTTAACAAATAACCATGACAAGCATATCAGAGAATTTAAAAAATTGAGTACAGAACTTCGCTGATAGAAAAGACAAAAAATCCAATTCTTACAACTTATTTAAAGGCTGTTCAATATTTCAAGAAGATTTATGATAGGTAAGTTTCAAGATAATTGTTTTCTATACCTAGATTATATTCTATAATCCTCAGACATCAGAAATCAAGTCAATTCACAAACTCAAAAGTGCAAATATTAATGCTATGTGGAACAGTATGGCCTGCTTTTTGGAAGCTACTGTGTGATTCTGAAACTGAATTTTTAATTAAACAGAAGGTGAAAGATCCAACCATCAGATGGTTGGTGGGTTCAACCATGGGCTCACTAACAGAACTCACCACCCCGCATCTAGGGAATATTTCCTTTTCAAAAGACCCCATTCTCTCTTCACATACTCTGACACTTGCTCTAAGAAAGAATAATTAAATGGTTGAACCTTCTTAAATGGAGAGAGGTGGATCTCGAGTGGACCCAGTGAGCCTTAAGGATGTGAACACAATTCCCTGTCTTGTGTATATACATGTATGTGTATGTGACTGTGTGCATACAACTTCTGGCACAAAATCAATCTTATTCGTTTACTAGACTTTGAGAACATTCTTCTCTCTACCTCAAGTTGGGTATTATTAACCTGAGACTTAAAAAAAATACTAATATTAAATGCAATTCTTTAAGGTATCTGTGTAAATATTTAAATTTTTTCTTAGCTAAGAACTCCCCAGTCTTCAGCAGCATTCTCAAAGGGGTCTGTACTCAAATGGATCGAGAACCATAGCCAGTGGGAGCCCTAAAAATCAAAGACACTGAAAATGTATTTAGTGACTGTATGAGACAAAGAGCCAAATTGACAGTGATTCTTGGGATTGGTTCCCAGAAGTCCCAATCACTCAGTGGTCGGGTTACAGCTATGTCTCAACTGCCCCCATGATTGTGTGTACATGCTCATTTGCTTAGTCATGTCCAATTCTTTACGACCCCATGACGTGTAACCCCGTCAAGCTCCTCTGTCCATGAGATTTCCCAGGCAAGAATACTGGAGTGGCTTGCCATTCTCTTCTCCAGGGGATCTTCCCAACCCAGGGATCAAACTTGCATCTCTTTTATCTCCTGCATTGGCAGGTGGGTTCTTTCCCACTGAGCCACCTGGGAAGCCCCACTTGTTTGATTTTCCCTCCCTATTATTCTCATATCCAGTGAATTATTATCTTATTCCCAACCATAAAATAACATTCCAAGGGCTTTAGAATCAATCTTAGAACAGTCTTTCCTCCTTTTGAAAGGCTATTGTTGTCACTTTGAAAACTGTAAATAGCATTCAAGATGATATTCAATTTTTCCTTTGTGCCAGCATATAGTGGAAATGTCTAAGTTTTGAAATAGTAGGGAGCTCACATTCCATCTGGTATGTTTTCATTTCATCTCTCCTTCTCAGTGAATTTTAAAAGTCAACTGCGGTGTCAATATCCTTTCCGCTATGCTAATGCAGCCTCCGTGCGGAAATCAAAGGGAAGGAGTCCTCAGGGCCAGTGGTTCTTTCTCAGTTGAACTAGTTAGTATCATGGAATTGCAGAGTGTCAGAGCAGAAGGTATGCTTAGAGGTGACCTGGATGAGACGCATGCCTCTCAGTTTGATGACAGGGAAACTGAACCCAGACAAAGGGAGCTGATCAGGGCCTCATTAGCAGCGGTGCCAGGACGTGAGCCTCTACAGGCAGGAGGGAAGGTGGTCATTTTGCAACTGGACCTCTGTCACAGCGCACTGCCCTGCAGTACTCAGGGGTTCCTACTCTCTCCATACTCGCTGTCGCTCATTTCTTAGCCAGAGGAGGCAAGTTAGTATTTCAAAGCACTCACTGACGTGTCCTTTCGTTCTTAACTCTCTGCTGGCTGAGTGAAAGCATCTCTACTGGGTAACGGTAGTCTCCTGCCCTCACCAACTTGGATTCTAAGTGCAAAAGGCAGTGTGAGAGAGAAATAATTCACACAGGACTAAGGAAGAGGGATTAGCTCTACCTGCCTGTGCCCAGACTTGAATAAAAAAAAAAAAAAACAACAACAACAGAAGTTTCAAACTGGAGCAGGATCAGAGTTAAGAGAGAGAAACCCAGAAAGAGAGAAAGCAAGTGTATGTACTAGGGCGACACACTCTACTCTTCCCCTTACCCCGAACTCCAGGCTGAATCCTGAGTTTTCCTGATACAATAAGTCCCCTATGTCCGAACGAGCTCTGAGAGCGTGTTCATAAAGTCCAATTTGTTCATAAATGCAAAAAAGTTAGCCTAGGTAGCCTACAAACACAGTTGGCTGTAATAGGTTTATAATAATTTTCAGCACAAATAATACATAAAAAACAAACACAGAAATAAAGAAGACACTTTTAATCTTACAGTACAGTACTCTGGAAAGTACAGCAGTACCAGCCACATCACTGCTGCGTTTACGCTTGCTTTTGGACATCCTGGGCTTGAATTAAAGATGCTATGCCACTGTGCTCTATGCAGTGTGGTTGTAAAGTACACAAAGCACAAGCACCTACAGAGGATGCACATATGTGACAATGTA
The DNA here is from genome assembly GCF_002263795.3 of Bos taurus. Classification (NCBI taxonomy): domain Eukaryota; kingdom Metazoa; phylum Chordata; class Mammalia; order Artiodactyla; family Bovidae; genus Bos; species Bos taurus. Next base: position 41,437,994 of record NC_037349.1, on the reverse strand, counting down.
CAGCAGACACGTGAACTAACGAACGTGATCGGACATGTGAACACATGTTTTTGTCTTTGAAAGTTCGAAACTTGAAGGTTCATCAGTAGGGGACTCACTGTACATTAGTTTTCTGTTTGTTGCTGTAACTAATTTCCACAACTTAGTGGCTTAAAACAGCACCAATGTAACATCTAATAGTTTTGGAGGCCAGAAGTCTGAAATGGGTCTTAACCAGTTAACATTATGGTATCATCAGGTCTGTGTTCCTCTCTGGAAGTCTAGGGGAAAATCTGTTTTCTTGCCTTTCCCAGTTTCCAGGGACTTCCTGCATCCCTTGGCTCACGGCCTCTTCCATCTTCAAGGCCAGCGATGACCAGGAGCTTCTTTCTCATGGTATATCACTCCTGATACCAACTCTTCTGTCCTCTTCCACAGTTAAGCACTGTGTGGTTATACTAGGTCCACTGGATAATCCAGGGTGATCTTCCTATCTTCAGGTCAGCTGATGGAAGTTAACACAACCTGTTACCTTAACTCTTCTTTCTCATGTAACATGTTTACAGGCTTTGGAGATTAGGATGCAGACAACCTTGAGAGGCCAAGATTCTGCCTTCTGGGTGACTAAGTGGAAAATATCATGAAGAAAGAAATTTTCTTCTGCCCTTCTAGGTTCTTTTGTCTGGTCTAAGAATTAAACTGACATGAGACAGATGAACAGGAAGATACTGAACAAGAGTTTACTAACGTATACTTGGGAGAGACCCCAGAAAACTGAGGAACTTACCTTAATGGCCCAAATACCCACCTTCGATACCATCTTCAACTAAAAATAAAAGGGGATATTTGGGCTGATGATTTGGGATTTCAAAAGGGAGGAAGGCAATTCACAAGACCACGGGAAAGCAAGTGTTTGGTAAAGAGATGTTTTTTGGGGTCAGGGAGAGACTTCCCAGGCGACACTAGTGGTAAAGCACCCACTCGCCGATGCAGGTGGATGTAGAAGACGCAGGCTCAATCCTGGGATCTGGAGGACCTCCTGGAGGGGGGCACGGCGACCCACTCTGTTCTTGCCTAGAGAGTCCCATGAACCGAGGGGCTTGGTGGGCTACAGTCCGCAGGGCTGCACAGAGTTGGACATGACTAAAGTGACTTAGCCAGAGACAACTGGACATGGAGAGTCCCTGATCTCTAGGCTCTGCCTCAAGATTCCCTCACCACACCTAGCCCATAACCTTGGCAGATATCTCCAATGATAGCTCTATTCTAGGAACTGATCCTTTACTAAATTCTCTGGGCATCTAAGAGGGAGATAAAAAGAAAGACATCCTGAGTCTTCTGTTGGTTAAAAATCATCAACCTAAATTAATCTTCATGCCAAAGAGACAGGTTTCAGGAAGGCAAATTTTGCTCCCCCTACAAAATCTTCCCTTTGGATTTGGGGATCCAAGAGTAGAGTGGATTCGACTCTGCTCTCCCCATCTAGAACACTGACAGTAAACAGCTCTGTAAAGAAAGTGATGAAGGACTATGGTGACAGCATGAGTGGCTGCTGGGGATTCCTTGATCTCCTGAAGGCCTCAGGAAAGTTTGGAAGAACGGAACATTTCTTTGTGTGTGTGTGTATATGCTCATGAGAATAGTACTGAAAATCTGGCCAAGGGTACAAAGTAGGTGTCCTTCATGTGCTGAGACCAGAGGCCATATCAGGACCATGGACACCTCAGGGATGCAAAAGACCAATAATAGCCACCCTCAAAAGATGACTGTTCTCTTTATGGGTGTTGTCATGGACCAGGGATACACCTAAGGGACCAGGAAAGGCAGATTACTTGGACACCAAATGCCAAAGAGCACATAATCCCTGTCCACCTCATGTGACAGAATGTTTACAACAGTTGGACCAGAACGCTGAATAGAGAGATTATACACCAGAATGGGGCATAATTATAGGCTTGAGCTGACTGAGAAACCACTGAACCTGCATTGGAAAACCTGATTCTGGGATGATGAAATGGTTGCTATCATAGCTCAGATGTAAACTAAGTTTGGGGAATAAAGAGCATTTCATTTTTGTAATCATGCTGGTGATTGTTAAATTAATGACTGTTACACTCAAAATAAAGAAAGCTGAGCATCAAAGAATTGATGCTTTTGAAATATGGTGTTGGAGAAGACTCTTGAGAGTCCTTTGGACTGCAAGGAGAGCCAATCAGTCCATTCTAAAGGAAATCAGTCCTGAATATTCATTGGAAGGACTGATGCTGAAGCTGAAACTCCAATTCTTTGGCCACCTGATGCAAAGAACTGACTCATCGGAAAAGACCCTGATGCTGGGAAAGATTGAAGGCGGGAGGAGAAGGGGATGACAGAGGATGAGATGGTTGGATGGCATCACCGACTCGATGGACATTAGTTTGAGTAAGCTCCCTCCGGGAGTTGGTGATGGACAGGGAAGCCTGGCGTGCTGCAGTCCATGGGGTCGCAAAGAGTCAGACATAACTGAGTGACTGAACTGAACTGAACACTCAAATGACCCTCAGAAAGAGAAGAGATGACTCAGCAGTGGAGGGGAAATCCAAGACAAGATCAAATGGATGGGGAACTTGAGACCACAGGACATCACAGCGGTATGAGAGCTTGTATTAAGGTATCCTTTCCCCTGCCTCTCAGAGCAGGAAGTCAGGGAAAATGTTATCCTGAAAAAAAAATTTTTTTTTTTCCCAAAAAAGTCTCAGAGTAGAAGCCCCCAAAAGGCCATCCGTCAATTAAGTGGTAGGTCACAAATGACTATCTCCCATGAGATCCTTTCCAAAACTAAAGCCTGTGTCTTTCTGTTCACCACTTGGTTGCTGCTCAGTGTTTTCCTTACATTACAGAATTATTACTCAGTTATTATATAAAGTTTGGGAAATGCCAAGGAGTATAAAGAAAGAACGGAGAAGGCGATGGCACCCCACTCAGTACTCTTGCCTGGAAAATTCCACAGACGGAGGAGCCTGGTAGGCTGCAGTCCATGGGGTCGCTAAGAGTCAGGCACGAGCTGAGCGACTTCACTCTCACTTTTCACTTTCATGCATTGGAGAAGGAAATGGCAACCCACTCCAGTGTTCTTGCCTGGAGAATCCCAGGGACGGGGGAGCCTGGTGGGCTGCCGTCTATGGGGTCGCACAGAGTCAGACACAACTGAAGCGACTTAGCAGCAGCAGCATAAAGAAAGAAAGAGGAGTGATCTACGATTCCATTTGCCAGCCATGACCGCTTGCAATTACTAGGTACATCTGCTTCTACTCTATTCTTGATTTACATGCCACTTCCCCCCTCAATATTATATTCCAATCTTTTATATTTCAAAACACTCATTTGTATATATGAACATATACCAGTAAAGGAGACTCTTCTATTATTTGGCCTTTAAATTATTTCCCAGGTGAGGATTATTCAAATTAAATAGAGAAGTTATACAAGCTTTACGGACCCATGCCCCAAGGTAATATGGACACTATCACACAGACAACAACATTTTTGAGCCCAGACAGGAGAAAATATAAATATCTATTATTCTCTTGGCAGGGTGTTACACATTTCCACAATATGAAGGTGCATGTGAACTGTTCCGTCTTAGGTTGGTCTATCTTAGAGAGCTAATGGAGCCCTCATTGGCCATTTAGCAAAGTAATTTCAAGTAGATTCCAGAAACCAGTACCAGGTCTAGAGCCAGTCTTTGTGATTTGATTCTGGAGTTACCAGCAAAGCCTTACTTCTAGTAAGCCTGATCTCAGCTTAAAAAATCTCATTCTTTTCCCATCAGGCTTAGCTAGTTTGAAAAATACTTTCTTATCTCAGGAAATGTAATACTTTGTACTGCTGTCCTCATTATGACGGCACAGGCTCTTTTTGTGGTTTGTTTGTTTCCCCTCAGTTTTACTCAGCAACGATTGACATACATCATTGTAGAGAGGAGGTTTCAATAGATAGGAAGGTATTCCCCCCGGCCCCCACCTCCCCCCAAAAAAGAGGGAAGGGTGCAACTGATAAAAGAAAGCAATAGAGCTGAGGAATGGGAGGTCCGGGCTCTGAATTCAGAGGGCTGGGGCTTCAGCAGAACAAGTATCCCTTGAGAGCCTCTTCCATTAGACAGTGGGATTTACCGGGTATGAGGAGGTAGAAAGGACAGAAGTGAACACCTCTGGGCATTCTCAGAGGCAGCAGAGTAAACAAGAACTCAGACTCTGGAAAGAGAAAGCCTGACTATGAATCCCAGGTCTGTTTCTTATTCTTTCTATGACTTTGGAAGAATTACCAGGTCTTCACGTACCTCAGTGTTGTCATTACTTATCTGTTGGAGGCAAACGTGATTCCCTGCTCCGCCTGTATTTTACTGGATGCACTAATTCACCAGCATGCTCAGTCCTAATCACACCACATCCTCCCTCTCCACTGAATGGGGGGAACCAACCAAGGACACCTAACTTCTAACCCTGTAATTAAATGAACAAGTTTCATTCAGCCCTAGACCAGATCACCAATAGATGAAACCCCTTCAAGCTCCTTAAGCTCTTGATTCAGAGATGAGTTCTGAAAGAAGCCGCTATTCCAGGGCCACAAGGAAGGAAGGTAAACAGTAGACACATTATGTGGATGGGAAATGGTCTAAGAAGACAGGTCAGATTGCTCATCACATCATTTCAGGCTGCTAAAAATATTCAGCCTCCGATTTGACAACAGCCTGTTAGGGTGGGGATCCCCAACCCCCTAACCAGTCTGCAGCCTGTTAAGAACTGAGCTGCACAGCAGGAGGTGAGCGGCTGGCAAGCGAGCTCAGCTTCATCTGCCATTCCCCATCACTCTCATTACTGCCTGATCCATGGGAGGTGGAGGGCGGCTGTGTTAGGGAACTATTGATAGAAACCACCCACCTTGGCCAGGCCCACTTGCCTGAGGTGTCTAACAGCAGGAGATCCTGGTAAGGAACAGGGTGCTGCCACTGAAAGTAACTGGGAGAACTGAGGAGAGGCCAAGAGGAGGAGGAGGACATCAACTTTCCAGACTCCTTCTCACTGTCCGTCTTGGCTGAGAGATGCACGTGCCACCAGGAAGGACTCTGAGTGAGACTACGGGCCAAGCAAGATGATGGCCAGACGTAACCCAGAAATTAACTCCATTATCATAAAGCCCGAGACTGTGAGCCACGTGGCAGAGCAGTTCTCCTGGGCTCCCTTACCCTGCTGCTCTTCGCCCAAGTGCCCCTTCTCAATGAAGTCTCTTGCTTTGTCAGCACATGTGTCTCCTCGGACAATTCATTTCGGAAAGTTAGACAAGAGCCCATACTTGGGCCCTGGAAGGGGTTCCCCTTCCTGCAACAAACTGGTATGGTCAAAACTACTGGAGAAGCCAGCTCAAAGTTCATACATGAATTTGACCCAAACATGCAAATTTCTCTTTAATACCTGAAGAGTTTTCTAAGAAGAACTAAAATTGTTTGAAAGGAAAAAGAAGATGCTGGATCAAGGCTTCATTTCAGTGTAAAGGGAATATTCTATGAGTTCCTTAGTTACTGCTAATGTAAGAAGGATTCACAACAGGTACTGGGGCAGCTGGCCTAGAAAATATTTATGGTCCATTGAGAGTTGTAAGCAAGGACTGTTTCTTTTTGAGGGGGGTGAAAAAAGGCAACAATTTCCTTTTAAATATTTTAGTGTGCTACCATGACATGAATACATTATAAGGCATGCAAAAGTATTTAAGAGGTTCAGCGTGCAAAACCAACTCAGAAAGGATGGCCTTGGAAAGTGTAGAAGCTTGGCTAGAGTGTGTTAATGACTTCTTCGTGTTAAACAAAAAGGCAAACAAACAAACAAACAAAAAAACTATAATAAAGTTCCTAAATGGGTGCTAGGGGCTTATATACTAAAAGCAGAGAAAATGTCTAATTCTGGAAAATGCCAATTGCTCACATTTTAAATCTTGCATACTTGATTAGCAGTCATGTGTCAAGACCTCTGGGGTTGAGTGCAAAGCTAGGATGTGAGGCGTATGTGTGTGTGTATGTATGTGCAAATGTCTCTAAAGTTGAAAACAGTTCTGGAAATTGTTCGAAGTTTAGCACTGGAAGGTAGAGCCTCTAGGAAAAACACTTATTTCATTATCCTCGAGTTTTCCATGAAAGGGAAGTTAATATTTGCCTCAGACCAAAGGCTTTGTAGTCAAACAAATTTTAGTATAAACAAGTTTGCCACAAGCTGGCTAAAAGGTAAGGCAAACACCCTCTGTGAGACTTAGCTTCCGTATAATGGTATTAATGATACTTATCCAGTAAGGTTTATAAAGATTAAAGTAATATATGCATAGCACCCAGCATAGATTCCAATCCACTGTGGACTCCTCATTAAATAACAATACTAATTCTATTATTATTTTTCATTAGTCTTCTCCCTAGGAACAAAGATGAAGAACTAGAATCATTTATTACTGTTAATCTGTTGTCTATCCATTAGCCCAAATCTATTAGATTTTTTTCTCCCCATTCCAATATGAGGAACATGAAAGACATTGAGATTTAAATAGCAATTCACTATTAAAGAACTTGTAACAAATTACTGTATTGATCCAATGCATAGAATCTAGACCTATGCATGTGTAGGAGCCTTTTCGAGATTTTTCATTAGAAAGAAAATTAGGCATCTTTCAACTTGCTCTTTTAAGTTGGGGGTGGGGTCATAAAAATCTCTATAAAGCACTGCTTGCCACAAATCTAAAGCAAGTTGAAAGACAGAATGAAACCCTAAGTCAGAATTTTCTTCTTGGAAAGGAGTCCTTCACTGTGTTTGAATGTCTGGAGAGTGTGGGCTGCATACTTGGGGCAGCTTAAAAATTTAATGTACTCACAGATTACTGAGCTGCTGTGTCTGTGAAGGCTTCTCACCCACAGGCATGCGTGATAAAAGTCATAAGCAATGACACTGAACCTGTATGATCTCCCCTTAAGGGGTTCTTTGGATTTCAAAAATCTCTGGGGTCTCCAGCGAAGGTGGTATCTGTCCCATGAGACTCCTCATCACTCCCACCAGCTTCTTAGAATGCTTCCGACATGCCCTCAGGGTGATGATGATGATAACATCAATAATTACAACCATTATCAAAGCTAATATTTACTGAGCATTAACTGTCCACCAGGCATTGTTTTAGGGCTTTACATGTAATAACACTTAATTATCACAGCAGCCTCATCACACTCCCCATCTTACAGATGAGGGAATTGAGATACAGGAAAAGTTGGGCAACTTGTACAAGAACACAGAGTTGAGAATGAACCCCAGGAGATCTGGAGTCAGAGCCCCAGTCTCAACCCCTAGATGATGATACTGACTCAAAAAGCCATTCAATGTGTTTCTTTTCAAAAGTGGAACAGGAAAGTTCAGCCATCTGAATAATGTTTAACTGGGCCACCCTTAGAAAAGTGATGACCTTCAGAAACAGTGGTTAAATGGTCCTCCAAAATTCATGGATTGTTCTTGGAGCATCCCTCATGATATTATTAGCAGAAAGATAAAAAAATAATAATAAATAAACTTTGTGTAGCAGGATCCATTTGGTTATCTTTGAGGTCCTTTCAACCTTTAAAACTTCAACAAAGTCTTGATCAAGGATGATAGAACCTAACCCAATTATTACATGACATAATTCTTATGTTATCATTTTCAAGACCAGGGAAAAGAAATGACTGTCCTCTGGATGTGGAGGATAAGGGTGAACAAATTGAGAGGTTTTATATCAAACCACACCTTATGAAAACTAATGAGGCTAACTGGATTGAATAAATTGTGGAACTGCACCACCCAGTCTGGGAGACACTAACCACATGGAGCTAGTCTGAGTTGAGCTGTGCTGGAAAAGCTAAAAACACTGGATTTCAAGAACTTAAACAAAAAAGAGGTGCAACTATCTCACTAACAATGGCTTATATTAGTTACATATTGAATGATAATATTTGTGCTATACTGGATTAAAAATTGTATCATTACAGTTAATTTCACCTATTTCTTTTCTCTTGTTTTAATGTGAGAGCTGGACCATAAAGAAGGCCGAGAGCCAAAGAACTGATGCTTCTGAACTGTGGTGCTGGAGTAGACTCTTGAGAGTCCCTTGGACAGCAAGGAGATCAAAACAGTCAATCCTGAAGGAAATCAACCCTGAATATTCACTAGAAGGACTGATGCTGAAGCTGAAGCTCCAATGCTTTGGCCACCTGGTGCAAAGAGCCAACTCATTGGAAAACACCCTGATGCTGGAAAAGATTGAGGGCAGGAGAAGAGGGTGGCAGAGGATGAGATGGTTGGATGGCATCACCGACTCAATGGACATGAAATTGAGCAAACCCGTGAGTTAGTGAAGGACAGAGAGGCCTGGCCGGCTGTAGTCCATGGAGTCACATAGAGTTAAACACAACTTAGCAACTGAACAACAGCAAATGTGGCTACTAATCATTTTTAATTGTGTACGTAACTCATAGTCTATCTATACGGGGCAGTCTTGCTTTAGAATGCAACGTGCAAATTTCAGACTGGGGGCACTGAAGATAGATGTAACCCGATAGTAACAAAAGCACACATTGTGGTCACCCAAGCTGCAATTACAAATGCCAGGCTATGTTTCCAGGGTTCTATGTGCCATTCTCTGAAGCTGGCAACTCAGAGGCCTATTGTTCATCTCTGCTCGTGTACAAGACACGATAGTTTTAAAGACTGAGCCCTGCTCCAAGCTAAGGGGTAATGGGATTTATAAAGGTTATTTGAATAAGTTCATCTTTCTTCGTTTAATGAATGACAGATGAGAACTGAAAAACAGCAAAGGCCTTTTCAAATGCTTTGGGGCTTTAAAATGGTGCTATTATCTTCCTTTCCACCCTAATTCTTGCTTATTTTGCTTTTCTTCTTTAAAAGAGAGATCAAGCGAAATATTTAGGGGCTTTCCTCTTTGAGGCCGTTGTAATTTATATTGATAGAAATGTGTCAGCGTTTAATCCATATCTTTCTTCTTCTTGCTGTATTTATCCATTTCTGCTCAGCACTTATTCCTCCTATAATTTTTTCCTATCCCCAGAGAGTGTTCTCAACTCTCCAAGTAAAATGGATTTGAAAAAATTTCTTATGGGTGACGTTTATTTAAAAAAAATATTAAAAAAAAAACTTCTTTATTAAAAATATGTATTTATATATTTATTTGGCTGTCTCACATCTTGGTTGTGGCATGTGGCAACCAGTTCCCTGATCAGGGACTGAAACCAGATTCCCTGCATTGGGAATAAGGAACCCCAGTGTTGGTTCAGCCCTTGAACCAACAGGGAGTCCCCTTATGGGAGATCTTGATAGTTGGCTTTAGTGGGCCATGAGCTCCAAAGTTATCAAAACTTTTTCAGACACTCCTCGTAAGAGACTGTTCATTGATTGCTATGCTAAGAACTATGGTTACAAACCTAATTAAGACTACAAAAAACACAAAGATGTCTCAGTCTTCAAGTCTTGATATTAATTGAGGTTTGACACAATTAACAGTAACTAAGAACAGAATTGTGAGAAAAAGACAGACAGAAAGATACCCTGGCAACAAGACTTCTTACAGCAGATATCGTCCACCTTAACTAGCAAGTACCTTATATGTTTCTGCTGGAATGTGTCTGTTTGTAGAGAGCATTCCCAGTGGAGGGCACACACAAAGCCTTATTTAGGAAATAAGGAGGGAGGGTGCCGTAGGACAGTTTGACGCAGTGGTTTTACTTGGTACTAGGGAAAGACTAACATGTAACTCATTTTCTCTTGCTTATTTCTCACTAACATGTAGCTGAGCATATTCAACTGAGAGAGAAGAGCAGCTTTGGGAAAACCCCAGGGTAGCAGTCCTTTGGAAACTGACTCTAGGAAAAACCATAGAGGTGGCATCGTTTGCCTTTCAGCTCATCCTGCAGACCCTTGTCCTCTCATCGTCAGCTACTCTTCTGCCTTCTTCCTTCTTTTTCTCCTCTGAAGTGACCAGTGATGCCATGATTTGCTCTGGAGGCCCCCAGCCCACCATCATACCCTTCCATGCTTCTCAACATTCCACATGTTTAGACTCCACCAAATGTGAATAATCTGAATTACATCCTCCCTGAATTCTTACCTCTACTAGGAAAAATAGGTGGAAATAATTTTTAACCAGATAAAGTCTACTCTGCTAACTGTGTTTCTCTAATCCAAAGGACATATAGATTGAACTCAGTAATAATCTGATACAGGTAAGCGTAAGCCAGATGTCTACCAAGATCTTTTATCATTAAAATAGCTTTCGAAAGACCCCTCGGAGATCCACTCAGTGAGAATTTGAGATCATTCAATTACCACTATTATGTATTTATTTGCTGGTTATGTCATACCCAGCTTCTTTGAGTTAAAAGTTCTCATGAGCTGAAGAGGAGGCAAAGGCGTATCCTTAACAAGTGGTGCTGGGAAAACTGGTCAACGACTTGTAAAAAATGAAACTAGAACACTTTCTAACACCATACACAAAAATAAACTCAAAATGGATTAAAGATCTAAACATAAGGCCAGAAACTATAAAACTCCTAGAGGAAAACAGGCAAAACACTCTCTGACATACATCACAGAAGGTCCTCTATGACCCACCTTCCAGAATATTGGAAATAAAAGCAAAAATAAACAAATGGGACCTAATTAAAATTAAAAGCTTTTGCACAACAAAGGAAACTATAAGCCAGGTGAAAAGACAGCCTTCAGAATGGGAGAAAATAATAGCAAATGAAGCAACTGACAAAGAATTAATCTCAAAAATATACAAGCAACTCCTGCAGCTCAATTCCAGAAAAATAGATGACCCAATCAAAAAATGGGCCAAAGAACTAAACAGACATTTCTCCACAGAAGACATACAGATGGCTAACAAACACATGAAAAGATGCTCAACATCACTCATTATTCAGTTCAGTTCAGTCGCTCAGTTGTGTCCGACTCTTTGTGACCCCATGAATCGCAGCACGCCAGGCCTCCCTGTCCATCACCAACTCCTGGAGTTTACTCAAACTCATGTCCATCGAGTCGGTGATGCCATCCAGCCATCTCATCCTCTGTCATCCCCTTCTCCTCCTGCCCCCAATCCTTCCCAGCATTAGGGTCTTTTCCAATGAGTCAACTCTTCACATGAGGTGGCCGAAGTACTGGAGTTTCAGCTTTAGCATCAGTCCTTCCAATGAACACCCAGGACTGATCTCCTTTAGAATGGACTGGTTGGATCTCTTTGCTGTCCCAGGGACTCTCAGGAATCTTCTCCAACACCACAGTTCAAAAGCATCAATTCTTTGGTGTTCAGCTTTCTTCACAGTCCAATTCTCACATCCACACATGACCACTGGAAAAACCATAGCCTTGACTAGATGGACCTTTGTTGGCAAAGTAATGTCTCTGCTTTTCAGTATGCTATCTAGGTTGGTCATAACTTTTCTTCCAAGGAGTAAGTGTCTTTTAATTTCATGACTGCAGTCACCATCTGCAGTGATTTTGGAGCCCAGAAAAATAAAGTCTGACACTGTTTCCACTGTTTCCCCATCTATTTCCCATGAAGTGATGGGACCAGATGCCATGATTTTTGTTTTCTGAATGTTGAGCTTTAGGCCAACTTTTTCACTCTCCTCTTCACTTTCATCAAGAGGCTCTTTAGTTCCTCTTTACTTTCTGCCATGAGGGTGGTGTCATCTGCATATCTGAGGTTATTGATATTTCTCCCATTGATCTTGATTCCAGCTTGTGCTTCTTCCAGCCCAGCGTTTCTCATGCCGTACTCTGCATATAAGTTAAATAAACAGGGTGACAATATACAGCCTTGACGTACTCCTTTTCCTACTGGGAACCAGTCTGTTGTTCCATGTCCAGTTCTAACTGTTGCTTCCTGACCTGTATATAGGTTTTTCAAGAGGCAGGTCAAATGGTCTGGTATTCCCATCTCTTTCAGAATTTTCCACAGTTTATTGTGATCCACACAGTCAAAGGCTTTGGCACAGTCAATAAAGCAGAAACAGATGTTTTTCTGGAACTCTCTTGCTTTTTCCATGATCCAGCGAATGTTGGCAATTTGATCTCTGGTTCCTCTGCCTTTTCCAAAACCAGCTTGAACATCTGGAAATTCATGGTTCACATATTGCTGAAGCCTGGCTTGGAGAATTTTGAGCATTATTTTACTAGCATGTGAGATGAGTGCCATTGTGTGGTAGTTTGAGCATTCTTTAGCATTGCCTTTCTTTGGGACTGGCACTCATTACTAGAGAAATGCAAATCAAAACCACAATGAGGTACCATTTCACACCAGTCAGAATGGCTGCTATCCAGAAGTTTACAAGTAATAAACGCTGGAGAGGGTGTGGAGAAAAGGGAACCATTTTACACTGTTGGTGGGAATGCAAACTAGTACAGCCACTATGGAGAACAGTGTGGAGATTCCTTAAAAAACTGGAAATAGAACTGCCATATGACTCAGCAATCCCACTGCTGGGCATACACACGGAGGAAATCAGAATTGAAAGAGACATATGTACCTCAATGTTAATCACAGCACTGTTTATAATAGCCAGGACATGGAAGCAACCTAGATGTCCATCAGCAGACGAATGGATAAGAGAGCTGTGGTACATATACACAATGGAGTATTACTCAGCCATTAAAAAGAATATATGTGAATCAGTTCTAATTAGGTGGATGAAACTGGAGCCTATTATACAGAGTGAAGTAAGCCAGAGAGAAAAACACCAATACAGTATACTAACGCATATATATGGAATTTAGAAAGATGGTAATGATAACCCTGTCTGCAAGACAGCAAAAGAGACACAGATGTATATAGAACAGTCTTTTGGACTCTGTGGGAGAGGGGGAGGGTGGGATGATTTGGGAGAATGGCATTGAAACATGTATATTATCATATGTGAAACGAATAGCCAGTCCAGGTTCGATGCATGATACAGGGTGCTCGGGGCTGGTGCACTCAGATGACCCAGAGGGATGGGATTGGGAGGGAGGTGGGAGAGGGTTTCAGGATGGGGAACACATGTATACCCATGGCGGATTCATGTCAATGTATGACAGAACCAATACAATATTGTAAAGTAATTAGCCTCCAAAAAAATAAATTAATTAAAAAAAAAAAACCAACAGGTAACAAAGTTTTCAAGCCGAAATTCTCCAACACCGCAAAACGCATGATGAGGACATCATTGAACCCAGAGGAAAAAAGCTAATTAACTGTCTCAATGAAACATTTCCTTCCCTTTTGGAGAGTCAACTGGGGACCCATGGACTTTGAGCCCATTGTCAAATGGTGTGTGAAAGAGATCCAAGTTCAACAATAAATATTATCAGCAATATAATAGTTTTCTGCAGCTCTCAGGGCCAAATGACCTGCATTTTAGCAAATTGATTTTGTTCATGCATTGTGTTTAGCCAAGCAATTGTTTCCCATGATATGCTTGAACCCACAGTTGCTCTGTCTATGAAATTCATGGTTGAGTTTTTCCAATTGCTGATTGCTAGTCACATTGGCTTTAATAATAGTCACTTGCTTAGTCAGTAATGGGTTTTATACACAGTGCACAATCACAACCATTCAATGTCACCCATAAACATTTAATGAATTGTCCAATACAGTTATGAGAGTTGCTTATTTGGGACACAGCTAGGGCAAGCCTTACTGGGTTAATGAGATGATGTAGCATGGCATTAAGCAAGGGGTGTTTCCATTCCCCACAGTAGCTGTACATGATCTCTTATCCAAGGACACATTTATGTCATTATCATAATCTTCATCAACTTGTCAAGATAATGGAGGGTCCACTGACTTCAGAGAAAGTCTCATGTATTTCATGGAAATTTAAATAACCAGAAAGGGTCTAGGAGCACCATATAAATAAGATCTGCATGGAGAACTGCAAAGACAGGGCTTTACGAGAGGTCTGGCCTTGGAAAGGATGGAGCTTGAACTGTTTTGAGGCAGACAAGACAGACTAATCTTCTGAAATAAGGAGTATAAATTACTGAGCAAAATTCTAAAGGGAAAACTCAGGACAGAGAGCTGGAGGAAGAGCAGATGAAGATAAACTCAGAAACGATAATCAAGGTTGGAAAGAAAGGAGGAGAAACTTTAGTGCTTTTTGTCAGCAAATCCCACATATGTGTTTGTTACAGACAAGCAAGTTTGGGTTTGAGAGGGGGTTTCTTATCAGCTTTGACATTGCTTAGCAATCAGACAAGTTTATAACGACTTCACCAAGCCCTTCTGATGTGCCGCAATCTGTAGCCCTGTGTACACTGATTTCTGGTCTACAGACTTCATTCCATCAATGCTCCATTACATTAACCTCAGATGGCTGATAATGCCATGTCAGAATCTCAACTAATGTAGCTATGAATTCATAAATTGACCTTCTGAAAAGCAAGATGTTCTCTTCTTTTAAATTATGTAAGGACTAGTAGGGAATTTCAAGTTTCTCTATTTCAACGCCCTGTTCTTTCAGGTATTCACTCATTTAACAAGTATTTATTTACCTGTTCTGTATCAGATTAGGTCCCTGTTCTCATGGCTTGATAGCACAGTTGGGGAAGTGGGCAGTGAATAACACACTAAGTTATTTTGAGTGTGATGTTATGAAGAAATAAGCATGGAAATACAATAGTCTTACCACAGAGGGGAGAGGGGATTAGCTATCTTAGATGAGGTGCAGGAGGATCAGTAAAAAGGACTCTTGGAGGAAGTTATATTCGTACTTGGATTTGGTAGAAGATATGGGAGCCGAATGAAGGAGAAGAGAAAACGGAAGAAGTCACAGGTGAGGAAAACAATCTATACAAAGAACAAGAATTTGACAAAAGCAAGTGGTGAGAGAGAATGAGACTGAGAGGAACTGGGGACGTGGGCAGACCCTCTGTTGACGTGAAAGGACTCGCCCAGGGCATTGTAAACAAGGGAGCAAGGAGGTGAAGCAGGTGTTACAGGTAAGTGGCATGCAGACTGGATGGAGGATACTGGGGACTAGTGATATTTGAAGCGTGAGCCATGACATAGAGATTGCAAACTCAAATGCCTTCAAGGGCCAAGCAGGTGAAAACAAGTGGGGCGAGTCAGGTAAGAGGCCAACAGTGGCTGTGACCCAGAGAGTGAGTGACATGCCTAATAGCATCCGGGCTCATTAAAAATGTGTTGCAGGCAAAATAGAGCCTGTCATTAAAAAACTCTTCACAAGCAAAATAAAACACACATGAGGAGGCAAACAAAGCCTGTGGAACATCAAAGGCAATGCAGAGCCAGAGGAAAACCAGGAAGGAGGCTGGGAAGAAGATTAATCATTCAAGTAATCGCATGCAAGTCAAGGAAGAGTTATTGCTTATATTTCCATGAACTGAAGAAGAAAGACTATTTTTTATTAGGAAGTAACCCAAATGCTGGAATACTAACAACAAAAACCCTAACCCTAACTCTATTTGTTACAGAACTTATGTAACCTAAAGATGAAATAGCCAGATAGGTAAAAACAGGAGTCACAGAACCATGTGGCCCATCCAAGAACTGGATTGACAAGTCGTCCGGAAGAAACACAGCCATCCTCTCCATGCTTGCATAGGTCCAGTGATGGGAAGCTCACGCCCTCGCAAGGCACTCTAAGCGTTTAGAAGTTTCTATCAATTTGACTTGCTCTTCTGTGGAACTGGTGACTGCCTCCTGGACGCCTAAGAGTTCCAGATCTGCTCTCTGGAACCATTTAAAACAGCTTCAATACCTTTCCTACCTGCCAGCCCTTCAGGTATTTAGAAATGGTAACCTGTCACTGCCTTCCCTCTACGAACCACACATGTTCTTCAGACAACACATCTTCACCTTCAGTGACTCCCCAGGTAACTGTTTCCGGGCTCTGTCATCCCCATCACCTCTCTGTGAACCTTCTCCGATTTGTCACCATCCTTCTGCAAATAGCGCCTGGGGAGAACACAGCATTCCTAGCCCATTTGTAATGCAGAGCTTCTGCAGGCATCAGCTTCTATTTCTGCAGCAGTGGGGATACAATTACGCCTTACGGAGCTCTGTCTCCTGCTGTCCCCACTCCACTCCCGGCCCTCCCAGGCAGCCTGTTTGCTGTGTTTCATGGAGAGATGCATAATCTGGAGCTAGTGCTCCCACCAGGATAAAGAATGCTGCCCCTCATCGCTCCATCACTCCTGATTAAGATCACTCAGTCTAATGTCCGTTACGTCTTGTACCAATAACGCCTGTGTAATGCCTCATGTTTCTCATGCTGCTTTCTAGACATTATCTTATTATGTGCTCAAACTGGAGATGTATTTTTGCACAAAGAGGAAGATGAATCTCAAAATGCATGATTTAAAACAGAGGGAAAATTGGATATCTGACCCTTGAAAAAAGTGCTCAGTGGGGGCATCCAATAACCTGGCTTCAAATCCAGGTTCTCCATTGACCCACTGTGGCTGTTTTTGTTTTTTTGAAAAACAAAACAAAACTAATAGCATTAATAAGAAGAGAAACAGTTACTTACTAATAAATGCTTAGTATGCACCAGTCTCTGCAGTAAGCTTTTCATGCAGTCCTCAACCTTTTCAGCATCAGGGATCAATTTCATGGAAGGCCATTTTTCCACAGACCATGGGTAGAGGGGATGGTTTCCGGATGATTCAAGCATGTTCCATTTGTCGTGCACTTTATTTCTAATCTAATGTTGCTTCTGATCTGACAGGAGGTACAGGTTTACAGTCTGGAGGCTGAGGACCCCCGCAGTCACGTCATATATTACATGCAACAACATTTTGAAGAGTATGTTTTATATGTATCTGCATTTTAAAGGCAAGGGGATTAAGTGACTTGTCCAATGTCACACAAGCAGTAGGTGGCACTGGAATTGGAACCTAACTCTGGCTGTCTCCAAAGTTCAATCTCTTCAAGTTTCTTAGCAGTTTCCCTTACTGGGTACTTATAACTCACCAAGTAATGGGAGGAAAAAAAAAAAAAAACTCTTTTAGCAATTACCTCTCCTGAGAAGCTTCTCCTAATAGGTAGGAGGTAGGGACACGTGTTGTGGGGCTGGAGACCCCGGGAGAGGGTGCGCACGAGAGCAAAAGTGTGAGAGGGGAGAGAAAGGCCACGTGCCAACCTTGACCTTGGGCTCCGTGTCTCCACCAGGGCTGAAAGGTAGCCCTGCAGCTTTTGTCACAAGCACATTTGGAATACAAACAAGATTTCAAGGTGACAGTTCAGTCTAAGAAAACAGTGTTTTCAAGTACTTTTAATACCACTTTAGCAGTATTCACTTGTATATAAATCATGTGCTAATGTATTCATTAAAATAGCCTGTACGTGGCAACATTTTATTAACCTCAGTTTATGCTAATAAGATCAGTACTTGGATTTTTTCAAAATGCATCTCTTTTATAATTACTCCATAATTCTAATTTTCTTCCAACTCAAACTAAGCCCTTACTAACCCCCAAAATACATTCCACATCCAATGAAAATGAGTTCAGTTTAAAATACTATAGGACATAGCTTTGAGATAGTATACATTTGGGAGGAAAGCACATTCCCAAGCCTAGCCATGCATCAGAATCTCCTGGGGACTTTCTTATGCACACACAATTACTGACTCTTATGTGGCTCTGTAATATACTGGTTCAGTATTTCTGGGAATAGGACCTCTTGAGAACTGAGATTTGCAGCAATTGGTCTACAGAGCAGCACTTAGGAACCAGTGATTAGACTGTGTCTACCCTACACAGGTGGACTGCAGCCCTTGGGAAACACAGGATACCTGAGACAGTGAGAGATGCCCCAGACATGCTCACTTGTCACCTCAGAGAATTCAGCAACTCCCAGATAAATGATTTACAAGTCCCATTACTAACTGTTGACCTCTTGATCTTAATTTTCAGGGTTTGGGTAGCCATTTTAATAGTTACTACAAAGAAACCTTATAAATACAAATATATTTTTAAAAGATGCATAAAAATCCCTATAAATTAAAAAAGTTTCTGACTGCTGGAAACCAGGTGGGAATCATCACAGAGGTCGAGTACCATGACAAACAATTAAAATTATAAAATGTGTTTGAAACATCATTCTCAAAGGGATAGAACAGGAGTGTCAAATAAATGGCTCCTCTCTCATATTTGATACCCATGGCAGATGCATCCAGAACAGCCTCAGAACCCTTCCCAACTAAGCACCCCAGGCCCCTACTACCATCTGATCAGCTCTTACATGTGGGGAACATATGTGCCCTTTCCTAGCTAGAAGAAATAGTCACACTGAAATCATTTCTTTTTTCTTCACACCAACACATCTATTACAGACTGCACAGTTCACGTAGCACAGACAGACACACCCAGGTTCTCATGTAGGTGTGGTCCTAGGAGCAGATCTCCTGGCTCTTGCTGTTCATCTCTACACTGGGGCCACACTTATATCTTTGAAGGGAAGTAATAAGTTAACTGCTCAGTGCTTATGACACAGGGGTCACCCTCTTATTGTTGGGTGAAACACTGACTGAGGCCACCTGCCCTGGCCAGGAAGACACATGAATGAGTCACTTGCATGGGTTACCTTACAGCAGGAGGTCCTGGTTAGGGACTTGGAACTAACAAACCACCATAAACCCGAAGAAATCAGGAAAGGTCCAAAGGAGAGAGGAGATGCCAGTCCATATGTCTTACCAACCTTCCAGAGTCCTCCTGGCTGGAATCCATCTTGGCTGAGCCATGCGTGGGCCACCCAGAAGGGTTAGGGTTAGGGGTTGGGGTTAGGGTTAGGGTGAGGGTTAGGGTGAGGGTGAGGGTAAGGGACTCGGAAGGGACTCTTGAGTCAGAATGATTGGCCAGAGACAACCCAGAAACTAATCCCATCACCATAAAAGCCGAGGCTGCGAGTCACGTGGCAGAGCAGTCCTCCTGGGTTCCCTTGCCCTCCTGCTCTCCAACTAGGCGCCTCTTCCCAGTAAAGTGTCTTGCTTTTTAGCCTGTGTGTTTCCTTGGACAATTCACTTCTGCTTGTGAGACAAGAGCACACTCTCAGGCCCTGGAAGGGGTCACCCTTCCTGCAACATTATCGTTCAAATCAACCTAGTTTCTGCTGGCCACAATTCAAAGTTCCACTCTGAATAAATGCTATTAGGAAAGACAAACTGGATTTCAAAGTGGTTTTAAAACTAAATGTAGTATTCAACTAAAAAAAAAGTCATACATCAATCTGCTCGGTTTCCATTGGTGGCACTCTAAATTACCTCCTATGGAACCTCTGCGCTGTATCTCCACACAAATGTCCAGTGCCCTGGTAAATGACAGGGCAGAAATCACAAGGACACCTGGCTTCTGCCAGATTTCATTTGAAAAAGAAAATCATTGTAATTCATTTGCCTTCAGTTTCTGCAGTGGCCATTCTTGGCCTCTACAGCCCCTTTCCAAGTCTTACTGGGTAGAATATCACTGAAGACCACACCTCCAGTGTTCCTGATTCATCAGATTGATTTCATCACTCTGATGGCACCAGTGATCAAACAGTAAGATCAGAGAGAGCAGACCTACCGCATCATAGATGCTGTCATTCCTGTGAAAGTCTCCAGCCTTCCTTGGAAGAATGTGGACGTGAACATGCTGAAAAATAAAAGAAAGAATAAAATGTGATTATTTCCTCATATATTTCGAGACTTGACAGCGATGCTCTCGTGAAGTCCAATTACTCCACATGGGTTCCTGCTGGATTATTTTTCAGAGGAAGATGATTATCATCTCCAGTAATCATATCTGAAATCTGCAGAGAGGAGAGAGGCAAAAAAACAAGACAGGACAATGTGGTGGCATATACGAGAGTTTGAGTGAAATGCCAGTGTTTTAGGGGCTCTGTGGAATTATTCATAGTTGTCAGTCTTGGTTGTATTTAGCCAGTGCTTTGAAATGACAGCACGTCTTCAAAGGTGACCATGGCGACTCTGAAACTGAGAAATGAGAACTGGCTAACAGAGAACTGCATAAGCAAAGAGCAGATGAGCGAGAGTAGAAAGGATTATGAACCAAATTACAGGGCCAGGACTTCAAATAATAATCATATAATAGTAACGTAAATAGTTCTCACTTATTAGGTGTTGAATTACTGTAAGAAAGCACTGTGCTTGGCTTTTGTCTCATTTAATGATCTAAATAACCCCCTACAAAGTTCTACTTTGATCTTCATTTTACAGATGAGAGCATCTATACTCAGAGAGGTCAAGGGCCCACCGGAAGTGGTAGGGTCAGCGCAGGAAGCCCACCAATCTGGCTCTTACTCCCACATTCTTCATCAGTATG
This sequence comes from Bos taurus, assembly GCF_002263795.3. Lineage (NCBI taxonomy): Eukaryota > Metazoa > Chordata > Mammalia > Artiodactyla > Bovidae > Bos > Bos taurus. The sequence goes on along the minus strand of NC_037349.1, from coordinate 41,417,640 downwards.
TTAACACTGATTCTGTGAAGTTAATCTTTTAAACAGCCCATTTCTCTAGTATACTAAAGCACCCAGGTAATATACTTAGCAATGCTATTATACAGAGATCATGAATCAAAGCACACTGCATATCTAATTCAATATATCCTTCAAGGCTAACTTGCCATTTGAAAGTTTTATTTTCCAAATAGCCTCTACTGTACTTCAACTGAAGTTAAACCTCATGCCTGCCCTTGAGCTATGTCCCCTCCTTTATTACAAACCAAGGGGAGGAATGCAAAAAGGAAAAGCCTAAATGTGGAGAAGCAGACAAAGAATCAGACCCAGTCTCTGATCATACCCACCCCTTCTTGATTACAGCGATCAGGCTCCAAGCCTCCCAACAGCCTCTGGAGACTGTGAGATTAAGCGTCCCTGTGGCTTTGCTGCAGGAGGAGGAGAAAATGATACGCTATTAAAGCAGAGGCAGGGAGCAAGACCGTCCAAGGTGAATGAAGCAGAGAGGAGCTTCACAACAGCCTCTGAGCACACGGTCCCCAAAGAGTCACATGTTTTTCCCAGAATATTCTCCAGTTAATGAGAAAGCCATTTACGGATTCCTTAGCTCCTGGGACGAGCACATGCCTACGTCACAAAGACAAGGTGAGCAGTGGGAGACAGGGAGAAGAAACAACAGGGGGGAGCCTATCACTGACTATCCATGGAGCCAAACTCTTAGAAAGAACCAATGCTGGATAAGCCCACACTGAAACTGACTGACGCACACGGGCTAGTTGACTTAACAGCAAGAATGGAAAAATGCCATAGTACATGGAAAGAGCCTACCCTTCATTCCATCTTTACTTCCTAAGCCTGCAGCTACCCTTTCCATCTTCTTTCCTCTTTCCTTCCTTCTCTACTTCTTTCTTCCTGCCCTCCTTGCCTTCTTTCCTTCCTTTCTTCCATCTATCCACCCACCCACCATCTACCTTGGCCTTTCTAATAATCAGGTATTCCAGACCAGTGTTCTGCAGCCAAAGGGCCTAATGCAACTTCTGGAACTTCCACTTACTAGCTTGTGTGGTCTTGCCTCATAAGTCCGGAATCTCAGTACCATTACAGATAATGGGGACTGCAACCATTTCAACCGCACAGAGTTGTTAAGGGGACCAAATCAGCTAACCATGTCCTTAGCTTGCTGCTTAGTACATAGGTAATACTCAGTACTGGAGAAGGCAATGGCACCCCACTCCAGTACTCTTGCCTGGAAAATCCCATGGACGGAGGAGCCTGGTAGGCTGCAGTCCATGGGGTCGCTAAGAGTCAGACACAACTGAGCGACTTCACTTCCACTTTTCACTTTCATGCATTGGAGAAGGAAATGGCAACCCACTCCAGTGTTCTTGCCTGGAGAATCCCAGGGATGAGGGAGCCTGGTGGGCTGCCGTCTATGGGGTCGCACAGAGCCAGACACGACTGAAGTGACTTAGCAGCAGCAGCAGTGATACTCAACACACATAACTGCAGTAGTATTACTCTTACTTTTTAGTTATGTTTATTATTTTTCTAACTGGCAGATAGAGTAGAAATCACATTCAGGGGTTGGTTCCCATACCAGAAGGGAATATACTTATGAAGCTTCTTGAATGGAATATTAAAGTTATCCTGTTGCTAAAGCTTATTTCTGTTGCTAGGACTAGTGGTTTTCAAATCTGAGCATGCATCTGCGGCTTGGTGAAACACGGATCACTAGACCCTTAAATTTTGTATTTCGAACAAACTCCCAGTGATATTAATGTTGCTGGTCCAGGGCCATACCTTGAGAACCACTGGTTCAGATTATCCATGTGGTTCTTGACCTCCTCTCCTGAAAATACGCTAACATGGGCATCCGAGTCACTTACTACTTTGCCTGCCCTATTGCATTCTGGGAGTCATATTCCTGAATGCTTGCCTGACTTCCCTCTCACTGGTCACCCTCTGTGCCTTGTCCTTAGGAATATGCCCATCTTCATTCGCCAAGGACATAGAGGTAGTTGTGAACTTACATTAGGGAAACTTCCTGGGTCCAGGCCCACCCCACACCTCTGTTCCTTTACCTTGCTGTCCTGGGTTTAGTGTTCAGGGCTATCTCTATAGGCTCAGTTACCACCCAGTCTTGGAATGCCGCTCTTGATGACTGGTAACCACTTTAAATTCACCGTGACATTGATGAAAGCAAACAGCTCACCATACAGGTGATTTCCCCCAAGGGCATAGATCTCAACCCAGCCTGATGGCTTGACTTAAATTCTTAAGTGACAGATTGATCACAAGATCCTGACAACCCACTCAACTTCTCAGAAAAGGGAAGTGATGATAAAGCCAGCTCAAAACCTTGCTGTTGTGAAGGAACACCATTGCCATCGCCTTCCAATAGAATGGCCTTCTGATAAAGCCCCCACAAGCAGCACATACAGGGATAATTTGACCTAATTTGTTCTTAGTAAATTCATGTTGAGCTTTGGTGATCACAACTGACTTTTCTAAGTGCTTATAAAACCTCTAATTAAATGTTGCAGTATAAGAGTATTTTTAAAAATCTATGATGCACTACATACCAAAAAATTTTTCATGGTCAACTACAATTTCACAATGCTCACCAGTACACTGTCACAGAAGAGGCACCCAAAAGACACACGGTTACATTTGTCCAATTAGCAATCCAGAAGCTTATTTAATTATGGAGATCTCTGTTCTTTATTCAGATAACATCTGTCTACATTTTTAATAGATTTATTCATGCAAAAATTATGTAGAACCAGGTGTTATTCTAGAAACCAGGGATATAGTAATAAACAAGATAAAGTCACTGCCTCCTTAGAACTATACTGCAATGGGTGATGCAGAAAATAAACAAGTAAATAAACATACAACTTAATTTCAGGGGGATATAAATGTCATGCAAAAAATGGAGTGTGCAGAGCTACAGAACTGGAACACTTCAGCATTTGAAGTCTGGGAAGAGAAGTAGTAGGACTAAGACTAAGGATACAGCAAAGAATGAGGCCAATCAAGAGAGGGTAAGTTCCAAAATTGATGAAAGGAGGAGTTTCATGGAGAATATAATCAACAGAGTCAGCACTGTTGAAAGCCTATGTTGATTTCGATGAAACTGGTAAAATAAAAATTTAACTAAAAAGCACATAAGATGTTCAATATCACCAGCCATTAGTGAAATGAAAATAAAACCACACTGAGATATCACTTAGCAGTCAACAGCATGGCAATACCAAAAAAAAAAGAGAGAGAAAATAACAAGTGTCTATGAGAATGTGGACAATTAGAACATTCATAGGCTGTTTTGGGGACTGTAAAATGATGCCACTGTTTTGGAAAATATTTTGGCACTGCCTCAAAAAGTTAACTTGGGCAAATTTCAAGAATAGTGAAGGACAGGTAAGCCTGGCGTGTTGAAGTCTGTGAGGTCACAAAGAGTAGGACACGACTTAGTGAATGAACAACAACAAAAATTAAACATAGAGTGACCATACGATTCAGGATTCCACTCCTAAGTACCCACCCCAAAGATCTGAAAACATGTCCACAGAAAAACTTGTACATGAATATTTATAGTAGTATTATTCATCATAGCCAAACAGGGAAAAGAACCCAAGTGTCCAGCAAGTAGGGAATGTATAAACAAAATGTGGTATAGCCAGATAGTGGAATATGATTTGGCCATAAACAGGAATGAAGTACTGCTACAGGAAAGAATTCACTAAGTGAGTTATGCTAGTGAAAGAAGTCAGACACAAAAGGCCAGATAGTGTATCATTGTGTTTATATGAAATGTCCGAAACAGGCACATTTGCAGAGAGAGAGAAAAAATTAGCAGCTGTCATGGGGAATGGGGAGTGACTGCTAATAGACATGTCGTTTGTTTTGGGGAGGATGAGTATGTTCTGAAATTACATAGTCGTGATGGTTGCGCAACTTTGTGAACATACTAGAAAAACACGAAACTGTATAGAGAGAGTGCATTTTATGGTATGTGAATTTTATTCCCATTAAGTTGTTACTTAAAAAACTGAAGTGGGTTTAAGAGAGAGTAGAAGGTGAAGAAAAGGAGATAAATAAGCATGGATGACTTTTCTAAGGAAAAGGAGTTTTGCAAAGAAATCAGTGGCGGTGGATGTAGCGGAGGAAAGAAATACAGGTTTAAGTTTCCTGAATCTTTAGGTCTCTACAATTATTATTATCCTTAGTAGTAGTAATTTTTTTGTTAATATTTATTGAAAGATCACTACATACCAGTCCCTGGGTTGATTCACATCATTACTTTAATTAATCCTTACAATGCTGCCCAGAGATTGTTAATAAATGCATCTCCATTCCCAAGAGACAAAGTAGACCAAAGGGGTTAAGCAAGGAGGTCACACCCCTGCAGGGAGTGACCAGTAGCTGATATCTGACTCTGAGTCTGTCATCAGAGGCCAGAACATTTGCTCTTACCACAAGTGACACCTTATCTCAGGAGGCCACCCTCTCTCCTGATTCCAAATATAAGGACCCCTCTTCAACATGGGCTCTTGATGCCTCTGCCAACTCTGTGACTTCTCAGTCATGTCTTTGATCACATCTCTAAGTTCTCTCAGACTTGCATCCCCTGGGGGATGGAACCTACCTTTGCCCTGAGACTTCAGATCACTTAAAGCAAGGATGCTACATCTTAAATTCCACTTCCACCTTACACCTTCCTAGTTCAAAGCCATGCCAGGTATAATATAGATTAGCCAAGTTGGTCAATATCAAGTCTTCTGCCCCTAATCTATTAACTGTATATAGTTTGCCCCACACAGTAGACCCACCCTTTCCTGGCTCATCTGCTTGAGAAAATTTTAACTTTAAAAGCCCTTTTTGTTATCTTTTCCTCCAAATATAGGCTCTCCCTGATAATTAATACCTTAATGACATTTTTATAGGTTCTGCCTCTTTCGTACAACCTGTGTGTCTTCTTCCATGCTTTTGAATGAATTTAGTTTACCCCATACTCACCTGAGGATGGTTAGTATAGTCACACGGATGCTTTTTGTCCTTTTCAGAATACATTCTAATTTGGTTATAAAGGATAAAATCATGGTGGGGGAAAGGGCAGGCAAGACTAGAGACAGAGAGATACCCTTCTTAATAACTGGAGACCAGCAATCTCCACCAATTGCTCCTCAGTGTGTGAACACCTCACCCTCAAATCAATGAATAATCACAGAAGGGCAAGTCTGATTCTAAAGAATCAAAGCAAAAACTGCTGTGGGAGGCAGACTGTGGGCCCTTCAGTATCCTAACCCCAGGGCTGGTGAATATACTAAATTGTATAGCAAAGGAGAATTATGGATGCAGAAGGATTAGCATTGCAACCAATGCTAAACCAAGGTAGAGTATGAATGACCCTGAATTATCCATCTGTACCCCGTGTAATGAACAAACTCTATGAGACAGCAGAGGACAGGGGAGCATGGCAGGCTACCTTCCCTGGGGTTACAAAGAGTCGGAAATGACTTAGCAACTGAACAACAACCCAGCGTAATCATAGGGGTCCTTAAAATTGGAAGAAGATGAACATCACCAAAATTTAAAACTTTGTGCTTCAAAGGATACAGTTAAGAAAGTGAAAGGTAAACCATGGAATGAGAGAAAAAAAAATTCTGCAAATCATCCATCTGATAAGAGACTTTTATCTACAACTTGTACATAACTGTTCCAACTCAGGAGTAAAGACACAAATCCCAACTATAAAGAATGAGCAAAGGATGAACAGGCATTTCTCCAAAGAAGATGCATTAAAATGGTCAATAAGCAGAGGACCAGAATGTGAAGGCTATGCCTTCAAAACTGCCTTCCTCCCTTCCTTGTTTCCCCACTTAGAGGGGAGAAAGAGGCAGATAAGACTGCTTAAAACCAGTAGAAATCAGGTTTCCCAATGTGAAACATACTATTGGTTAAGGATGATACAGTTTGTTGTCCAAAGGGGAACTTCTGAGACTGAAAGGGGCATTGTTCATCACTGCATTCGCCTGTTTATGGCTACAGATGGGCCCCGATTTTCAATGGTTCTACTTACCATTCTCTAACTTTATGATGGTGTGAGTACAATAAGCATTCAGTAGAAACCACACTTTGATCTTTTCCTGGGCTAGCAATCAATATGTGGTTCCATATTCTCTCCTGACGCTGGGCAGTGGCATTCCCCACAGCAGCCACTCGATCACAAGGGGAAACAAGAGGTACATACATTGGCAACCATCTGTACTAGACAGCCATTCTGGTTCTCTCTCTCAGTATAGTATTCAATAAGATCCATGAGCTACTAACACTTTGTTATAAAATAGGCTTTATGTTAGATGATTCTTCCCAACTGCAGTTGAATGTAAGTGTTCTGAGCATATTTAAGGTAGGCTGACTAAGCTATGATATTCTGTAGGGGTGTATTAAATGTATTTTCACCTTAATGATATTTTCAACTTACAATGGGTTTATTGGGGTGTAACCGTGTCATCACTCTTGCCTGGAAAATCCCATGGACGGAGGAGCCTGATGGGCCGCAGTCCATGGGGTCACTAAGAGTTGGACACGACTGAGCGACTTCACTTTCACTTTTCACTTTCATGCATTGGAGAAGGAAATGGCAACCCACTCCAGTGTTCTTGCCTGGAGAATCCCAGGGACAGGGGAGCCTGGTGGGCTGCTGTCTATGGGGTCGCACAGAGTCGGACACAACTGAAGTGACTTAGCAGCAGCAGCAGCAGCAAAGTCAGACTTCTTCAAATAAACCAGGGAATACACTCACCCAGATATTGTTGCTTACGTGGGAAGGATGAGAGCATAAATAAATTGGGATCTGATATCCTCTCAACCTGGCTTAGGGGCTTCCCAGGTGGTACCAGTGGTAAAGAACCCACTTGCAATGCAGGAGACCCAGGTTCGATCCCTGGATCTAGAAGATCCCCTGGAGAAGGGAATGACTACCTACTTCAGTATTCGTGCCTGGGAATCCCATGGACAGAAAAGTCTGGCAGGCTACAGTCCACAGGATTGTAGACTCAGACATGACCGAGAGACTAAGCACCAAGATGCATGCTACCAGGCTTAGAATCGAGACCCACCACCATGACCAGTTTGGTGACCTTTGACAATGTACCTGCTCTCTGTAAGCCTTACTTTCCTCATCTAGTACAAGGGAGACAGTAGGAGTTCCTACATCTTAGTATTTTGGTGAGGATATGGTAATGCATATACAGAACTCTGCACAGTTGCTCATTCAGAGTAGTGGGTGATGCATTTATTTTCTGTGCTACTCTCAGTGAGGAAGAAAACTTTCTTCCACCCTTCTAGGTTCTTCTGACTGGTCTAAGAATTAACTGGACATAAGACAGATAGATCAATAGAAGAAAATTAAATGTACTACTGTACCTATGGGAACCCCAGATATACGAGAGGCTCAGCAACAGAAAGGTAAAATGAGGTACATGTGCTATCATGAGCTAAGGGATGGGATCAAGAATTTCAAGGACAGGAGGGTCATCCACAGGACAATAGGAAGAAGAGCAAAGTTTGCTAATTAGATGTCTTCCTTGCCGTCTAGAACGGGCGTTTAGATAAAATTTATCTCTGGTAATAACTCTTTTTCTGGGAGAAGTCCCCAAATGAAATTCTTCTAGGTAATTAAAGGAGGGGAAGTGGTCTCTCTTGAGCCCACGAGGTCTCCACTGCCTTTATATAAAAATAATCCACTTGCCTAAGTGCACATCTTGGGGAGATCTGTGCTGAATGCTTACATTACGTAGATTATACACTTAAGCCTCTAGAATAGGAGAAAATACGCTTGGGACTTCTTTTTGAGACAGTAAGTGGTTCTATTTGATGAAAAGAGGATGTTCTGCCCTTTGGAAGTCATGGAGGGGTAGGAGTAAGATGCCAAGAATCTATAATAATTTGAGACTTAGAATCTCCTGGAGGAAGCCAGAGGAGTGAAAAAAACTAGAGGCAAGATAATAGGGAGGGCACCTGTGTTAATGCGTCATGCCCAGATGCTTCTCTTCACGTGGCAGTAACTCATCCACCACTCTTCTCCTTAATTCACTTAGGAAAGGAAAATGGGAGAAGCCACTTGAAATGTAATTGTCTCTCGCTGGTCCTGTTTGAGGCTATTATGCAAAGAGTAGGGAGATTTCTCATTTTGTTCTGTTTACTGGAGTAGGGTTAAAAAAAAAAAAAGGAGGAGGACCAGTCCTTTCAGCACCTGCTTTCTTAATTGTCAGTGATTTCCTTGCTCCCAAAAGTGAGTGGTTTTTAAACAAAGCAGATACATTCTCATAAGTGACATCACCATCTTATAAACATATTGTTACAGCAGGAGAGGGGATGGAACCATGACAACAGGTCCCGTTTCCTGCTCAAGGTCAGTGGCCCACATGTCACTCACCTTTTCTTTTTCTTCTCACTTGCAATCAGTGCTTCTTTTGCTTTACAAAGACAAATGATAGAAAAGCTGTTTTCTTCCCTTATGTCCTGTTTTGAACTTGTGAGCAGTGGGTAAGGAAGTTGATCTACTTTTTATCTGTCCTATTTGTTCTACATTTCAGAGGAGGAAAGTCTTAAAGAAAACAAACTTCTCCTGGGTTTACCCACTGCCTATTGCAACATCTCCAGTGATCCAGCTCTTCGTGATAAAGATAAAGCTAGTCTTGCTTGCAGTGTGGAAGATGGGGGAAATTGATTGGCAAAATACATGCACTGACACTGGCTCATGTTTGTTCAGTTCTCTGGGCTTCTCTTCTTGTGGAGGAGGAATTGAGGAAGAGCCTGCCAATTATTTCCACCTCATGAGCTTAAAAGCTAAAGGAAAAGTCACATACCCACGTTTTCAGAGTTCGGTGACCCTCTGGCTCTCTACAGCATCAGATTTTATCAGCTTGCTTTTATTTGACTTGAAAAAACCTTAATTTGTAAAAAAAAAAAAAAAAAAATTTGGAATTTAAAGTTATCTAGTCAGGAGAAGCTCCTTTAAACTCTCATTGTGGTTTGGAGCCATGCATCATCAAAGGCGGGATGCTCAGATGATGTACTGCTCCCGTACATCATTGGAGCGCCATCCCTCTCATGATATATTATTACATCTCACAATTGGAACACCGCCAGTGATGTATGGCTGAAAAACACAATCGTTAAGCCACGAGACTCCACAGGGTCTCGACAAACTCAGGGTTTTATTTTTCTTTTTTTGGAAACTGGATTTGTTCTTTATCTTTTACTTTTTCTTCAAATTTCTCAGCTTGACTGGGACAACTGGGGTACCAGGAACACTGTGTGTTTCCTGCATTTCACGACAGGGACAGCAACTGCATGTGCTACAGGAAGGAGCCTGCCAGCACAACCAGAGACCATCATATGCCCACGCCTTTTGACAGATGACTATTTCTACCCCTGAGTTGACAGTGTCAAGGTGTCTGTAAGGCCCTTGAGCAGAAGCACTTCCAGGGACATTTATTTTGGAACTAAGGAGCTGGTAGTGTTTTCATGCTGACCTTAAGCTTAGCAGTAGAAGGTGAGGCCTCCCCCAACCGAGTAAGGAAGAATCCAGCCAGGAAGAAAACAGAAGCTTTGGGGCTGGTGATGTCCTGGAATGGAATCTTCTTAGCAAAAGTCCCTGCAGAACCAAGGCTGCTGACTGAGAGAAGAAGCAGGTTGCCTAAAATATTTTCAAAACTACTTCTGTATAATATAGTAATAATAAAATGTACTGAATCTTTGGAATATGCCAGCATTAGTCTATATCCTTTATCAATATATATCATATAATCCACAATAACCTTATGCATTTTCTTCCCTGGTGGCTCAGATGGTAAAGAATCAGCCTGCCAATGCAGGAGACCCAAGTTTGATCCCTGGGTTGGGAAGATCCCCTGGAGGAGGAAATGGCTACCCACTCCAGTATTCTTGCTCAGGAAATCCCATGGACTGTAGCCCACCAGGCTCCTCTCTCCATGGGGTTGCAAAGAGTTGGACATGACCGAAGTGACTCAGTACACACACACAACATTATGCATTAGAATACTGGTTTTATCTCCACTTGAAAGATGAGGCAAAATGGAGGGAGTTATAGATAAAGAAATGGAGGCCTTGGGAGGGAGAGTGGATAGATTTTCTCAACTCCAAAGTCCAAATACAACATTTTCTATTGGCACTGTGGTATAGTAACACACAGCCCAGCAGAAGGCACCCCAAATACTACTCATCTCAGGCTTCTGAGCACGAATGTGAGGAGGTCCATGAGAGACTAGTTCTCTTACAAACTTGAGGTCAATCTTGTAAAACATTCCATATTATCTTCTGTCTCATGACTGATTTTCAAAGTGGCATAATAGCTTCAAATTCTTAAAACCATTTAACAAAAAGAAAGAACTTGTAATTATCACTCTTAAAAAAGTTGACCAACTCTCCCAAGATCTGAAAAACCATGATATTCTTCAAATCAGGTCATTTCTACAACATTAGGTTATGCTCCTGCAACAAGACAGGTGGAATCCAGGTAGACCCTTCCAGGGTAAGAGTCTTCCTGTTGACCCACACTATTCTTGCTTGAAGAATTTCACGGACAGAGGAGCCTGGTGGGCTACAGTTCATGGGGTTGCTAAGAGTCAGACATGACTGAAAGCGACTTAGCACAAACTCACATTGACACACACAGGCAGGAGGTCAGAGGTTCTCTGTGAAAATGATTCTGTTTGCTGTCTTGCAGGGAAAGCACCTTAATGAGGTTTCCAGCAAAACAACTTTCAAGAGCTACAAGAATATTTCAGGATTTGTCATCCTTGTGTTTTATGAGCTACCGTTGTAGCTGTTGCATTTACATATTCTTGCTAGAAAAAATTAGAAATTGGTCTTCCCTCCATGTGGAGCTCCTTTCTCTCCTATCTTCCTCTTGCTTTTTAAGGGCCAGTTCAGATGCCACCTCTTCTGTGTGATGTTCAGACTCTCCAGGGCTCCTGTGATTCTTTGTATCAATCTCAGTAACTGCTTTCAGTACAAAATATCCAGAACTATAGTTCTCTCTGTTTCATTAATCTGGACCTCTAGGTGAGTCTTTACCATATTTTCCTTCTGATTATTTATTTTCCTCTCCTCCCAGATTCCTAGCTTTGAGAATACATTATGTAATTGTTGGAAGGATAAGGAGATGAGCAGATGGACGGACAAATGAATGGATGGATGCATGGATGGATGGACAGACAGGTGGGTGGAGAGATGACTATATTCTTAATCTGTTCACTTCCTTTAAAAGAAAGAAAGGAGAGGGGAAAAAAAGTAACCTCATACACTCAGATCCTCTTTACCACGCTGGTCTTCTTCCTCTGCTTAGGAGTTCCTGCACATGTAAGACCGTGGTCTATGCAGAGCCATTCTGACTGCATGGCACATGCCTTTCTTCCCCATGGAAAAGTTTCTTTTTATCAAAATGTAAGTTTGAAGACCTTATCTTCCCAACTTCCTTTTAAAAAACTGCTCAAATATGCTTGAGTGTCTGAAGCAAATAGCTTATCCTGAAAACAATCAGGACCCAGCTGACTGTCAAGAGGACAGATTCTTTGTTCAGCATTAACTGTGATAAGAGTCACTGTGACTGCCTCAAGAGAGAAGCAGAAACCCACCCTTTCTTTGGATACCTTCTGACCTTCACAAATTAATTCTAGGATGCATTATTCGCCAGCAAGCATACCTAGAATATGTACTTTCTATTTCCACACCGTATCAGACCATCAATCTGCAGAGCTGTTCCCTCTGGGTGCCTTTCTGTCAGGTACACAATAAAGGATTTGGATGCAAATGAAAGAGTGATGGCATTTTTCCTTGTCTTACTCATTTCATGACAAATGCACGTTGCTTTACTGTTTGCTGTACACATAATTACAGTTCTTTAATTTATGTTTCAATAAAATGTATAATAATAAACGTTTACTGCTCCATGAATAAACATTCAAATGAAGCCTCTAATGGAGGTTACATGTTTTGAAGCAGTTCTGTGGCTCTCCAGAATCTCGCCCTCTACTTAATGAGCATCATTTCCATAATCTGTGCATTATTGCTTAAGCCTCCCTTTAGGAATATTTTACAAAGCCAAAATTTTTATGAAATATTATCCATCCAAAGGGGGGAAAATGTGAAGGGGATTAGCAACTTGTCCTGTTAAAGGGACAGGACAAGCTTTCATGTCCCTCCAGAGATACTGACACGGTAATTACGGAGATGGTGCTTCCTCATTATCTCACCAGGCAAGTGTATCACTGGTACAGTTTTTGCCTTTAATATTTGGTTTAAATAAAAGGAATGAGAAATTCAGAAAGGTCAGTCATGAAGGGCAAGCTTGGGCTAATTCCTTTTCTACTGCTAAAAAAGGGACCAGGAAGTAGACCTATAAATTGAGGGAAGGCTAGGATACCATTCAGTGACTGCAGCCATGAAATTAAAAGATCCTTGCTCCTTGGAAGAAAAACTATGACAAACCTAGACAGCCTCTTAAAAAGCAGAGACGTTGCTTTGCTGACAAAGGTCCATATAGTTAAATCTATGGTTTTTCCAGTAGTCATGTACGGATGTGACAGTTGGACCATAAAGAGGCTGGGCACCAAAGAACTGATGCTTTCAAACTGTGGTGCTGTCAAAGACTCGTGAGAGTTCCTTGGATGGCAAGGATCAAACCAGTCAAACTTACAAGAAATCTACCCTGAATACTCATTGGAAAGGACTGAGGCTGAAGCTGAAACTCCAATAATTTTGCCACCTGATGCGAAGAGCCGACTCATTGGAAGGGACCCTGATGCTGAGAAAGATTGAGGGCAGGAGGAGAAGGGGGCGACAGAGGATGAGATGGTTGGATGGCATCACCGACTCAGTGGACATGAGTTTGAGCAAATTTTGGGAGATAGTAAAGGACAGGGAAACCTGGCATGCTGCAGTTCATGGGGTCACTAAGGGTCAGACATGACTTAGTGACTGAACAACAACAATAACAGGACACCACAGACTGGACATTTCTGAAAATGGAAACAGTCACAGGACTTGAATATCAAATGGTCACGCTGACGTAACTGAATCCAGACAAGATCGCAGGTTGGGCTTCAAGTTGATGGTGTCACACATTACTATCAGTGTGAGTTATTATTTAGGAAAATGACAATACAATTTAATGGTATTATCATTTCAAGTGGTTAAAAATTAAATGATTTTTGTAAACTGTTCTTAAAAGCAGGTGCTTTAAAAAATCACCAAAGCATAATGATAGATCTATTTATTGGTTCTTTGTCCAAAAGTTAAGACTGGATTGTTTAGGAGAAAAAAAGTTACCAGGAAAAATCAAGAAACAAAGATCCTTGGCAGTGTGCTGAGATCCAGATACTGGTCCTCTCCTGAGAGGTGATGAAATGTGTTAAAGCAAAAACTGTCACTTCAGGACGTATTAGCCTGCTTTGGCAGGTCAGGAAAATTTATTTAAACTTAGGAGACACTCATTTACACACTTTGAATAACTTTTGAATAACTATTGCTGGACTTGCATGCTACATCATGAGACAGTGTTGTTATCTGCAGTAGGAACTACAGCAAGAAATTAAAAGTTCCTAAAAGGAGATGTGCCCTCTCCTAAGATTTTATCATTTGCTTTAAGCTCCTTTGCTATATGCTCTTTTCACTGTTACTGCAAAATTTTTCCAATGAACATTATCTTTCCTTCACACAAGTTCAATTCAAGCTTTCCACCACTTCAATACGGCTATTTTCACATAAGACTTCAACGAAATAAGACATTCAGCATAAATAGAATTTAGCGTGATCCAAATTTTATCATATTTCTCCTTTGGATTGCTTTTTTTGTTATTCACATACTGCTTTTCTCTTGATCCATATGCTGTCTTGTTTTCTAATGCTCCTGAATTAGAAAGAATTAGGCAGAACCATCTTTTAGAGCATGACATTTTCCTCCTCACTCAAGCGAGCAGGTATTTATTTCGGAGTCATGCTTTAGAAGTGACATCCTCTTTGAGGATGGAGTAAATCTCCGCCTACAGAACTGCTAAGTGGAGCTGCTACTTCTTGAAAGGGTTCTACCCAGATATGCTACAGAGAGCATTAACTTCATAAATGAGATTCTTTTCAAAGTAGTCATTGTAAAATATACCAGGAAAACCGCCCCCACCCAACTCCCTGCAACCCGTGAGCATGGACTTGATAGCTCAAGACAGGATGAATGACTCCGATTAGGCCAATGATCCCTAGTTTTATAGGGCCCTCCTAAATCACATCTCAGTTTGGGTTTAGAAGGAACACTGCTGGGAGCATCCAGAGGGCTGCATATCATCTCAGCCTGGCTCCCACACATGGAGCCAGGGAGATTTGTGGGACCCTGTCTGGTAGCTCAGAGGCACAGCGATGATACTACCAAAGCAATAATAATAAAAAAGGAAATAGGCAGTGGGGAAGCCCTGGAACCATCCCTCATTTTTCTCCTAATATACTTTACTGTTCAGTGAGACAGAATGATTCCACAGACAGAGCCCAGAAATTAGATAATATGAGACATTGATAATGTTTCTTTTTCTGAATGATTTCGGTAACTGAGGCCTGGGATTTCTGTTGACTAAACTTCTTTGATTCTTTCATCCAGAATGGAACACTTGCTAACTTCAGTCTCGCTGGTTCACCATTCATGGAAGACACGCTGCGTCATGTCCGAATCCTCCTTGAAACAGTCTGAATCCTCCTTTACAGAAGGAATTGCAGTAGAATTTTAATAACATCTTAAATTTGCTGGGACTCTGGCCACAGACCCAGGATTTATAGTGATGGAGACTTTTTTAGGAACATTTAGCATAAATGCTCCCTCATGGCACAGGTCAGGATTGCCTGTGCAGGAGGTGAGGTCAGAGGAAGTGTTTATGATGACTTTCCTGTGCCTCTTAACCTTTGGAATTAATTTTTGGTCAAGAGGACCATCCAATGCCTGACTGTGTGTTACTGTACAAAAACAAAAACATTTCTTTGCATTGGTTTAGGACACTGTCTGGCCCTGGTTACTGCCCACATTGGCTTAATTCATGAAGGTGATTAACCAACAATCCGTCTCTTAAAATGAGTTGCATGAGCAGGCCATGCCAGGCTCAAGGATGTGAAAGTTGGGGGTCATATTCTAAGGAACATCATACATACACCATCAAGAAGTCTAGACAGAGAGCATCACAGGTTACACTGAATGAGTGAGAAGTCCCACATACAGTGCATGTTGTCAAGTGCTGACAACGGACACACAGCCGCCAAGTCTAGAGCACAGCAGGTGCAGAATTCACTTTAAACCAAGTGATGAGGGATGTAAAGTCTATGACAGGTCCCAAATCCTGTTTCACGGGATCACAATATAGAGATTCTGCAGCTAGACCACCTGAGCTCAATGCCTGGTTCTGGTTATTACAAGCTGTGGGATGTCACCCATCTCAGAACCTCAGATTCCTCTTCTATAAGATGAACCTACCCCATGGGGTGGCTGAGAGGACTGAATGGGTTAGTACTGCAAAGTGCTTAGACTCATCTCATGCTTGGAGCTGAGTCAGCATCAAGCTCAGTGTTTGCAGCTATCACTGCTGTTGCCGCTGCAGCCCCCACCTCTACTACAGCTGCCTTATCACCAAAAACGCTAAATTTTAAAATAAAATTGTAAATAAATACTCAAGAAACAAGTCATCTTCCAACTTTCTTTTAAGGAGTTCAACCCATTATTTAAAAAAATGTATTCACTAGAATCCTAACCTGTAAGGCAAACAGAAGTATCCCTAGAAACACATTCGAGACCCCTGCACACACATATCCTGGCCCCTAGAAGCCCTGGGGCTCCCATAAAGCACCATGTGGAAACCTTTGCTTTCAACCCCCTGGGGAAGGAGACTGAATGCAGAGACCTGGGGGCCCTCCCTTAGGGATACAAAGCCTCAGGCAGTGGAGCTTGATGGTTAAGACAACCAAGTTCCAAGGTCACATGACCTAGGATGACATTCCCACTCCCACTCCCACTGTCTGAGTGACACAGGGGGATAGTTTGATACCGGTAAGCCTTGGGTTCCACACACATAAAATGCAGATAATAATGTGCCTTCTTCAAAGTGCTGTGGAGAGGATGAGATAACGCACAAAGAGCCCTCAGCACAGCTCCTGTGGCCATAAGGAAATGCACGGCCAATCGGAGTGGCTTTCCTGGTTATTGTCACTTACATCTCTGTTCCACTCTTACCTCCTGCTGTAAGCTTGTGTGCCCCTAAAATTCACATGCTGAAACCCTAACCCTTCATGTAACCGTATTGGGAGGTAGAGCCTTCGAGAGGTAACTAGGTCAGGAGAGTGGAGCCCTCGTGAATAGGATCAGGGATCTTATAAAAGACACAAGCAAGTTTGTCCCCACATGTAAGGACACAAGAAGGGTGTCATCTGCACACCAGGAAGCAGGCTCACACCCGACACCAGCTTTGTGGGGGCCTCTACCGTAGACTTCCCAGCCTCCACAACCTTGGAACACACTGTTGTTTAACACACCCAGCCAGCCAATGGTGTCCTGTTACAGTAATCTGAACTAAGACACCTCCCTGACAAGTACTCCCCTCATTCCTTCATACGAAAGAGTCCCCCATCATAACGGTCTCCATGACACCATCCCCTTTCCCTTCTTGTAATTACGGTCTGCATTTGTTTACTCTTTAAGTTTCCTGACACATTCATAGTGGTGACTCCAGCACCTGAAGTGATACGTGGCACACCGAGGACACTCAGGAGATAAGCACAGAACGAACCAATGAAGTGAAACAGGAGGAGGAGGAGGAACAGAAAGGAGGCGTTCCCGCTCAGCATTCAAGAGATCAGAGGAATGAATCTCTTCACCTCTTGGACTTGAAACCAGGGGGTGCAGTTCTTTATAGAAATAGCAGAAATAAATGTGATGGCATGCACTTTTGTGTATACAGTAGGAAAAGATGATTGTGTTCAAACTCAACTACGCTTAACAGTGCTCTCTGCAGAGAAGCGTAGGCAGTGGGGAAATCAAACTAACTTAGAGGTTTGCCAAAATCAGAGTCCAGTCAAAATAGCAAGGACACAGAACACCACTGTTCCCAGCAGCCTCTCACCCTTTTCTTCTGAAAATTGCAGGAGACAGATAGAGACCTCTCTCTCTCTCTTGGTCTCTGTCTCTCTGTTTCACTCATACTTGGCCTCATTGTGTCCAAGCAAAAGGGTTCCTGTGATGTCACATATTTTATTTTGTCCTAAAATATTGTCTAGCTGCCTGTTGCGGGTTCTGTGTATACAGTTAAAGTTGGGAATCTTCACTGGCTTTATGTCTACTTTGAGAATCTGTGATGTACTAGGATTCAAAACATGCTATCAGACACTGGAAAGACCACATGAGACCCAGAGCTGCAGGGCAGCCACCAGGCTATCTTGAGGCCCATGAGAGGTGGGTTCTGCTACAGGGGCTGCAGGATACCCAGGAGATGAAGGCATATGGCCCCATCAGATCCTGTGAGGGCAGATGCCCCCAGTCTTTCCTGACAACAATCTCAAACACATGATTTGTTAAGGTGAGAAGGGTTGTAATGCAGAGAGGACAGTTGATCTGGGAAGGGTTCGGAATGGGGAGTCTGATCATGTGTGGAAAGTCGTGTTACCTTTGAGGGGCCCTTACTCTTGGAAATGACTCTCTTCCGTCAACTGCCTGGCCCCATACATGGTCAATGAATCATCCTAAGATCCTAGGGTCTGGACTCTTCTCATGACCTCAAAGTGGCCTCAGAAACTAGGGATGATGGCTTCTGGGGAAATGAATTGGCATCACCACCATCAGGAAGGCTGTAGGCCCCTGACAGAGGGTCTCCAGTTGTCCTGTTTAAGCCTCTATTCTGGCTCTGGTAGCCCCAATCCCCCCATCTTGCTCTCCCAGCTTCAGCCTCCATGCTGTACATCCATATTTATCAATAGAGTCTCAGCCTGAATCTTTTATACATGGCCCTTCCTACAGGGGACCTCTTAATTCTCAGGCAAACCCGATCCCAGACCCCACCTTTTCAGCGATCTGTAGAACCTGTACCCGGTGCCTCTTGCAGGAACCATCTTCTTCTCAACACTCCCATGCCTTAATTTGACTCTCCAAACCCGGCATGAAGCCACATCTCATTTCCACATCCTAACATGTCTATGGATGTTTTCTATCAGATTGTTAGCTAAATATTCCACCAAAAATAGGGGTGGTCAAAGAAATCTCACTTATGAGACAGAAATAAAGGCTTTCCCTTGGACAGAACAAAATAGCCACTCTCCTTTTCCCAGGTGGCCTCAGGAGCACATTCCTACAGTGGACCTCTTTCCTCTCTCCCCCTCAGCAACTCAGCTCTCTGTTAGAATTCTAGCTAAGCAGTTCCGCCTGAGAGATTATGATAGTTGAACTGGTTTCAACCAGAAAGCTAAGCCCCACTACTCTGAGCACAGACCTGCTCTCCTATTACACCAGTGAGAAGAAAAACCAAGGCATTGCAATAAATCTCTGGGTGTGTACTGGAGATCACACAGCTTTGCTCAGCTTTACTCCTGGCATCCCACACACATAGATGATACAGGTAACAAAGCGGAACATGGGGATCAGAGGGAGGCAAGGAGAAGGCTGACAAGCACCAAGAATTTTCAGGTTGACAGAAGTCAACGATTTTCTTTTTCAAGCCTGGGATGAAAGGGAGATTAGGCCAGCTGGTTAGGGAGTGGACAAAGAACTATGTTCCATCACAAATAAATCAGTATGGAAACTGGAGGAGGACTTCTATCTCAGGGATGGAAGAGGAAGGAGACCACTCACACCTACTTTATTTGAAATGCCCTTGTCCTCCCAGCCTTTCTCTACAGTGAGTATGAGAGGAGGGGCCCTTGGGAACTGAGGAATGGAATATATCCTGTCATAGCAGTAAGCAAGGATGTCACAGTCTTCAGGGATTCCAGCCCTCCAGTGTGGGTTCCTGAGCCCTAGGGCAGGAGAAGAATACGTGCGGTCTAACAGCCGTCACGTTGTTTAGCCACTCCCTAAAGGGAAGCCCAGGGGAGCTCAGGATGTTAAAAAACACAGGATACTGGCCCCAGCATAGCTGACATGCATATGAAGGGAATGCTTTCAGGAGCGCAGGCTCTTGTACCTTCCCATATATAGAAAAGCACTAAATTCGTTAACTTGGTATATCTGGTTTTCTTTAATTCAGTTCAGTTCATTCGCTCAGTCGCATCCGACTCTTTGCGACCCCATGGACTGTAGCACACCAGGCTTCCCTGTCCATCACCAACTCCTGGAGCTTACTCAAACTCATGTCCATCAAGTCAGTGATGCCATCCAACCATCTTAGCAATAATCTTTTGATATTCAAACTACCCGCCCTTTGTGGCAAAATTTCTCTACAAGCTGGTTCCTCCTCTAGCATCCTCAGAGCAGTTTTCTCAGGGTTACTTAAGATGCTGTCTCCTGGGCTTGAAGTCCTAAATACTCCCACCAAATAAAACATAACTCTTTAGGTTATGTCTATTTTTTAAGCCAATGCCCCTTATATTCACATTTCCACCCCTCCCCTCATGGTTCCTAACCGCTGGCAATCAATAATCTGTTCTCTAACAGTATAATTTTGTCATTTTAAGAATGCTATATTGGAACCATACTTTATTTGACCTGTTGACGCTGGCTTTTTTCACTTAGTATATTAATGCCCTTGAGATCCAAGCTGTTGCCTACACCAACAGCTCATGCTTTTTCATTGCACGCAGTTCACCCAAGGTAACGATGTAGCATATTGTGTTAAACCATTCACCCATGGAAGGACTCTCTGGTTGTGTCCAGTTTGGGGCTCCTCCAAACACTCTACCAGGAATACTCATGTACTGATACATGTGTTTATGTGTACTTACATTTTTATTCTCTGGATAAATGCCCAGGAGTAAAACTAGTGGGTCTTATGGTTAGCATTTGTTTTTTTAAGAAACTACAAACCATCTCTCAGACTGAGAGTAGTGTGTTTTTTTTTTAATCCCCACCAGCGAGATTCAGTTTCTCTACAACTTCACTGGCATTTGGTGTTGTCACTGTATTGTATGTGTCTAATCTGTGTGTAGTGATATCTCCTGTAGTTTTACTTTGCATTTCCCCAAGACCTAGTGACACTGAGCATCTTTTCATATGCTTATTTGCCATCATGTGTCCACATCAGGGAAATGTTTCCTTAGACCTTTTGTCTATTTTCTAATTGGGTTTTTCATGTTTTTCTACTACAGTTTTAAGAGTTCTTTTAATATTCTAAATAGGAGTTCCTTATTGGTAACTTTTTAAATTTCAGGAATCCTTCCTTGGTCCATTGAGCTAACCTCTTCTTTCTCTAACTCAGAATCTTTATTGCTCTCTACCCTGACTCTTCCAGAGATAACACTCCTAGCTGCCTCACTAAACCATCAGCAGAATCCGTGGCTGTCTTCCCCTCAGCTCTTTGGGAAGACTTGGGCATCTATCTAGCTTTCCACTGACGTCCACCAAGTGACTGAATCAAGCACACCTGGCTTTTCATTCAGTCACTATAAGACTTCAACCCAAATTAAAAAAAAAAAAAAAATCATGGTTACTATGGATACACAGCTTGGGAGGAATGTAAATCATTTAATACCTTGGAAAGGATAACTAATTACAAGAAGAAATACACAGACCCAGATGTGTTAGCGATTAATTTCTTCTCGGCTACCACACTTCTAGCTAACACGGCGACACACGGCCGTTTATTGAGGAGTATCTATTTATGCCAACCTGGAGCTCACATTTGGCTAATTAAGCACACAGGCATTTCAGAAGTTGTGATCTGTGGGCTGTGTTTACATATGAACACCACATTCGATACCCAGGCCGTTGCTTCACACCTCTAACCTATTTCAAGCCTTATATTTAATTACATTTCTTATATTTAATGAGGAAGAGTTGCTAAGGGGAATGCAGGGGATGGCTTTGAATTAAATAAACAGCTATCTTCCTTACAAATTGCAACAATACATAATTAAATAATGAGATACCTGAGCTTTGTAGTCTTTCTTCCAAAGGAATTAAAGCTCCAAAGAAGACCAGGTCACAGGGGGAGTTGCAGAAGGCGGGTAAGAAAACCTGGGGCTGGAGTAGATAGATTCTAGCCTGCTGTCTGGCCTCCCTGGGTCTCAGTGTTGTCACTACTTGTAAAATGAAGACACAAATAGAATCCTTTCCACCTTTCTCTGCTGTGGGTGTTCTAAGGATCAAGTGTAATAACAGGCCCATTTCTTTGTTAAAAGAAAGCCACAATACAAAACACCAGAGATATCAGTGCAATTAGGTACGTGAATTGCATTACTTTTGTTTTACATGCAGACAAGAAACAATTGCCATTCAAGGAGGCTCTGCATGCCCACTCCCTCAACTCCCTCCCAACCTCACCTCCTGTTCTTCCTCCCCTCGTCCGGCCACCTTCACTTCCTGTCCGGCCACCTTCACTTCCTGTCTTCCCCATAACACCAAGCACCCTCTGTCCTTGGGGTTCCACACCTGCAAATGCCCTTCCACAGGGAACCTTCCCCTGCCTCACTCTCTAATCAAAGTTATCACACCCGCTCCCTTTACACTGCCCATTTAAATGTCTTCACATTTCTTATGACTATCTAAAAGTCATAATTATGACTGATTCACATTGTTTTAAGGCAGAAACCAAGACAACACTGTAAAGCAATTTAAAAAAGATTTTTTAGTTTAAAAAAAATAATAAAAGCACTTTGTTTCTTTGCTTACTTGCCTTCTTTTCAGCTCCCACCCTCCACCTTCCACCAGCCTGTACAAGAGCAAACTTGATGGCTTGGTGTTACTTTTATGCTAAGACCTCAGATGAGTTCACTGGAGTCTCCAGAAGGGGAAGGCATATTCTGTTCTCCAGGACAGACCTTATAGGCACTGGGCAGAAATCTTCCTTTTACTCTACTTGACTTTGGAAAATATAATTGATAGCCACTATTCTCCTGTTGAGTTCTCAATAGATCTAAGAATCTTACAGCCCATAAATGAGACAACTTCACAGGAGTAAACGGCAGCACTCAAGGTAATAGTATTATTTTGAATCCTATGAAATGGATGAGACTCGCTGTTTTGACCCAAATATGTCCATATGGTTCCACGGTAACAAAAATAGCAGCAGGAGCCCTTGCTATGCGTCAGGCTTTGTAACAAGAGTTTGATATCAATGCTGACAAAAAAAATCACAACCTAAAAGCCGATAATTATGTCTTATTCTGCAAACATGATGAAGATTTAAGTCCAGGAGACAGTCTCTCAGATAGCTCTGAGGGACTGTTCTGAAGAGGTAAGGGGGGAGTCAGGATGTATAGGAGTTTTGCAAAAAAACAAAACAAAACAAACTAGGTTGCTGAATATCAAAAGATTTCTGCTAACTAAAGACAAAGCAGACATGCGTGTGTGACCCAGGGATTGCACCCAAGTCTCTGACGCCTCCTGTATTGGCAGGCTCCTGCTAAACCACCTGGGAAGCCCATAAAATGTAGACAACTTGAGTTAATCAATTTACTACTTTTCTTTGTATGGAAAGAGTCAAGAGTCTGGGCTCACTGAAATCATTCCTTTGATATGCAACTTAACCATCCAGGGCCAGTATCCTGTTTTTATCCATCCTGAATCCTGTCAGGGTCCACAGTCAGGTGTGGCTGCAAAGCTACAGCGACGGGTAGCTTTTGAGCCACTAAACATCAGCAAACATCCTTTGTTTACTGATACGGCAGGATACGTTCTGTCCACACCATCTCAGCTTGTACACTTCTTGGCACAGTTCTATAACCTATTACTATCATTCATATATTATGGAAGAGAACACCAAGGTTTGTGGAGGTTAAGAGATTTTCCCAGAGATGATACGGCACCATCAGGCTACAGAGTGGGAACTCCTAAACTACACCGACCCCCAGAATTATATGAGTTGACAGGTTTCATGACCACAGAATCTGCTTCCAAAAGGAACAGAAACTGTTGATAAAATAGTATAGAAATATATATTAGCACTTCTTGTTGATGGTTCTTAAGACAGAGAAGAACTCTGAAGATGAGCCTGATACTAGCATGCAACGCCTCAGTCACCTCTGCAGCCTTGAACACTCGCAACTCTTCCGTCACTTCTACACCCTCAATCCAGCAGAAAGACCTAAGGCCTCTCACCTTGGGAAGGTGACTCTTCCTGTCCCATGTTGTATCTAAGCTCCCACCAGAACTTTAGGGTTTCTGAGCCCCACGCAGACCTCCTAACCTTCTGCCTCCCTCCCTCCCTGGATCTGCAACCACTATTCCCCTGGAAAGCCCCTGCACCCAGCAATCGCCAGTTCCACCATCCCTCCTTATCCAGTTCTTCAAATGGCTCACCTTCCCCAACCACAACCTTGGCATCTCAAAGCTAAGAATTGGGACAGGTCTTCTCTTGCCTCTAATGTCCCTGAGAACACTGATCTACAATCTTCACTCAATAGTCACCTCCTTTAAACTTGCATTGTTGGGTCTGTAGAACCCTTTTCAGTCTTGCTGATGTGACTATTGGCCTCCAATAGCTTTCCCCAAATTCTTCTCATGGAGCCTCCCATAGTCCTCGTCTCTGCCTGGTCCAGGATCTCATACAGGGCATCCACAGTGTGGCTATTATAGTATCACCTAGAAGCTCCTGTGTTCCTTGATATGCAGTGATTTCACTACCCTCTGTTAGGCAGTTAGAATAGGAAAAAGGAGTCCAGAATGGTGGTGGCTAAAAGACAAGGAAGGGAAAAGCCTGTGAAAATAGAACGAAGGAAGGTCCGAGGACCAGAGTGAGGACCTCAGGTAGGACAAACAGCACTCCTGGCTGGCCCAATTTACATAGGGCAGGCACAGGGGGAGGAAGACATATCAAAAGAGGAGTCAAAGGGCCAGGGCTCCCCTTCCTTCTCTTCACGTCTTTGGGTCGGCATGCCCTCACGCCTCGAAGATGTATTTTCCTGTATTTTCTAAATAAAATTGAGCTGTAACACGGAGCTGTAGCACTGATCTGTCTAAGAGCTATAACACGGTCTGTTCGAGACCTGAAAGCTATAATACAGTCTGTCTAAGACTGTCTGAGAGCTATGACATGCTGAGGTCTCTAATGTCCATTGCTTCAAATTTTTGTTGAGACAAGACAGAACCAAGGAGAATACACTTGCCTGACACCTTCATTTAGCTACTATCCTCATGGTGTTTTAACATTGGCTTCATTATTATTTAAGTGTGGTGGAACCAACAGATCAGAAAATGATTGCCATTGAACTGAAAAGACAATTCAAGAGAGAGGGGACACATGTATACTTCCGGCTGATTGATGTTGTACGGAAGAAACCAACAGAACATTGTAAAGCAATCATCATCCAATTAAAAATAAATGAAAGAAAATATAAAATATAGGTGAGAAGCAAAATAATAAAACATGGAGAAAAAAAAAAAAAAGACAGTTCATTATACTCCAAAGGAGGGCAGGGGACAGGCCATGTCATGGCAGCCAGATGGGGGAAAACAGATTGGTCAGGAGGCAGGGGGATGGGGAACCAAGAGTAAGAGCCTTTTCTGGTTTCCATGGAAGGGAATAGGGGTAAGGCAGGATAAGCAGGTTTAGGACTGGCTGGTGTGAATAATTTCAGCAGGCTATAGGGCAGGGGCTGCCCCTAGCTGTCTGGTGCCTGGTTCTAGGGTGACCAGAGCAGGTGGATGGTGGTCTAGGATGTAAGAGCCATGTGAGAGCCTCATAAAAAAAGGTGGTTGGGGTGAAAGGGCGCTGGATTGGTTGATGTTAATATGAAAGGCTTATACACAGGCTAGTCTTTCCCTGTCTCTAGAAACTGGCTTGCCCAGGATGAACAGTCCCTCCAGGGTCATTGAAGTTCCAGAATTAAAGCATCAGAAATACAATACATTAAAAACTAAAAGACATGTGCTCACTTTGTGTCTTGAAGAGTCTTTCATTGCATGTTTATGTCCAGTAGATAATTAATACGTGACTTCAGTGATGTACTTAATATGACGTTTACTGAGCACTTACTTGGACTTGGGTTTTGCTCTGACTCAATTTCTATAACACCCCTACAAAATAGGTACTAAAGTCTTTACTATCTTATTTCTGAGATGAGGGCACTGAAGCACAGAAAATGCATTAATAAAAATGCCTCGAGTAAATTGCATGAGAAGCATAACAATAAAAAGTAAATAAAAGACATGGGAAACACCTATAGACACACTTTGGTTTTTTCTCATCATCCAAACTGCTCTACCTCCCCGGATGAAAACTCCTTAACAGCCCTTTCTGAAACAACCTGCTGAGTATCTCTATAAGAACAGCTAGACTGAACATTAAGTTCACCAGGCGTAACACTTAGGTTGTCATTTCATCACCAAAGCCAGTGTTCCAGACACACCAGGTTAGAGACCCTTGGGTCACACTGATCAATCCCTGCTCTCCCCCAGCCAGTCAGCTAAAATACTAGGCTCCATGGAGTATCTTCCTTCTCATGACCATTCCTTCAGCCACATCCAGTGTGACAGGCCATCTCCAGGTGCTGATTTTCCTGACCAGATAGAGGCATGGCCTTTTGACCGTCCTGTTTCTCGTTTCACCCCATAGAGACCACAGTCATGCTCACCAATATGTGTGATCATTTCAAGCTACTCTTCACTCGCATAAGATGAGGTTCTGAAAGTAGCAGCAAGGTGAAAAGTGTGGATGGTTAGGCTGCCCTGAAAAGATCCCTTAAGTGTGAAACTGAAAGTGTTAGTTACTCAGTCATGCCCAACTCTTTGTGATGCCATGGACTACAGCCCACCAGGTTCCTCTGTCCATGGGATTTTCCAGGCAAGGATACTGGAGTGGTTTGCCATTTCCTTCTCCAGGGGATCTTCCCAACCCAACCTGGGTCCCTGCACTGCACTGCAGACAGATTCTTTACCAACTGAGCTACCAGGGAAGCCCAAAGATCCCTTAAATCAACATGCATTCCATGAATGGATTTCCCCTCAACAAGTCTGAAAATTCCCGTTTTTCTCTCATTGGAACCAAACACTGCTTCTATAATTGAGCACCAGCTAGAGTCCTGGTTTGGGTTGAGGGGGCAAGAGGAAGCCAAGAAAACACCCTTAACCACCAGGATCCCAGGCCCACAGCAAGATGCTCACGTGTGAGGTGTGTGGGACCGGGACCGCAGCCAGTGAGGGCGACGGTGGCCACCTTGAAGCGTGTGTTCCGTGACTGCCATCAGAGGTTCACTTCCTTTCTCCCTGTGTGTCTGCCTCTATTCATCATCACTGCATCTGGCTCTTCATCGCCATTTCTGTTTTTCAAGTGTGTGTCTCTGTTTCCCCTTGTCCTTCTCCATCTGTCCTTCAGGGCTCCCGTCCTGACGTCTGTCATGTGTCTGTCTCTATGTGTGCACACCTGTGTGTCTTTATCTGCATCTCTCTGTGTTTGTGCATGTGTCTCTTTCTCTGTGTGAATGTCTCCCTGTGCATACATTTCTCAGGATGAAGGTGCCTGCCCAGCACTTTGAGTTGACTGATTTCACAAATGTTAACGGCACACTATTCTGAGCCACACTCAGTCCTGTTCTTTCCTCACAGCCTCAAGGGCTCCCCAGGCTGCAGGGTCAGGTTGAATTCTTTAGCATGACTCACCAGGCCCTCTGCAACCTGTCCCCATCAGGTGGGCCAGCCCCATATTCTGCATCACCACATGGATGACACACTCTGGCTTAGCAAATATATTTTTTTAGCAAGGTACACTTCCCTTCTTTTCCCCAGAAACTCATACTGAAGGAATCTTCACGTATAAAAGGGAAGGGTGTGAACTGCAGCAGGTAACTCACGTGAGGATGGTGGGGCCAGAGCCATGCTCAGCCTTCCCTCAACACCCTGCAGACAGAGACCAAATGAGTCCCCAAACCACCACTGGAACCTCTGTAGCCTCTGCAATTCCTTTGTTGTTCTGTGCATCAGAGAACACAGAGAGCTCCCGAGTCAAGCTCATGTGCCAACCAGTGGCATGCTGGTCTCTGAGTGTTTGCCCATTTGCTGAGGCACCTTCACGGTGAGAGACCCCAGCACCTGTAGTAAGAGCCCAGTGAGTGTGTGAAACGAGTGTTCTGCTTCAGCTTTTATGGCCAAGCTGCAGAAGTGTTGTCTGTCCTTTTACCCTCTTTGTGCCCAAGGGGCAAGTCTATGTGAGGGGGCTGTATTCTGGTCTTAATGCTCAACTTAGGAAATGGCCTGAGCAAGAGAACAGCAGTTAAGTGAAGAATGGAGAAGAGAGAAATAAGGAGGAAACCAAATGCTAGAAGCAAATCATCAGCCTTCGTGGGTACTCCAACAATTGGCGATAGTCTCAGTAATCCAGGGAGGGAACCTAACGTTTTTTAGAGGATTTAGTTGTTGCTGTTGCTGCGTTTTGCTTTTCCAAATGTGTGTTTGTGCTTCCTTGTTAAAATATAGCTCACATTCATTCTAATTCCTTCAGCTCACCTGAATGAATCCTCTGAAAGACCTAGGGCTTTCAGAACGCAGACTTAGGGCTTTCATAATTTACAAATGATCCAATTCAACAAAGATCATTTGAGAAAAGCATTGTGCTTTGGCTTATTGTAGATGTACAAGGAAGGAGTATGTACTGTTGAAGTAGGCTTCAACAGTACGTGAATCGAGAACTTCCAGATGCTCAAGCTGGATTCAGAAAAGGCAGAGGAACTAGAAATCAAATTGTCAACATCAATTAGATCATAGAAAAAGCAAGAGAATTCCAGAAAAACATCTCCTTCTGCTTTACTATGCTAAAGCCTTTGACTGTGTGGATCACAACAAACAGTGGAAAATTCTGAAAGAGATGGCAATACCAGAGCACCTGACCTGCCTCTTGAGAAACCTGTATGAAGGTCAGAAAACAACAGTTAGAACTGGACATGGAACAACAGACTGGTTCCAACTTGGGAAAGGACTATGTCAAGGCAGTATACTGTCACCCTGCTTATTTAACTTATATGCAGAGTACATCATGTGAAATGACCGGTTGAATGAAGCACAAGCTGGAATCAAGATTGCCAGGAGAAATATCAATAACCTCAGATATGCAGATGATACCACCCTTATGGCAGAAAGTGAAGAGGAACTAAAGAGCCTGTCGATGAAAGTGAAAGAGGAGAATGAAAAAAAGCTGACTTAAAACTCAGCATTCAAAAAACTAAGATGATGGCATCCAGTTCCATCACTTCATGGCAAATAGATGGGGAAACAATGGAAACAGTGACAGTCTTTATTTTGGGGGGCTCAAAAATCACTGCAGATGGTGACTGTGGCCATGAAGTTAAAAGATGCTTGCTCCTTGGAAAAGCTATAACCAACCTAGATAGCATATTAAAAAGCAGAGACCTTGCCAACAAAGGTCTGTCTAGTCAAAGCTATGGTTTTTCCAGTAGTCATGTATGGATGTGAGAGTCAGACCATAAAGAAAGCTGAGTGCTGAAGAATTGATGCTTTTGAACTGTGGTGTTGGAGAAGACTCTTGAGAGTCCCTTGGACTTCAAGGAGATCCAACCAGCCCATCCATCCTAAAGGAAATCAGTCCTGAATATTCACTGAAAGGACTGATATTGAAGCTGAAACTCCAATACTTTGGCCACCTGATGTGAAGAACTGACTCATTTGAAAAGACCCTGATGCCAGGAAACATTGAAGGCAGGCAGAGAAGGGGACGAGAGGATACGATGGTTGGATGGCATTACTGATTCAATGACATGAGTTTGAGCAAGCTTCAGGAGTTCATGGCAGACAGGGAAGCCTGGCATGCTATAGTCCATGGGGTGGCAAAGAGTCAGACACAACTGAGTGACTGAACTGATTGAACTGACAAGAAGAAATCATGGTCCTTTGCCTCTGGCATCAAACTATCTAGGGACACACACACATGCACACTCACACACTCATGCGTCCTCTAAGGACAACTGTGATAAGTGTTAAAGGGCATGAGGGGACTCTCTTATTCTGAAAGATGGTGTGATCTGAGATAAAGGGAGACAGGAGTAAAGGACATGCCAGGTATAGGAACAGCCTGTGTAAATACCTAGAAAGGAGAGGATTTGGCATATTCCAGGTATGTACAATGAAACTTACACTAAATGCATTTATGGTGAACATGTTCACGTTGAATGTGAGCTCAAGGCCAGCATGGCATTGAAGTGGAGATGTTTCACAACTTCCTTTTGGAAGTTTCCTATATCATGTTAATGAGATTTAAGTTAAACTAAAATTAAATGCAGGTTCAGTTCAGTCACTCAGTCACGTCCAACTCTTTGAGACCCCATGGAGTGCAGCATGCTAGGCTTCCCTGTCCATCACCAACTCCCAGAGCTTACTCAAACTCAGGTCCATTGAATCAGTGATGCCATCCAACTATCTCATCCTCTGTAATCCCCTTTTCCTCCTGCCTTCAATGTTTCCCAGCATCAGGGTCTTCTCACGTGAGTCAGTTCTTCATATCAGGTGGCCAAATTACTTGAGTTTCAGCTTCAGCATCAATCCTTCCAATGAATGTTCAGGACTGATTTCCTTTAGGATGGACTGGTTGGATCTCCTTGCAGTCCAAGGGACTCTCAAGAGTCTTCTCCAACACCACAGTTCAAAAGCATCAATTTTTTGGTGCTCGTCTTTCTTGATAGTCCAACTCTCACATCCATACATGAATACTGGAAAAACCATAACTTGGACTAGACAGAACTTTATCAGCAAAGTAACATCTCTGCCTTTTAATATGCTGTCTAGGTTGGGCATAACTTTTCTTTTAAGGAGCAAATGTCTTTTAATTTCATGGCTGTAGTCACAATCTGCAGTGATTCTGGAGCCAAAAAAATAAAGTCTCTCACTGTTTCCATTGTTCCCCCATCTATTTGCCATAAAGTGATGGGACCGGATGCCATGATCTTCATTTTCTAGATGTTGAGTTTTAAGCCAACTTTTTTTTGCTCTCCTTTTTCACTTTCATCAAGAGACTTTTTAGTTCCTCTTCACTTTCTGCCATAAGGGTGGTGTCATCTGCATATCTGAGGTTATTGATATTTCTCCCGGCAATCTTGATTCCAGCTTGTACTTCTTCCAGCCCAGCATTTCTCATGATGTACTCTGCATATAAGTTAAATAAGCTGGGTGACAATATACAGCCTTGACATACTCCTTTTCCTATTTGGAACCAGTCTGTTGTTCCATGTCCAGTTCTAACTGTTGCTTCCTGACCTGCATACAAATTTCTCAAGAGGCAGATCAGGTGGTCTGGTATTCCCATCTCTTTCAGAATTTTCCACAGTTTATTGTGATCCACACAGTCAAAGGTTTTGACATAGTCAGTAAAGCATTGCTTTTTCAATGATCCAGTGGATGTTGGCAATTTGATCTCTGGTTCCTCTGCCTTTTCTAAAACCAGCTTGAACATCAGGAAGTTCACGGTTCATGTATTGCTGAAGCCTGGCTTGAAGAATTTTGAGCATTACTTTACTAGCGTGTGAGATGGGTGCAATTGTGCAGTAGTTTGAGCATTCTTTGGCATTGCCTTTCTTTGTATGCGTGTATATAATTTTCCCATTGACTCTAACTACATTATATGCCATCATAAGTTCTCAAGACAGACAGCATAGGTAGCTATATGACCTACATTTACCAAACTACCTTCAAAATAAAGCCCTTCTATATCTGAGACATGTATTTACTACAAGGAAATACTAAAAAGAAGTATTTAAAAATCATAACAAAATTGTAAGACTTGGCACAGTTTTTGACCAAAGACCATCTCTTGTATGGTAGTCCCTTGCACCAGAGCTCCATACGTGTCTAATACAGCAAGGTACTGGCTCACAGTAAGAAACAGCACATACACCGATTCTTTAACTAGATCTTACAAATAAAACACATGATCCCTTTCAAAGAACTGTAAAGAATCACCAAGGTGATCCCTCCACAGTGAGAACTGACGGACATAGTTTAGGCTGTGGGGGAAAGGTGGGTGATTTCTCTTATGAAGAAAGCTCTCCTCTTACAGACTGATTTTCTACTGAAGAAGAAAAAATAAAGTGAACTAATATAACTATGTATCTCATATATAAATAAAGAGAGATAAACAAGATCAGGAGTAGCAGAGAGGTTTGGAAGCCAAGTGTCAACCACGTAGCATGAACTGGTGCTACCTAGAGGGTTATATCAAGAAGTCCAAACTTGAGAGGAAAAGTCAGCTGTGAGGAATGAGGATATCTACCACGGGTGTCAAATGGAGAGGAGCAGGCGCCTGGTTTATATTTGCTCTCCTGAATCAAACGTCTCTAAGTCCTTTCCAGTGTTAACTTTCTATGACCCTCTCCTCTTTTCTGCTCTTTCCTTACTCTTGCTCGTACAGTTGAGAAGAACAAGTCAGAATCTCCTGAGAATCCCAACTTGCTCCTCCAGTGTAAAGTCAAGTCTGGCTCAGTCTTCAACCTCAGGACTCAAAATAGCAACCTCTACCTTCCATCTGATGTCATTCTAATCATGTGTGGCTTTGGTACATGCACTGAAGATCAGTACCAGTGTGTTGACTATCGTTTAAATAATCAGACTAACCTATCTTAGACAAAGTGAGGTAACTGCTGGAGACTCAGATTTGTGAATGACCTCCAGGGTCCTCTCCTGTGGCAGGAGGCAGGCAGATGAAGCACCAAGAATACAGTACATGGTGCATGTCACGTGTAGTTACAATAATGCATTCAGTGAGGATGGGTCCATGCTCTGCTCTGTGGATGGAGAGCTGATAGAGAACATCACCACCACCAAAGCTACGGAATTCCTCCCCCACTTCTCTGATGCCGCTCAATCGTTATCACTGCTGTTGTTCAGTCATTAAGTTGTTTCTTACTCTTTGTGATTCCATGGACAGTAGCACACCAGGCTCCTCTGTCCTCCACTATCTTCCAGAGTTCGTTCAAATTCATGTCCACTGAATTGGTAATGCTATTTAACCATCTCATCCTCTGTCGCACCCTTGTCCTCCTGCCCTCAATCTTTCTCAGCATGAGGGTCTTTTCTAATGAGTTGGTTCTTCTCATCAGGGGGTCCAAAGTACTGAAGCTTCAGCTTTACCAACAGTCCTTCTGATGAATATTCAGGGTTGATTTCCTTTAGGATTGACTGGCTCGATCTCCTTTCTCTCAAGAGTCTTCTTCATCAGCATAAGTCTAAAGCATCAATTCTTTAGTGCTCAGCCTTCTTTATGGTCCAACTTTCACATCTTTACATGACTACTGGAAAAATCATAGCTTTGATTATCCAGATCTTTGTTGGCAAAGTGAGGTCTCTGCTTTTTAATACACTGTCTTATCATTGTCATAGATACTATTTAATGACTTCACTATAAATAATCAGTATGCCAAGAACTAAGCACAGACTATTTCATTTAATCCCTCAACCACTGAACCTATAAGACAGTACTGCCTTTATCTTACAGAAAAAATGAGGTCTAGGGAGACAGTGTAAGTAACATACAAGTAAAAGATTCTAATGAAGTGTTCTGACTTGGAACCCATATTCCTAAATATTTGGGATACCATTTCTCATCTCAATGCATAAAATATGTGGCAAGGCACTTAGAGAGGTGAAAAATCTCACAGGAAGTAATCTGAGTTATTTATCCATTCATTCATTCAACCATCCATCCATTCATCCATCTCTCCATTCATTATTGCTTCAAGAGATATTCACATGCACCTATTCATGTACTTGGCCCTGAGACACAGTGCTGAGTAAAACAGACAAGACCCTTGACCTCACAGAGTCCCAGTCTAATGAAAGAGCAGACATTCATTGATGGTATGAATGTATAATCACAAATTAACTTCTTTCTTTAGGGAAAGGAATACAGTTCAGTGAGAGCCTATGACTAAGAAGGTAGACTTAGGCTGGGAGTCAGGCCTGAAGAAATGAGGCCTAAGATGAGAAGTAAAGGGTGAGTCAGCATTAATTAGACGGAAGAAAGGTGACAGAATAAAAGTAGAGCACTGCAGAGGGGAAAACAGCATATGCAAAGGCCTAGGGGCGGAAGTGCCATGCAGTGTTCAAGGAGCTGATGAACTGTGTGGCTGGAACAAGTCAGTGAGGGGAACAGTGATGAGTGGGGAAGTGTGATAAGAGAAAAGTCTGTTGAAGTAAGTGCGAGTCAGATGAAGTTAAGGCGCATGGGTTGCAGTGGGAAACAATGGGAAGATTAGAGCATGAGAGATCGAGAGGGAGGGAGAAAGAAGTTGGCAATGGTACATTTTCATATGCAGTCAAATCTCAGGGGGCATAAGTAATATAGAAGCATGGCAGGGACCATATTCCAATGATCAATGAATAGGCCACCCAGTGGTTCAGATAAGAGAAGCTGGCAGCTTTGACTAAGTGGTGGCAGTGGTAATGAGCAGAAATGGATAGTTTTAAGAAACATGATGAGGTAAAATCTAAAGAATCTTTTGATCAATTGGTTTGGGGAAGATGAGAAAACAGGAGGAATCAATGGTCATCCCTAGATTTCTACTTGATACTTAGGTTGTAGCATTCACTGGTAAGAAACTCCAGAAGGCAGTCCCACTGACTTGGAGGTACATTTTAGGGTCCCTAGTAGAGAGGGTTAATAGGCTGTTAGGTGACAGAGGTCAGGAGGGAGCAAAGAAGTCTGGGATGGTCATATTAACTTGAGAGTTCACTATATACAGAGACAGATGGTTGTTGAGGCCTCTGGGAATAGAGAAGGTTACTGTGGAGAACAATGCTTATGGAAACCTGGGTAAAATGCACTTTCCAATTAACTGTATTCTTGTAATTACTTTTCCTTTTGTTATGAGTACTTGCATCTCTCTTTCACTTCCACATTAACGGACCTTTCAATTGTCATTTACTTTTCCCATTGATTTTGAGTTTTATAGTTTTTTTGCACATTCCTTTTATACTATGGATCCACATAGCTACTGCAGCTTTTGAGAAATGAGGAGAGAGAGAAAGGATCAATCACTAGCCATCAGTATATCCAGATGAGACGCTAAGAGTCAGATTACCCCAACAGCTAACACAGCAAGCAACAGATTAAATTCCCTCACTAATAGTGCATTCAAAGAAATTGTCTTTGAGATGATCTTTGATGCCTTCCTATCATGAACACCAAAATGTTTGAAAGTGGTGGAGATGGGGGACTGGATCCAGAATTTGATGCCTAAGTGATTCCTCAATGTTTGGTTTTTGGGTGCATTAAATTCACCATGACTAATTCAGAGAAAATTTCAAAGAAAATTCAGAGATGTTAGGACATACTAACTATTACAGCCATTTCCCTCATCTTCGAGCTTACTGCTTGATTGATTTATAGCTCAAACTGATAGTTAGAGAAATGGAAATGAAAAGATAAAGCAGTCCCCAGAGGAAAGGGAAAAAAAATCCCAGAAACATGTAAACATGATACCTGTACCAAGTAATGAGTTTAATCAGTTAATTACTAGATACTAAGCACTCACATTTAATCAACACCTGGTACCTCAAGAATAAAATCACTCAATTTCATTGTTCTCATAGCCCTCTATTATGCCTTTCACAATATCTTAAAGCTCACTTTTTCATTTTTCTGAAGCTAGGCTATGAGTTTTCTGAGAGACAGGATGTGGTTTCTTTTTTTTTTAATTTCCCAGGCCTAGCAGTGTCTGGGACACAGCAACTGAATTAATGCTACCAGTTGAGTGATTGTTCTCAATACACAGCAGAAAAATACCACAAAATAATTTGTTAATAAAACTAATAAGAGATGTTCCATTAACACTTTTTGAACCAGAATGTTTAATTCAGCAGCCCTGATCACATCCCAAACAAAAGGAACTCTATGATGAGTATTTTCATCTTAAAACAGAACTAATATGGCAAACTGTTTCTAAAAACTATGAAAATAGTGAACAGAGTCAGCCTTCTGTTTTTGAACAAAAACTCCACCAACTAGAGATGGGGTTTTTAGAAAATACTTGGTGTTGCTCATTCTCTCTCGCTCGCTTTTCTTAAGACCTACTTTGTCCAAAGTTTAGTCAAAATAAAAGAAAGCATAATCTATTTACAGTAAGCCAATACTCCATAGGATTACCTTACTGTATTTCAGCTAATTGCAAGTGTCAATCAACAGTTCTGGAAAGGAGAAGGCTCTGGAAAGGAAATATGATCCGCATGTCATTGGAGTGAGGGGGTGTTAAGGTATTAAATTATTATTGTCCTAAGTGAAAGGATGGCTAATGAGCTCCTAAATTACAGAGTTTAATCCCCAGGCTTATTGACTACAAGGTTATAGAGCTCTCTTCATTTCCATCATTAAAGAGATATTTAAACGTGAATGTCTTTTCTAACCTTGCAAGCAAACTGATAGAAAATGGTGACTATTTTCTCAGTACAATTTTATTTTCCTTTAAATTATTAGTTAAATATTAAAATCCAACTTCAAGCAATTATTCACATGTGTGTTTGCTAGGTCAAAAGCACCAACATCTCATGGGGGGATGAGAATCACATATAGAAAATAACAAAAGAAGAGCTTGATGCATACATTTTTCTAATATACATTAAGTATGCATTTTGCATTATGCACAGAACTCAGGACTGCCAATATTTTATTTCTAACAACCCAGGTACACAATAGAAAAAGCATATAAATATTGCTAGTGTTACTGGTGTTTGCATCAAAAAACTAAAGCTCATGCTCAGTCATCCAAAGTCCAAATCTATATTCTATGAGTTAAATACTAGTAGAATTAGAACGAACCTTCACTGAGTAGCTATCAGGTTTCACTGAGCATCTATCATACCCAAGTAGTTTCTATTTTACAACCTTATTTATGCTGGCGCTGGTGGTGAAGAACTCTCCTGTCAAAGCAGGAGAGATAAGAGACCGAGTTGGACCACTGGGTCAGGAAGATCCCCTGAGGAGGGCATGGCAACCCACTCCAGTATTCTTGCTTGGAGAATTCAATGGACAGAGGAGCCTGATGGGCTACTGTCCATAGCATCACAAAGAGTTGGACACGAGTGAAACTCCTGAGCGTGCACACATGCACCACGTTAGGAACTTTCTTCTTTACACTCTTGTGCTGAGCTGTGTGGGTTGTGCTGTGCGTAGTCACTCAGTTGTGTCAGACTCTGCAACTCCATGGACTGTAGCCTGCCAGGCTCCTCTATCCATGGGGATTCCCCAGGCAAGGATATTGGACTGGGTGTCACGATGTTGAAGCTGAAACTCCAATACTTTGGCCACCTGATGAGAAGAGCTGACTCGTTTGAAAAGACCCTGATGATGGGAAAGATTGAATGTGAAAGGAGAAGGGGATGACAGAGGATGAGACCATTGGATGGCATCACCAACTCAATGGACATGAGTTTGGGTAAATTCTGGGAGTTGGTGATGGACAGGGAGGCCTGGCGTGCTGCAGTCCATGGGGTCACAAAGAGTTGGACACAACTGGGAGACTGAACTGAACTGAGCTGTCACGCCCTCCTCCAGGGGATCTTCCCAACCCAGGGATCAAACCCAGGTCTCCTGCATTGCCGGCAGTTTTACAAAGTTATTTATTCCTAAAAAGTTGAGTTTTTGAAAAATAGATTTTCCAGAGATTATTCATGAAGGAGTATTATTATTTCAAGGACAGATCTGTCAGACTCCATGATGATGTCTCTTTCCATTAAGCTGCACTACAAACTGGGGGAAATGGCTTATCTTAAAATAACTTGTGAATAAATAAATGAAGTTTTCATGGGAATATAGGCAAGGAAATGAAGAGAACAGTTTAGAATGTTGGATGTGAATTGGTTAACAGATGCATGACACTAAAAAGTCACATTTTTCATCATAATAGTTTGCTGTCTGTTGGCAAAGACCTCAGCAAAGCTGTTTTCATACAACAACAGAACAGCTGGTTGAAAAAGGAATAAATCTGGTCAACCAACTAAAGTTTTCAATTCATTTAACGCCAAGTATCTATACAATTTTTTTTTTAATAAAGCAATCCATAAGTAAACTGACCCATAATAATTTGTGTTTTGGCTTTTTTTTTAAATTTAATGAGTGATTTTTTGGTCAAGGTCTTTACTAATAGACTATATATTATTCATGGTAAAAGCTCAAATACTGTATACTAAAATCGATTTTAGACCCAGGAAAATTCCTTTTCACAGAGGTATGAAACTAGAATATTCGAAATTAGCTTGAGATTTTAGTATATTTCAGATATAACATGCTATTCATGCTCACATGTTCTTCTATTCTCCACAAACAATGGGCTGTGTGGACAAATGTTTATCATCTTTAAGCCACTACTTTATCAATTGACATGTAGTATACAAAAGTATGTTCACGTCCATTATCCCATGTGATGGGCATTTAATTCATTTTCAGAGTGTAACATAAAACTATAAGGGTTTATACTTCACGTGTGTGTGTGTGTCTGTGCGCGCTAAGTTGCTTTAGTCGTGCCCGATTCTGCTTCCCTATGGACTGCAGCCCACCAGGCTCCTCTATCCATGGGATTTTCAGGCAAGAATACTTGAGTGATAAATATAAATTAAAAAATATATATATATATATACACAAAAGAACACTGGAGTGGGTGGGTTGCCATGCCCTCTCCAGGGGATCTTCCCAACCCAGGTATCAAACCCGTGTCTCTTATGTTTTCTACACTGGCAGGGAGTTCTTTACTATTAGCGCCCACCTGAGAAATCCTATACTTCACATATCAAAGCTAGTTATCTAATTTTTCTTTAGGGTTTGGTTAACTAGAACAGAAGTCTCTTGCATGCATATGTGTTAATTATAAAATGCCCCACAAAGCCCACAAAATAAATTATAACAAATAACAGCAGCACTCAAATACTGAACCTTTAGGAAGTAACAAGAGAAGACACACATCACTACCTATTCCCAATTAAAAATGTCATCAATTCAGAGTTCTGGATTTAGACACTTATAAAATGAATCACATGATATTGAGCATAAATCTTAATTTCAGTGTGCATAAGCATAAAAAAAGTGTATTGTATATGTATAATTATTCAGTGTTATTATTTTTAAAAGCCCTATATATCATACCAAAACAAATCAATATAATGCCACCAATGTGAATATCATTAGGCTCAGCATCTTGAACTCAGCATGAAATCTACCAGACCATAAATTTGAAAGGAAGAAATTCAACATCAGTCCCATAAATCAAATTACCATCAGGATAAAATCTATCAGAGCAAATAGTCTTATTCGGGGGAAAAGGATGTTCTCGCGGTTGGGGCAGGGAAGATGGTTTGTGTGACACTGCTCTATTAATCTCATATCCTGGGAAATATCTAATTATAGGAAGGTTTTAAGGCAAGTAGATCACAGAGTTAGCAAAACAACGCTTACATCATGACAGAAATTGATAGTGTACATTTTCATTAAACATTATGTCCTAAATTTGTAAGGCTTTAACTTGTCCAGCAGAACACACCATGAAATACAACGCATGGATGCAGGTATCTGTGCTCATAGAAAATACAGACTCCATTAAGGAGATGTATCTGAGACATACGCATGCATATATGTGAGAATATATATAATGGTATACTAAATATCACAGAGCTACAGAAATATCTCCCTGCTTGCTTTATACCTTTACTGTAAGAGAATATTATTTGAGAGATGACAGTATTTACTATTTATTTTGTCTCTTGCAGAATTGTGTTCTCTTTGAGCTAGAGAATAAAACTTCTTGGTAGCATAGCATAATGTAAACTCTTAGAGTTTACATTAACACACTGATCAGTGATCAACTTTCTTCCATCCTCAACAAGAGAGGGGTAGACCTTCCAAGTCAAACGTAACAGTGGGGTTTAAGTTTATTAGACAAATTCATACCTCTAAGTGATTCTTAAAGAAACTTTTTAAAGAATATTAAGTACATCTAATTTCTAGCACACACAATACAATATCCAGGATTATAACTAACTTTATATTAAAGTCGATATTCAAAACTATAAATATTAAATATCCTTTGATCTACAAATACAACTAGATCATCAGAAAAGAAGTTGAATCAGCTTCTAATTTCCTGCTTTCTGCTCTGCCAAAAAGAATTATCAAGCTAGAAAAGGCAAATCAAGGGGTCACCCAGAGAACCAATGGCTAGACTGGGAAAGGAGACCACGAGGGAACATGTCATGTTTAAAGGCCTTTCTAGACTGGATGAATGGAAAGAATGTGTAGATGAAACTGCTGAACTGATGTGAGGTTTCTGAGAAAATGTCATCATGTGCAAATGTGTCCAAGAAAGGAAAACCCTAGAACTGGCAGATAAAATTGCTAAACTGCTTTGGGAGCCTGTGATGAACCAGTGTCATAAGCAGAGGTCTCCAAACGTGGATGACTGTAGCACTCAACCTTCTACTGGGTTAGTACCAAGGTGGCAGAGAAAGGGGAAAGTGCCCTTTTTTGGCCCCCATGTCTGGGGCTTACAGTGGAAGCCTCAACTGCACGGCATCCTCACTTCCACTTTGTCCGGGAACTGTCAGGCAAGACATAACCTGTGCAACCCACACATGTTGACCTTGACCTAAAAGAACCAACTACAGCCTAAAAACCTGAAAAAAGCTATGTAAAATTCTAAAACACAGTGCTTATAAATTGTGTTTTGGCAAAGATGTTCAAAGTTTTGGCAGAATTTGGCAAAGATGTTCACTAAGAATGAGCATGGTTCCCAGATGTACCTCAGTTTCTATATGTGCTGGATACACTTGGTAAATCTAAGGAGTGTGACATAATATCATGGAACGTGTTTAGAGCCACCACGATTCTTTATTAGGGAAGGACAGGGGACAGAAGACTAAAAAAAAATAAGAAAAAGAGTAGAAAAGGAGAAGGAAGGGGTGGAGGGGCAAAAAAGAAAAACAGAAGAAATAGAATGGAAAAAATGAGATACTTAGGAAAATAAAAAAAGGAAAATGGAGTAAAAAACAAAGAAACAATTAAGACCTATAACCCCATCTCTCACAACAGCATTGCAAAGAATGTCACTTCAATCAAACAGGGCAGAACATAAGCAACAAAAAGACCCTGCTGCCGGGAAAGACTGAAGTCAAAAGGAGAAGGGGGTGGCAGAGGATGAGATGGTTAGATAGCATCACGGATTCAATGAACATGAATTTGAGGAAACTCCGGGAGATAGTGAAGGCCAGAAAGCCCAGGGGGACTGGAGTCCATGGGATCACAGAGTTGGACACGACCTACAAATGAACAACAGCAGCAGCTATTCTAAAGGATCAAGGGTAGGTGGGAAATTTTTGTCCTTCATCAATTTGGAGAGACACTGAAATCAGGAAAAATACCCCCTCTCTAAGGAGGCATTTTTAATATATATGGAAGGCTGTGAAAGGCAAGGTGCCCACTGCTAACCTCAACTGTGTACTTTCCTACAAAGGTCAGGTGTCCAGGACTCTCAGCTGCAGGTGGTGAGATCAAACTGTTTCAATTTGATTTCACAATGTAAACTACGCGTTTTTGACAAAGTGAAGAACTACCCAGAGAGAAGGCAGAAACCTATGAGAAACCTGAAGCAATTCAGGAAGCCCAGATGCATTTACAACCTATTTTAGACTCAGGGAAATGGGCTACAGGAAAACAAAATCAGAGATGCATCATCAAGGTATCTTTTATAAGGAAGGCTATTCCACCAAGAATCAGGCTATTCCTGATTCCAAAGATCCAATACCCTCACAATGCCTCCAGTTACATAGCTCTGCAGTTTCCTATCAGAGTTCTCTGTCCTCCTAGAGAACCACAGAAACAGCACCTCCGCACTTTTAATCCAATATTCCCCATCAAACGCATCAGCTACACAGCCTAGAAGACATCACCGTAGGTCACCATTTGCCAAAGTGTGCTTCCACAAACACTTGTGCTGAATGATGCGAAAACACGCTCTGTGAACAGAAGGACTTGCTTGTCAAACAAGTTTGAGAGATGCTGGAATTTAACAAAGCTAAAGTTGTTTATTTATTGCTAGATTTCTCAGCGCCTTTAAGATGCCAATAGAGCCTGTGAATGTCTAAGAGTGCTACATTGCCCAAACATGCTTCACGGGGGTCTCATCACCTTTTCATTTTGCTAAGCATCCTGACAGACAAGTGTTTTGTCAAACGCATTTTGGGAAATATGGAGACAAAGAACAGGTCTGCTAGATGGGAGGAGAAATTCCTATCTCACATATTGCTTGCACATTTAACTTTTTGCACAGATGCATTATGTAATTATCCTTCACTTCTGTGAACAAGAAATCCTTTGTACCTAAATTCACAGGGATATGACCTGCTGTATGCATAGGTGTGATGCTGCTTGGGAATGTCTGGCTATTTTTTAGTTCTAATTTTCATTCCATTATTCAATAAAAGAAACAGTTAATCACATTGCACCTAACCCTTTCATTCCCTTCACTTGTATGTGGTAGCAGGCTTTAAGTGAAATTCCTTGAGTGTTTTTCAAGGAAAGGTTTTACCCATACGGAAGAGCCCTCCAAAACTCTATATTTGGGAACTCCAGTATGAGTTAAATGGAAAAGTAAATGCTAATATTTCACTAATCCTTGAATTTCACCCTGACTTCTGCTGTGCTCTACTCTTTCTAAAGTTCTTGACTGCTTTTTAGTTCATCAAGAGCTCTGGTTAAATAAATGTTAAACTAACAGGAACTGTGTTCTATATAATGTGGGGTCATCATCAGTGATTTTGGGTTTTAATTGTACGTTCGTGTACAGTATATGCAACTCTGTTAAGCTCACCCGAGCTCACTGCCCTCAGCGGGGATAAACTCATGGTGCCTTTAAGGTGACTTCAGTGACTATAGCTGCATCGCTTTTGCTAATACTCCCTTGACCGCAAGATATTTTCTCAAAAGAAAAATAACAAAGTGCTCTGCCTGCCAGATACTGCAGGGGACACTTAAACTGTCTATCACAAACCCAGCAAAAGGATCACTGAAGTCAACCAGCCTTGAGAATTTCTGATATTATACCTCCCTTTGGTAAAGCCGTTTCCAAAGATCGTCATTTCAAATGTTCCTCTCCGTTCAGCAAACTTTGCGTTTCCTTTACACCCCGCACCCAGGACAGGGCCAGACATCACTTTGCCGGGTCCCTGCTCTCCCTCTCATTCACGCCTCATACATTTTCATTTAACCACAGTCCTCAGCGAACACCACTGCTTTGCCACGTGTACCTCTGGCAGGACGGAAAAAGGATGGTCCTTATGAACAGATGGTCTTTTCAAGGAAAAGTAGCTACATTTAAATACAGATAAATGTACTGTAAATAATGGCCTTAAAAGGATTTAGGTCTTTAGGGGGGGAAATATGTGAGCATAAAATACTATTCTTTAATTACATGAGATTTTTTTTTTCCTTCCCTTGAAGACAAAACCAATTTCTAATGAAGCATAATGAATCGTAAAGAGGCACCAATGCTCATTCCAACAGATGTTTATTGATTAGTGTTGACTGAACACAAACAGCCAAGTGCCGCTTGCCACCGCTGGTTAAGTGGTGGGAAGAGGCACTGGCTCCCCTTACCACCACCCCCCCCTTATGTTACTTCCAAAGACAAGTTGACTTTTTTTTTTGTCTCCAGCAGCTGAGCTCTTATTTTTAAAGGACTGCCTTATAACTAGGAAAGCAAGTGGAGGGAACAGGCTTCCCATGTCCAATGCGTTATCTGGCAAGGACAGATTGTTTTAGGGTGTAATGGGAAAGATTTTTCATGAAGCTACATTTCAAACGAGCAGCATATGCTTGATTTTCCCTTCTGCTACTCATCCTGCCATTTGTTAATTTTTGTTATTGTTGTTCTCCGGGACTCCTAAATTTTCATACAAGCTGTCTCATCTGAAACTAACACAGCTTGGGGTGGATTACCGCTTGGGATACAAAAACCTCCACCTCCACTCTAGCCTTTTTTTGTTTGTTTCCACATTTTCCATATTTAACCAGTGTTCACTGGTGAATGAGTGATTTCCAACCGAACGACGAGGCGGGGCGGTGGGGCAGTGAGGGGGTGGGGATTCTCCCTTTATATTAGCTGTCAAAGGCTGGAATGTGACTTTAGGATACGTGAGAACTCAGCCACCTAGGCTGCCCACACTCACGGGGTCACAGCCCAGAACAGAAGTCTTGAGCAATTCTGAAACTGGGAATTAGAGTGAATTTTTTCCCCCTTTAACACTGTAATGATTCTGTGGCCCTGTTAAATAAAGTTCAAGGAGATGAATTTCCGTCATGCAATCTGAGGCCTATTTGAAAGCAGTCAGCTTTACAAGATTAAAAAAAGAATTACAGCGAATAGGTAATCTATGGATAGCAGGTGCTTCGATAGAAGCAAGGATATTTTTCTTAAAAATGTGAACACACCTGGGAGGAGGCACCACTATCAGTATCTTTGCTGGGAAGGCCTTCTAATCAGAATCATCTTGTGTTTGGAGACTTAAGGCATGAACAGCTCTGTCTGAAGGGTCCTGACTCCAGGGGTGATTTCAGTACAATGGAAGCTATGGAAGTAGCTTTCAGTAGATTTCAGTACAATGGAAGTGTTTACAAACTCTGGGGCTAACATCCTTCTATGATCAGTTGAGGAACCTGGGGAGGTTCACTCCTCTATGTGGGTTCACTTACAGGAAATCTGCTGAGACAGAGTTTGCCAAGAGACAAAGAGAATGCCCTGACGTTTATTTCTATAACATGTGCATCAACCAATTCTAAGAAAAGGATCTTGGAATCTGCCCAGTGTCTTTGGTTGGCTCTGGGCTTTTCATTCCTAGATTTCCCCATTCATATGTTCTATGACTGTGGGCAAGCTAAGTCAACTCCTTAAGGTTCAGTTCCCTTATCTATTATAAGGGCAAGATCATGTCCACTTCAAGGGTCACTGGGCAGATGAAATGAGATAGCAAAGGGTCGAGCATGCAGGAAGGGCACATTAAACGGTAATAAAATATAATCATATATATCACTAATGTCATTTCCTTACTCTATTTCATTTCTCCCATTTAGTTCATCTGGTCTAAACGCTTGGCTGTTTTCTAAACTCTCTCCTTTCCACTCATATC
Source organism: Bos taurus (assembly GCF_002263795.3). Classification (NCBI taxonomy): domain Eukaryota; kingdom Metazoa; phylum Chordata; class Mammalia; order Artiodactyla; family Bovidae; genus Bos; species Bos taurus. Next base: position 41,373,359 of record NC_037349.1, on the reverse strand, counting down.
CTCCAGTCTGTATCCACTCAAACAGTACAGTGACCTTATCGAGAAACAAATCTGATTCCCTCTGTCCCTGGCCCCTCAGCGGTTTCCCACCGTCCGTGAGATAAAGATGAAGATCCTGAGCGCAACCCAGAAGACCTCAGTTGGCCCTGCTCATCTTCAGTCTCATCTGACACCTTTGGCCTTCTCTAATCCTTTGCTCTCTCTGTATCAACCCCTTTCCCCTTGCCACAGGGCCTCTGTGCATGCTCCCCTATCTCTTCTACTGGGTTGGCCAAAAAGTTATTTTGCACTTTCTGTAAGATGTTATGGGGAAATCTGAGCAAACTTTTTGGTCAACCCAATACTTCCCCCATCTCTGATTCAACTTAGTGAACACCTATCCGTCTTTCACATCTCAATTCAATCATCAATTTCCAAACAAGATCTCTTATGGCCTTCCCAGTTAGGCAACTTCTCTTTGCTTAAAATCTTCCAGCACTAATATACCTTCTTTAAAGCACATATCAGATGCATAATTTTATGTTTTTGTATTTTTTAAATTAATTTCCAGCTATCCTATGAGACTACAGACCTTCTGAGTGTGGAACATGTTAGCTTGTATCCAACATCTCATCAGGAGGGTTCTGCCTTATATGTATAATACTTGCTCAATTAATATCTGGTAACTGGAGTTATTTGGGCCAAAAGGGAGGTTTTATTTCTCTCCTTATCCCACCACTTTCTGGCACATAGGAGGCTGCATACCTTACCTGCATTAATGAAAATATGAGTATAATGTCTAAAAGTTTCCTGTCTCTCCTAGTACTGCTATTAAGTAGAACGACAGCAGCAGGACCTCACAGGGCACTGTGGAGGCTTCCTGTATAAAATCTTTTGGGGAAAAATCTAGTCGGTGCCATATAAAAGGAACAATATGGTCCTCTTGGGCCACAATGGCATTTCTCAACAACTGATATGGATTGCTTCATAATTGCTACAGCCACAGCAATCTATTCTGGCCATAAAGGCAGGCCGGTGTGAACTGTTATGACCCCTGCATGTTACCTTTGCCAATGTTTTGCCAAGTTGTACCCCAACCTCAAAATGATAGATGGTTTTCTACAAATTGCCCAAGTAACAAAAAAGTAAAGTTGTGCATGGTTTTACCTCCATTTGCATAATAAGTATAAAAACTCTTTTGTGTTAGAAGTTCTCCAAAAGGAAAAACAGTGAACTTGTCCTCTTAAACCCTGCTCCTCCATGTGGTGGGTAGAGGCTTCCCTTCTGCAGTTAAACACCTACAGAAAGACTTCAGGTGTGTAGGCCATGATGGCTGAGCTCTGAAACAGGAGGAAGGGGGCAGGGCACAACCTTTGAAAGAATGACATAGCCCAAGGCACAAAATAAACTGGTTAGAAACCAGATGAGTCCAGGGTTGAAGGCAAGTGACTTCCACTAAACCTTGAGCCTCAGCACATGCTCATTGTAACACATCAGCAAGATTGAAGGCAAGTGACTTCCAGTAAACCTAGAGCGTCAGCACACGCTCACTGTAACACATCAGCAAGCTAAGTAACACACCCACAGGTGCCATGACAGTTCCAAGGCCAACCATCAAAGACCAACAAGTGGGCAGGGGCCCAATTCCTGGAAATTTCCACCCCTTCCCCAAAATAGTATAATCTAATAATCCTCCCACTTATTAGCATATGAAATTATCCAGCCCATAAAAACTAACCACATCATATTTCAAGGGCACTTTCACCTTCTAAGATGATCTGTACACTCTGTCTGATGGGATGTTTCTCTAAATAAACCACTATTTTTTTTCCAAAGTTTAAACTTTTATTTTGTATTGGGGTACAGCTATTTAACAATGTTTTGATAGTTTCAGGTGAATAGTGAAGGGACTCAGCCATACATATGTCTTTCCATTCTCCCCCAAACCCCCTTTCCATAGGGATTGCCACCTAATATTGAGCAGAGTCCCTTGTGCTATATAGTAAGTCCTTGTTGGTTATCCATTTTGAATATACCAGTGTGTACATGTTGATCCCAAACTAAACAAACTGACTTCTTATCTATTACTTTGTCTCTCTCTGAATTCTTTCTGTGATGAGACGTCAAGAACCTGAGCTTCATTAAGTCCTGAAATCAGGTGCATGATCTCAGAAGACCATGGGTTTTGACAAGGTTCAAGTCTCAGCCGCATGCGTTCAAGTCCCAATCTAACTTACACAGTTTCAGTTCTCCTGGCCGCTCCAGTGCACATAAGACATCTTTACCCAGTATGAGAAACAGACAGACTCTTTCCTAGCTCATCTATCATGCATTTCCTTAGGCTTGATGCTGCCACATATTACGTGACACTAATGCAATCAGCAAACACAGTGAAGGATGGTTTTGTGAAAGGCAACCACGCTTGCAGGCAGAGAGGACTGACTTTACATACATATAAATGCCAGCACTGTGCACAGCAGCCAAGCCCAGTAAATGCTGTATCTCAAAACTCCCATTAGAAGCCAAATGGACTTTGGGTGGGTGAATTCTAATGTCATGTTCCAAAGTTGTCTAATATACAAAGGTGGAAGGGGTATGTGAAAACAGAGTACAGGGAAGAGAGAAAAGTGTACATTACGAGCTACTGAACTTACAGTGGTTGGGAGAATGAGGACAAGAGCAGGTCTCATCTCTACCACGACTATTCATAAATAAGGATTCTAGTTACACATGATATTCTAATTCTCTGGCATGCAGTAACCTCTGTTCTGACTTTATTTTTCTCCACTACCTTTACCATCATCTGACACAAACAACTGTACCTATTTTATCTTTTTTGTGTGCCCCCACCCCTCCACGGGATGTAAACTGTATCATGAAGGTTTTCTCCTTGCTTTTTTTTAAATCAGCCAGTGGTTGGGACACAGGAGACTCTACATGATTGTCTGTTGAAATGATGACGAGTCCTTACCATTTGCTATGCACTGTGGCTACTGCTTTTCAGGAATCAGGACAAGGTGGTAAAAACAAGGAGCCAAGAACTTGGGCAATGAAGTCTGGACTGGTCCCTGGAGCACATGTGAGCCGGGTAAGGCCAGCGATGACGTACATCTATCTTAGCAGGTTTGGAGCTGGGGATGCTCTGGAGAGGGCCAAATGGTGAGGTGGGGACTCACAGTTGGGCTAGGAATCCAGGCTACATGACTTGCAACTCTGATCCCCTGGCTCCATTCCCTTTTACACTCAAAAAAGACTGAGAGCTTCAGTTCGCTCTCCAGCATTAGAATGTTCCAGGACTGCACGGATATTAGTGAGAGTGTAAGCTCTGTATTCACATGGACTTGGGTTCAAGCACAACTAAATCACTTATAAGTTGAGTGAACTTGGATGAGTTACTTAATCCATCTGAGTCTCAGGTTTCTGGTTTTTCTTTCATGTGCAAAACAGGAGTACTAACTGTATCTTCTCCACAGGGTTGCCATGAAAATAAAAAGAGATGATTCCCGAAAAGTGTTCTGTGCTGTGTGTGCAGAAAGAAAATTTTCCATAATCACACAAACAGAGGCAGCATGCCATTTTGTGGAGCAAATGCTTTTCATAAAATCAACAAGTTTTCACTTCCCTGTCTTGACTCCCCAGGTATGCTGCTGCTGCTAAGTCACTTAAGTCCTGTCCGACTCTGTGCGACCCCAGAGACGGCAGCCCACCAGGCTCCCCCGTCCCTGGGATTCTCCAGGCAAGAACACTGGAGTGAGTTGCCATTTCCTTCTCCAATGCATGAAAATGAAAAGTGAAAGTGAAGTTGCTCAGTCGTATACGACCCTTAGGGACCCCATGGACTGCAGCCTACCAGGCTTATCTGTTTCAGGCAAGAGTAGTGGAGTGGGTTGCCATTGCCTTCTCCGCTCCCCAAGTATTAAAAAAACAAATAATATATGGTATTTGTCGTCATTGTTTTGTTGCTAGATTGTGTCTGACTCTTTGGCAAATCTAAAACCAGCCTCCAAAATCATGTGAACAGTCAGCAGCTATCTTTCTTAACATCTTGGACAAATTAGCCCAGTTTCCAAACACAAAAACCTCTCAAAGAATTAGGTACTCTACAAATTAAAGTTGGAAAGCTTTTTTAGGAACTTTGTCTTAAGAATCAGACAAACCCGAACACTGTATTACGCCATGGGGGTGCTCATAAAGAAAGAGAACTAGGAAAGCAGGAAGGGAGGTTCAAATTCTAGTGTTCAATATCCTCATGCACATAGGGAGAAGGCGATGGCACCCACTCCAGTACTCTTGCCTGGAAAACCCCATGGACGGAGGAGCCTGGTAGGCTGCAGTCCATGGGGTAGCGAAGAGTCAGACATGACTGAGCGACTTCACTTTCACTTTTTGCTTTCACGCCTTGGAGAAGGAAATGGCAACCCACTCCAGTGTTCTTGCCTGGAGAATCCCAGGGACGGGGGAGCCTGGTGGGCTGCTGTCTCTGGGGTCACACAGAGTCAGACACGACTGAAGCGACTTAGCAGCAGCAGCAGCAGCAGCAGCAGCAGCATGCACATCTTCCCTTCCCCAAAACAGCCTTATATGACAATCAACCAACAAACTTGATGCTTAAAATCTGCCTAAAATAAATCTAGCTATGCCTTGGCACTTTCCAAATATCTTCATTTCTGGACTGATCCTATACTAATACTGACAAGGAAGAGCAAATTTCAGCTTAGATTCTAAGGCCAGTCATTTCAAAATGCCAAGCGAAATAGCAAATCCACCATTGTGTTGATAAACTTAGATACAACAAAGAGATCCTGACCACAGAGATCAACCATTTAAGCATGGGAACAAGTACGCAAGGGATTTTTCCCAGCACAGGGAGAAATATTTTGGAGCCAAACATGGCTTAGAGGTACCATTTATAGGGAGCTCTCAATGAAGGCTCTGTCCACCAGCAGGGGATCTCTGAGTGGGGTGGGGTGGGGCAAGTTCGAACCTGGTGAAATTGTCTGCAAATATGGTTTCTATTCTCTTCTGTTTTTGTTTTTGGTAGAGCTGGGGCATAGCTTTCATCAACTTAGCAGAGGGGTTCCAAGAACCAGAAGAGGTGGAGAATTTCAAATGCAGTTTCAGCTCTCATTGAGTAGGGAGTACAACTGAGGCCCAGAGAAAACAGAAGTGCTTCTCTCAACATCACACATCTGCCAATGGGCATGGCTTTGCCACTAGGCAAGTACCCCCCAGACTCCAGCCTGCTATTTCTTTCATCTATCAAGGCTTCTTTGAAAGCTGCTTGGAGGGCTTTCCTTGCAAAGATAACTACAATTTACATTCCTTTCCCAACATTTTGATTTATTTCTAGAGAAAAAGTAGGTTCTCTGAAGAACTTATTTAAAATAAAGCCAGCCTGCCAAACCAGCAGTGAAGTGAAATCTGAACCGAAGAATCCACCATCAGCCACAACAATAGCCAAACAAAAAGATCCTACAAAGAAGAAACACATTTTTGTTTCCAAGCTTCAAAGAGATTATTACATATGATGGCAGGTCTTCTCTTTGTGCTGAAGTTGAACAAACAAACTGGATTCAATTCTACATTTTGATGACAGTAGCTGAGACAGAGCCATTGTGTTACCTAACAATTAGAAATAGAAATATGATATGTGAACAAGTTGAAAGCACTTTCTCATGCCAGATGTGAATATATTTATAAATATTTATCTGTAGCTCCAGGACAAAAGACTTACATATACACACACAAATGAAACCATAAAAATAAAGTTTATTGACACTTTTTGGCCAAATTTCTAATACCTCTAGTTATGCTACTCATTAATTGATTGAGACACAGTGGCAGGAGAGAAAGAATGAAGTAACTGGAATATTCATAAGTGGATGGTCAATTGGCCAGCCTGTTTTTCAGCATCACTGTTTTAGGACAGCCATGAAATTACAAGTTAAGAACATCAGGCAAGTATACGGTATTATTAAGTATACCTAGCGAGCATTAACTGTGTCTCAGACACTACGCTCTGTATGGTTTTTCTCATGTACCATCTCAGGTAACCCTCACAATAACCCTCGTACCATTGTTAATTCCAGTGTACAGATGAGGAAACTGAGGCCTCCAAACAGGTTAAACAACTTGCTCCAATCGAACGGCTAATAAATCGAAATCTGGATTCAAACTGCAAAGTCCATTTGTGTCCTCTCTTCCGATGCTCTCTGATCACAGCCAGTGAATTTGGAGAAGCCCTGCTCTAAAGCTGTGCTCATAGGGCCACCTTGTGTGCCAATTAAGAGTGTATTTAAAATTTAAAGTACTTAATTTCTGCCCGAAAAGGGAAATAGAACATGAGACACCTCCAACATAACTATGCTGAAGTCAAAGCCTCTAAAATCACTCATGTATAATTAGCTATACCTGTGATCTGAATATTTAAAATATCATTAAAAACCCTTCTATAAATATTAGAGACTAGAATAAAGAGCTAATTAACTATCTATGCACTTCGGTTCACCTCTTATCATTTCTCTAACTTAGTTCTCAAAAACAACCAAAACCACTCTCTTGGCAGAAGCTTAGAACCCAAGGGTCCTTATATGCACCTTGGAGGGTGGGGCAGGAAGGGATTCCATGCTCAGAAATTACTGAAAAACAACTAGAGAGACATATGTAAATTTTTCTCAGGACAAAGTCCAAAGCTACTCTTGAAAGGGTCGGGGCCTAAAAAACAAAAGCTAAAAACTCAACTTAGATGCCACGATATGTGTAAGACTGTATGTGTGTGTTGGTTGCTCAGTCATGTCCAACTCTTTCTGACCGCATGGACCGTAGCCCACCAGGCTCCTCTGTCCATGGGATTCTCCAGGCAAGAATACTGGAGTGGGTAGCCATTCCCTTCTCCAGAGGATCTTCCCAAACAGGGATTGAACCCAGGTCTACTGCATTGCAGGCAGATTCTTTACCATCTGAGCTATCAGAGAAGTCCTTGAAACACTGTATATCCTGCAAACTAGATTACTTCTCCCCAGGTCCTGTTCCTCGGGAAGAAATGCATCTTTTCAAAATTATGGCAAACGTATTGAGAAGCAAGTGTAAAGCTAATACTTGAAACCATCCCCCACCTCCCATGAACAGCTCCTTCTGCACGTGGAATCTTGGGAATTCAGCAGACAGATGCATTCACACCATTCTGTGGACCTGCTGGAGAGCTGCTCTCACCTGACCTTGTTCTGGTTTCCCAATAAATATCTGAAGATCACTTTGACCTATGTTACGACAACTGTCACACCAACACTGTGATACCCCAGGGTGAGGACCAAAGCCAGACTTCTCCAAATCACCTCACCCGAGTACTGAGGACGACCCTGACACTGCTCCTGTGGATCTGAAGAACAAGGGAGATGAGGTAGCACTGTCTACGCACCGCCTGCTTGTGTGCTTAATGCAATAACACCTAGCTCATCGGAGCCAGAGACACATTCATAAGTTACAGTTTCCCTCAATGCATTTTTATCACGTATTTTGCACATTTCTATTTCCAAGATTCATAGAAAATGAGACGTTTAGTTGAAAATGTTTACAGTGGGGACCTTATAAATTACTTGATAGTCTTGGGAGACAGAAGTATTTTGCAAAATACCAGCTACGGGAATCAAATATCAATATTTCACAGCATCCCTTGGGATCACTTTTGTATGGAGATAAAAATTCTTCCTAAATAGAAAAATCTCAAGTGAGCCTAAGAAAGTGCTGATAAAGCCCACTTAGGACTTGCATGCCTTCATAGAACATCTCAGGTGACGGGGGGCAGACTGAAACTCCAGACTAAGATGTGAGGGGCTGTTCTGTGGGGGTTTACTGCATGACTGAGGAACAGGTGGGTTACTGACTCCTGGGCCTCTCACAGGTCACTGAGTCCCATGACAGTGACTTTATCTCTCACGGGTCATTGAGTCCAGTGACTTTATTTCCAACCTGACAGAAACTGTGAAAATGGGTACCACCATGCTCCCACCTAAAGACCGTCGGTAAAAGCAATGGGTGTGTGCGTGCACGCATGCCTAGTCGCTCAGTCATGTCTAAGTCTTTGAGACCTGATGGACTGGGTCAAACCTGGGTCTCCTGCATTGCAGGTGGATCCTTTACCATCTGAGCCACCGGGGAAACCCACAGAGAGTGCACCACCTTCTTCATGGGGCGTTCTAGTCACCCGGGGTTGGGGAGGTGGGTGAAGCAGCAGCTCTCTGCCAGCCCCTTCCCCGCATATGAAGGTCAGCTGGCAGCACTGCTCGACAAAGAACAGTTAATGTGTCTGACAGATGGCAAATACACCATATTGACTCTTCCTCCTAATTTAACAAATTTGAATCTTTTGTCAATTTTATTTCCCCAGCGAAAAGATGTTCTAAAGCACCACTTAAGCTTCCATCGCTCTTTTCCCCTACTCTCCCTCTCACATATTATCTTTGACACTGTCTCAAGAAACTGAAACCAGCTCACTAAATTAACTCATCTTCCCAGCTTCCTTTGTAGCTCAGTTGGTAAAGAATGTGCCTACAATACAGGATACCTGGGTTCAATTCTTGGGTCGGGAAAATCCCCTGGAGAAGGAAATGGCAACCCACTCCAGTATCCTTGCCTGGAGAATCCCAAGGACAGAGGAGCTGGCAGGTACACTCTACGGGGTCGCAAGAGTCGGACACGACTTAGCAACCGAACTACCTACTACCTCCCAGCTATCAGTGATCATTGCAAATTCTGACATTGGCCTGAGTGTGTATTCCTCATTTTTGCTAACTATTATGAAGCTCTGCGTCAGGTGATGGGTAGCTAACTAACAGACAATGGGATCCTTGAACTCCTAGAAATAACACACAAAAGTATGTGTTTGTGTTCTTCACTTGAAGGAAAGAAAGGGACCCTAGTTTATCAGATACCCAAAGATGTGGTGCGTCTGCTTTGGCTGGAGGTGATTACATGGAGCCGAAACACTGCAAGCTCCGTTAGCCTTTGGGATTTCAGAGGATTTGCCTATGTCAGGTGGACGGGGTGAGGGCAGAGAAGGGCTTTGGGCTGTGGTGGAGCTCTCTGGAATGCCAGGCTGTATAAGGAGCACTAAATGACATCAAGTTCAGTGTGGAGGAGTCATGGTCAAGTATAGCCTGCTGCCACAAGGTAGCGAAGGTCCTTCCACCACTGCCAGTGGTGGTCAAACCCCCACCAAGAGCCACCCCACAGGTGTCAGAGGAGGGCTTCAAGTAGGCCCGCGGGAAACTTGGATGGGCTGTGGAATTAGGCTATGAATCTAGATCTGGCAGAGTCTTCACTTTAGACTTCAGAAGCAGGGGAATTGCACCCTGCAGAGGTGCCTCTGATTTCCATCCCTCCTTTAAAGAGCAGTTCCTGATCCTCCCCATAATGGTGGTGATTCTTCTCAACTTCCTTCCTGTGGTGTCTTGTGATGCTTACCCCCACCACACGCTCTTACTCTGGGGTGGGAACCAAGTGCCTGCCCTCAGACAGCTTATACTCTGGAGTGTGAGTGTATGGAGTAGTGGGTAGAGATGGGTGAAACGATTTCCTTTTTTTTTTTTTTTTTTTAAAGGAAATATTCTGATAGCAAAGGCAGCTCAGAATAAAATAATATAATAGGGGAACCAACTGGAGAGCTACCCAGGTAGGTAAGACGGGCTCAGAGATCAACAGAAGGCTCTGATAAGTGACACAGGGAGAAAGGGCTAATCAGAAAGGGGAGCCCTGTGTAGAAATGTGGTGCAAGAAAATTCCAGGCAGAGGGAACCCCTAGTACAAAGGAAAAGGGAATGCACTTGTGTGCTTCATGAAGAGAGAAAACACCAGGATGAGTTCATCATAATAAAAGGGAGAGAGTGACCGCAGCAGAGAGAGAAGCCGTGCTGAGCTGTGGTATGTCTTATTCGAACAAACACTGAAAGCGATCAGAGGGTTTTAATCAAAAAGGATGACATGAATTGATTCTGTCTCAAAAAGGGTAATGATGGCTATTTATCATAAGTTCCAGCGTGAGCTAAAATTAAGTTTAATCCTAACTATAAACCTAAAATTATAATGAACAACCCTTTTCTAATAATACCACTAATGCCTCCCCCAAATCTTGGTAGTTCTATTACCAAAGAGTGACTAGAGATCAAGCATCTACAGAGCTTTGTGTTTCTGTGTAAATGTTACTAAATGATCATCATAGACAATCAACAGTCCTTATGGAGTTTCTAGTATGATAAATGGTTAAATAGAGAAGTTAAACAAACATAAAACATTTAACATGACATGGCCTAAATATACCAAATTAGCCTTATATGAATCTGAAAGACCTTGGGTTCTGGAATTATTATTAATTACTTTTGGGAACTCAAGGAAAGCCTGATATGGTCAATTTTCAATCATATTTTGTGATAGAAAGCAATACAATCCCACAGGACTCAAGATATCCATTCATTTACCTTCTTGCCAGGGTTAGGAAAAAAAAAAAAAACACTATTGATCAGCTATTAAAAATCAGTTGACTTCACTTCTCTCTGAATAGGTCCTCTCCAAGTTCTGAGCACTGGCTCTTCTTACCTCTGCCTCGTGACAGCATGAAGAGATAAATAGACTATTCAAAGGGAGCTCTTCACATCCCATTAGCTGAATAAATAGTGATGTATGTGTTTCTTTTCTCAAGCACTACTTTAGCTTGCAGAGATGAGAGCCAGCAAGATGGGGCTTTATAAATCCTATTAGAATATTCAAAACTAACACAAAATAACTTCCCTGAAGATCATGGTTTAAAGGGGAAGAATAATATTTTGTTTTTTTAATTGTAACTTTGGGGGCAACAAAAAGGTCTATACTAAACCTTTGAGGTTCAGAAGTTATACAAAATCACACACAAAAAATGTAATTTACTGTTTCATGAGCAGTATTCAGAAGAAACAGGATGAAGGCCCTGTTGTACTTCAGCAGGTTATACAATTATCACAAACCAATTTGGCTAAATCAAAGTGTATTATCAAAATAACAGTTTTGTTCTGAGATTATTTTAGAATGGTTTTTACCCTCTAGAACCTGTTCCTAAGGATGCTGTGCTCAATATCCAGGGCAGACCAGTTGTTACAGAACAGGGGGAATCTCTGAGCCAGGGTTAGTGACAGTGGCCGATCACCAATATACGAAAGCAGTGTAATCAGTGCTTTGAACAGCATCACGTCCATTGGAAGCCACTGCACACACAGAAAGGGAGAATGTACTCAGTAATGACATCAGCCACAGTACATCTGCTCTCTAAACTGTGAGTCCAGAACACTGCAGTGGCTTCTACATAAAACGGGCATCATTGCCAAACCCTAAGTTTTAGTAAATGAGAGATCATGGCAAGGAAAAGGAGCAGATGAAGCCCTATGCATCATAAATTCATCAGGATTCTTCTGGACCAAAAGCAGTGGGTGTTTTTAATTGATTCACATGAACATGCCCTAGAATGACCAAGCAGAGCTGGCAGAGGGGCCTTTGCCTCTCTGGGTTTTGGCTTCATTGTCTCAGAATAAAGATGACAGCCTGATTACAGAATGTGGTCTCAGGAAGTTCCCAATCTTGGAACCAGAGAGGAATGGGAGAATGTCCCCATCGGCACCAGAAAAGCCCCAAATAAGCAAAAGGGGGTCCTGACCTGGGTCAAGTATCCATTCCTTTATCACCACTCTGGCCAAAGGGGATTAAATTAGTAAAACTAGCCTGGTGATGAGAGAGGAAGGGGTGCTCGGTAGGCCAAAAACAGTAGCATTCATAGACCAGAAGAACTGGGTACCAAATACACCTTTATGAATTATGGTTAACCAAGTATACAACGTATGAGAATGCTTTACAGGATCAGTACTTACTTCTTCGGGAATAATTTTGTGCCTCATAACTAGCATGCCGTTTTTAAAGTACCAGGATGAAATCCTGAGTCACTGGTAGCTGAGTAGGCTGTCCAAACGTGTTTCCCCAGTTATAGTAGTAGATATGCTTCACTTCTGATTCTGCTCCTTATTGATTTCTTACTAGTGTCTTAGACTGCATTCTCCAGAACAGACCCCGAGATGAGAAATTAAGTGTCGATAGGTTATTTGAGAGATGCTCTTGGAAAGCCCCATAAGGAGAGTAGAGGAAACAGGAAAGAGAAGGGAAGAAAGCTACTACAAGGTATATCCATATGCAGTTTACTACTTCCAAAAACTGGAGCTCAATCTGCTGGGACACTCTAGGACATAGCATGGAACAGGCCTCAGAACTGCCCATCAAGGGGCAAGGAGGCTGGAAGACATATCCTTCCACTCTTGCTTGTCATTGGCAGAGGGTCACTCTTGGGGAGCCATCAGCTCCCCAGAACTTCATGCCCGCTCCCTAGAGTGGTGACAGAAAGAAGCCCTGAAGTGGGGAGGACAAGAAACGTGTCAGAGGACGGCCTCAACATGAACATGAAGGGTGAGGCACGGGGGATATGGCCAAGGCACACGGCTTTGGCTCCCACCAGAAATACACATGTATGAAAACATGGCATCATTGATTCAACATCTACTTAGCAAGCTCTTATTATGTGCGGACACTCTTGTAGGTACTGGGAATACACTGAGGGGCAAAACAGAGATTATAGTCTTAATTAATACCCAGCACAACTGGGCTGGGCAGAGGCAGATTCTGTGGGCTACATATCACAATCTAGTTCACAGCATTGACTTTAAGAGGAGTAGCAGGGTCATCATTATTGGACTTTCCCATCACCGTCCAGGTATGCTGTGGCCTGTGATCTAGTTATGATCTTGAATCAAGAACTGGAGCAAGAGGGCTTCCCTGGTGCTCAGTGATAAAGAGTCCACCTGCCAATGCAGGAGACACGGGTCCAATCCCCACTCCAGGAAGATCCCACATGCCGTGGGGGGAGCTAAGCTCATGCACCACAACTCTGCTTTCCAGACCAGAAGCCAAAACTAGAGAAAAGCCCATGCAGCAATGAAGACCCAGCACTGCAATGAATAAAGAAATAAAAGAAAAAATGAACTAGAACAAGCAGATAGGTACTGGAAGGAAGTAGAGTTTTCCATTAAAGGACAGTGAAGTGTATTTTGCTTTCGAACTCTTTGGGGACATCTTTCCTGTAATGGCTTATGCCCAGAAGCACCGCAGACCTTCCTGCTATAGTTATGACAGCTGAGCAGGGTGTGTAGCCTCTAGACATAGAAAGGACTCATGTTAGTTTGACCACCTGGGGATTATACTGGCATTGGCAACTTCACATATGCCCTGCAGAAACTAAGTGATCTCCATTTCAAACAAAAAAATACTCTGCCTTCCAAATGATACAGAATTCTATTTTATCGACACCGGCCAGGTAGAACCAAGTATTTGCCAGAACTCTAGATGTGGGTAGTTGTTTATAAAACCTTAGAATATCGTCAAGTGTTGTTTTAAATAAACCATTACACTTACAAAGAAAGCAATAAATTGTGAGATTCAGGTGAAAGACATAATATACCTATCTGAAAAAAAAAGTATAAACAAATAAACATTTTTCTATTGTATCCTCCTATGTACATACTTTAGAATATGGTAAAAGTCAATTTTTACCTATTCTGGTGGTCTTTCCCATTTGGCATTTCCCATCTCATGGAAATAAGGTCAATTTAACAGGTATTGCTTAGCTCTGAGTATTCTAGTTATATTGGATTAAATATTGTTAAGATGAACTATGAATAATGGACTTCCCAGGTGGTACAGCGGTAAACAATCCATGTGCCAATGCAGGAGATACAAGAGATGCAAGTTTGATCTCTGGATAGGGAAGATCCCCTGGAGAAAGGCATGGCAACCCATTCCAGTATTCTTGCCTGGAAAATTCCATGGACAGAGGAGCCTGGCGGACTACAGTCCGTGCGGTCACAAAGAATTGGACATGACTAAGTGCATACACACACAAGATAAATAGAAAACAAAGTATCAGTGGGATCTGGCAGGAGTCTAGACTGCCCTGCAGCAGGGTGAGCAAATAATGTGGCATGCGGCTTGGACAGACAGCATTCATGGATTACAACTCATTCTCCCCACACAGTCCTCGAGACAACATTGACTGATCTTCCAGAAGTGGACCTCAAGATGAGACCTATTTGACATTCATGAGATATTGAAAAAGCCTGATCCCCTTGATATCACATCACCAGGGGGCGGGGCTGGGAAGAAAAGACTGAAAGGGAAGGAGAGGGAGGGAGGAAGAGAGGGAGAGAGGGGAAGATGGGAAGGAGGGAATGAGGTGGGAAGAGGGAGGGAGAGGAAAAGGAAACACACTTTTAAAACAAATACCTCTTCCTTTGTTCCCTGCAAAGACTACCAATTAGGGGTTCAGAATAGAGGAGATGAGAACATGCTCCACCAAAATATGCCTCTTGCCAGATTAATTATTTTCACTGAAAGCAGTTAAAAAATAACACATGCAGGAAGGTCTCTCTGATTGCCTCCTTTTACAGAGCATACATTTTCTTTGAGAAAGCTATCCTCCGTGTACCAGGAAGGAGAAAACATTCTTATCACCAGGAGTTTGATGCTGAATTCAATCTATTCAAATAAACCTACTAAAATCATGATCATCTTTCATTGGTTTCCTCCATATATTTCCTGGTCATCTTCCCACAATTTATTTCCCCTAGAACAAACCCCATTTTCCTTTGTCATATCATGTCTCCACACTTTTGTTTTTATTAAAATGCTCTATAAGCTCTCAAGCCTATCTGCTTCTTGAGTCATACATCTATATCTATATATATATATACACACACATATATGCCTCTGTACATCTAAAAATATTTCCATTGAGTGAAATGTAATGTTTTCCTCCTGTTTATCTGTCTTTTTTCAGCTAAATTTCAGGCCTCGACACAGAATTTAGGAAGGTGGAAGAAAAGCCTTTCTCCCCCTACCACACTTTATGACTACCCACCACAAAACTGTGTCAAGCTAAGCTTCTTGTAAAAAGTCAGACACACTCTGTCTTGACAGAATTAAAGAAAGAAAAATGAAAAATGCCCACATTCTTAAGATAACTGAGCACTTCTCAGCATGAAGAAATTGCCCAAATAAAACTCAGTAACATTCTACTTTTAGAAGGATGGACAAGACTAGATACACAAAAAAATGTTTAAAAGTCCCAAGACCATATTCTCCCAAACTGTTCTCATTTTTTTCTCGTACTCTCCAAAGAACCATTCCTTTGCTTTATCGCCCCGCTGGCTGTGACTGGGTCTCCCTCAGAGCCCAAGGGACTGTGGGTAGGAGAAAGCAGTATAATACGTATTTTTTTTTTCCTGAAACTCTGTAGAAGTTTTCCTCACACCAGCTACTTTTCGTGGTGACCTAGATCATCATTCACCTGGTATAAATGAGCTTGGCTGTGAACAAGGTTAAGAATTAGACCTGAGGATGATCTATTAGTTCATCTTGCTTGTCTCATGGGGCAAAGCAGAATTGTTTCTCTGGAGAGTTTTCTTGAATGCTTTTCCCAAGTCTAACTTGAAATCTCATTCAAAATCTTGTGACTTTCCTCTTTCTTGCATTCCATGAGTAATTAGTTGTTTTAACACTTGAACAGCAATTGTAGCCAATCAGAACCTATGGCTGATTCATGGTGAGGTTTGACAGAAAACAACAAAATCCTGTAAAGCAATTGTCCTTCAATTAAAAAAAAAGAACACAAACTGTATTTACACACAGCGTCTCCTGGTGCTGGACT
The DNA here is from genome assembly GCF_002263795.3 of Bos taurus. Classification (NCBI taxonomy): domain Eukaryota; kingdom Metazoa; phylum Chordata; class Mammalia; order Artiodactyla; family Bovidae; genus Bos; species Bos taurus. The sequence continues at coordinate 41,357,614 of NC_037349.1, read as the reverse complement.
GCAAGCTCACTTTTAGGCATTATTTGTTTTCATAAACCGGAGCTAGGATGACTCTTTCCTCACTGCCTTTAATTAATAAGGAAAGCTTAATATGCACTTTCCCCCCCATCAATCTGGCACAAAAAATGCTGAATTGCTTTTGTAGTAATTTGAAAGGAGAGTTTGGGGCTATTAGAAGAAATTCACATCAGGCATTTCTTTCCATAGCCTAGTTATATTTTTCAAAGTGAAAGAATGTTTCAAGGAAAATGAAAAAACTTGGGGTACTAGGAAACTCTGCCCCATCTAAAGCTCTATTTTTTGATTTTCTACACAAAGACGCCTTATGGTGCATTTTAATAATGCAACTTGAAATATATTTTGAAAGAAGGAACAAGTCATAATCTGACCCAAAACAGAACAATGCCTCTTGCAGATTCTTGAACAGATATCTGACTATAGGAGCCCTGCTCTTTTGTCTCATGGTAATTATTTCATACATCTGGGGGCTTTGGAGGGAACCCATTTGAGCTTTTTAAGTAAAATGGTGTGAGGCTCTATTTCTGGAAATCTGGAGGAAAATGAGAATATGAAATTAACAGGTAGTCTTCAAACCTGAACCAGAGACCCTGCAGGTCACCTTCAGCGCTGAATATTCCAAAGTTGCCTTCGTTAAAAATGTAGACACAGCTTGAGAACATATCTGACTTTACCTTTTAAAAGTAGAATTAAAACTTTAAGAAGCTTCATGAGTTTCCCTCCAATCAGGAAAGAAAATCCTCTGAATGAGATCTCTGCCTCCTTGTTCTCGGGGGGCACTATCTGGCATTACAAGACAGAGGGGGAAAGTGTGCAGGCTCTCAGCACCACGTGGCCGGTTGCTTCAGTCAAAGTGCTTTCTAATTCTGTTTCCTGTGGATTTCATCTGTTGCTAGTTCATTTAAATCAGCTATTGAATGAATACATGTGAAATCTTAGAATACATTTAGAGATAGTATATTGTTTCATATTAAGCAAGCAGTCAGTGTTTCCGATTATTTGCAAGTACATGAGGGGCATCAGCTCTCACTTACCAGGCCTCAATCCACTTTAAAAACTGCTTACCCCTCAACTTTCCTCCCTAATTAGAGCATTTTGTCTTTGTGAACCTTCACCGTGACTGTGTCATGATAACTCTTGGCTAATACTCTGTGAAGAAATAGTTGCTAATAATCCACGCCAGCCTGAAGCAGATAGAGCAATGTGAGCAAAGAACTAGGTTGGTGTGAAATGGCTCAATGGCCACTTGGGGAAAAACACTGGAAGGGTTTTTATTGTCCAACATGCTTTAACAAATGACACTTAAGTGATCTATTGGCATACTAGAACAGAGGTAAGATTACTGACCTACTGAGTCATTATAAAAATATGATAGGGTTTTTGCCATAAATTAAGAAAAAAAGATTTCAGGAAATAATTTTTCATGAAAAATTTCAAACATATATAGTACGGTCGAGAGAAGGAGTTTGGAGCAGAATAGGGCTATTGATTACATTTTCCAGATGTCTTTCCTAAAAATCATCTTTATAAGAATCAGGATGAGCTGTTTTAGGTAAATGTGGGGGTTGAGAGACCTTGGCAGACTATCAGCTTCATGAGGTTAGGGGTCACATGTGTCCTGTTTACAACATGTGTGTACAAAATGCTAGGCTGTGTTTTGACCCTGGATGCTCCTCAGGAGGTGCTCGGGAAACACTCAACAAACAAATGAATGAGATTTCCTAGTACTGCCTGATTTTGCAAACAGAAAATCACAGCCTTTCTGAATTTAAACTTACAGGGTAAAACTCAATACTGTACAGGCTGTTAATGGTATTTTGGTATTTAGAAAGAGGATTAAGACCTTCTTCAGGTAAAAGGATGCATTACCCAATATCTGCTGCTTGATCTGATTTGGCCTACAATGTAAATGATCCTGATAGAATTCTAGGCTCTGTGGGGTTCTACTAAAATGCTTTAGCTAATGGGATCTTGAATTTAACTCATATTTATCACTTCCTTATAAATTCACTTGCCTTACCCTGGGTCTATTATAATCTCTAGAAGATACTGGACTTTCTCGGTGGAACCAAGGAAGTGAGTGAATATTCACCAAGTGAATAACAATCCTCCTGTCAGCGCAGGAGGACATGGGTTCCACCCCTGGTCTGGGAAGATTCCATAGGCCATGGAGCAACTAAGCCTACAACTGCTGAAGCCTGTGCGCCTAGAGTTCTTGCTCTGCAACAAGAGATGCCATGACAATGAGAAGCCCTCGCACCACAAGGAGGAGTAGCCCCTGCTCATCGCAATTAGAGAAAGCTTGCACAAAAGAATGAAGACCCAGCGTAACCAAAAATTAAATAAATAAAATTATTTAGAAAAAGAGAAGAAGATAGGTACTTTAGTATACCAGGTTCAGGCTCGTCCAGCTCACGGCTCTCTTGTTATTCTCTATGGAGCATCTTTCTTCTCACCTCCGTCTCTTCCTCAGTATCTCAGTGGGTACTGAATTCTTTTGGAATTAAATTGAGATCACACACCTTGGCTCTCGAATATCTTTATGAACAGACTCCAAGCCAGCTAACGAGACACCCATCTCCCTGCTGCTCCTTACATAGACATTCATCAGCCAGGATGCTTAACTCACCACTGCCATCTCCGCATCGAGGTGAATGCCTGTTCCTGTGATTTACAAGTGATGCACAGAGAGAGGAACACACAGAGAAAGAGAGAGAAACACTGAGGCACTGGCTCCTGGATCGAGCCATACCTGAAGCCAGTAACTTGACCTGGACTCTCTAACTGTGGCTCTATAAATCCTCCACTTCCATTAGCCAGTTTGGGTATTCTGCCACTTGAAGCTCAGAGTCCTAACACATGTAAGAAGGAGGAGATGAGGGAAAGGGGGAGGAAGAAAAAGGAGGCAGGAGAAGGGAAACGAGAGATTTGTCCAAGGTGATAGGACTTGCCAGTATGGAATAAAAATCCAGAGCATTAAGACCAGAGTTTACTCTCTTTTCCCTGCTATGCCCCTACACAAATAGTTCTATTCTTCATTCCTACACATAGTTACTTTGAAGCTAAACAAATGAGAACTGGCCTGCTGATAAGACCCCACAAATACAAGGCATACATCAGCCTTGAGTGACTTGTGCTCTGTTTTCCTGGTGGTGTACATTTAAGAATGCTTTCATAATTAAACTTCCCAAGGGGGATGAGGATGCCAGTTTTAATTTAAAGAAATACTAATGCTAAAATCAATTTGTAGGATATTTCAGTTGGATGGATGGATGTCTTTGTCACTAAAACCAAATTATTTCCCTACTAACGCTTCTTTGTAAGTATGTACCAAGACCAATCAAACTCTCTAGGAAGCTGCTACAAAGGCAGTATTTCCAGCGCCTAGATCAAATAGCCAGTGATCAAAACACAAGGTGAAATCTAGTCTTTCATCCTTGAATGCAGAGCACTTGCATTTTATTAAACCACTTATTAGAGATTTTACATAGAATATGGGCTTCCTGGGTGGCTTAGTGCTAAAGAATCTGGCTGCCAATGCAAGAGACACAAGAGACAAGGGTTTCATCCCTGGGTGGGAAAGATCCCCTGGAGGAAGAAATGGCAACCCACTCCAGTATTCTTACCTGGGAAGTCCCATGGACAGAGGAGCCTGGTGGGCTACAGTCCATGGGGTCGCAAAGAGTTGGACACGACTGACTGAGCACACATACACACACATACACACACACACAAGGTCGTGTGCCTCCCTATATTCATCTTCCAAATGGTTCCATGATACTCTCTGTGTAGCACAGCAGAAGAAAGGCACTAGAAATGGATGTTATCTGTGCACGTGATATTGACAGCAGCTTAGTCACAGAACAGAGAGAACGTGTGAGAATCACCACCACAGCTTTGCAACTGTGTCAGCAATAAGGACCCAGGCCCCCGAGCGTGACAATGGGACTGGGAGTGTCTCTGGATGCAATGCTGATAAGCCTACCGCACAATTACTAACTCTATTGATGCCGATCTGTTTCTTTAAAGACTGGATTTAATGATTCTACTTTTAAGATGTCCGAGTTATTAATGAAATGACGTGCTCAAACCTGAAAACAAGCAACCACAGTTAATCCTTCTAGTGGCTGCTGCCTCTAATACTTCACACAGGCCATTCATTATCCTCTCTTTTTCTTGTAGAACAGCTTCACTGACACAGAAAATTCTCTTACATCCAGGGAACTTCCCTAACCATCTGAATCCACGTCTTTACTTTTGACCTTAAACTTAATGTGTGGTCCTTATGACATGCCTCTTGCCATTTCTGGCCATTTTTGTGTGTTTCACATCCTTCCTACACAACTGCAAATGCCTGGAGGACAGGTACTGAGTCTTACAGAACTTCTGAATCTGAAGCTTAGAACAACACCCTACGAAGGACGTTACTGGTCACCACATACTCTTTTAGGTTAGTAGTTGATCATTTTTTTAAAAAGATAAAACTGGTTATACATGGGCTGTATTTTAAAAACGTGTTATGCATATTCTTAAACAATATCCAAGTGTGAGCATGTAATGTGTTTGTAACTGAAGAGAGGTGCCTACTCATCCTGTGAAGAGGAGGATTTAGGACATCTCAAATACCAGTTTACAAAGCCCTCTCTGCCTTCTCAGCTTAGAAAATGCTACCCGAGAGAGACTTCTCTGTAAAGCAAACTTCCAGATTCCATTCTGCTCTGACCCAGACAATAAAATGTTGTGGTTTAAAAGCTATCGCTGGGAGCTGTGCTTATCAGCCACATTCCGAGGAGGCTGGGGCTACAGAAACCAGGCTGTGTGAGTGAATTCCATCGGACTCGGCCAACATTTTCTGAGTAAATGAGATGTCATGGGTCTGTATTTCCATTCAGCTGTCCCTCTGATTGGATTCTAGCCCCTGAGCAGGTCACTTTTTTTTCCCTCCGAGCCTCAGTCACCTCACCTTTTAAATAAAGATAAAATGCACACTTCACACAATGTTGGAAATATAAAAATGTTTTATAATATAAAACTATTATAATAGTGCCTGCAAAGCCAGGCACTACCATTATCACCTTTTTACAGATGAGGTAACTGAAGATCAGAGCTGTTGAACAACTAGCCCAAGGTCACACAGCTATTAAGGAGGAGAACCAGAATCTGAACCTCTGCATTCTGGTTACAAAGCCTTACCCTCTTCACTATTCTGCTGCATGTAAAAAAATTAAAGCATGCGATGTGAAGCACTTTTAAAACTTGCAATTTATTTTTTAAAAGTATTATTATTAATACAAATGATGCTCATTATGTTTTTTAAAACGTGACATAACCAACAATTCTCTTAATGAAGGTGCACACACTTTTGTCAGTGACACTGACAAGCTACTGTCAAGGGAAACAATTAGAACTGAATTAACACATCATCGCAAAAGAACTTCCACTGACATCATTTCAGCCAAAGAACTTATTCTTCACTGGAATTTAAAAAGGGAAAAAGAAATCCATGCTTCATCTGACAAGAGGAACACATTCTTGCAGCTCTGACAATGCCAAGCCTCTGAAAAAACAGGTTAAGGGAGGTGCTTCCACTGCAAAGCATGAGTCCAGCATGAATCCCACAGAGGGATTCACACCACCATGCCAATTTCCACCAGCAAGTCAAATGCCAGCCCCAAGCATCCTACCATAAAGCCTCGGGGTACCGAACTGGAGCCCAAAAGAGACACGAAGGGCCAGCCACTGACGAGGCATGGCATGGCTGGTCCAGGCTCCATGGGTCAACAGTGAAGCTCAAAACAGAGTGGGCTGTTCTCCAATCCTGCCTTCAACCTGTTTACTCACTAAGCTGCTTTGACACCACACCTGTTTCTGGACTAGCCTGGAAGCCCCCACAGCACAGCAGATGGCAGAGTGTTTGCATAACAAATGTTCTCAAGGGTCAGCCTGTGGAAGTGGCTGCAGGGACTGCTGAGGGTGGGACAGGACGGGCGGCAGGGGCCCTCTCGGGGGGCCACAGCACAGCCATCAATCCCAGACTTTGCTGGGGATGCATCCCAACCATGTAAGGGTTGCATGAGTCTGAGTTCTGAGTGTACTGGGCTCTGCTCTTCCTTCCGACAGTGCTGTCCAGGATAACAAAAACCCATGGCTGTAAGATCAAGCTACAAAGGCGATCTTTGTTGATATTTAGTTGCTAAGTCATAATAGACTCTTTTGTGACCCCATAGAATGCAGCCCAGCAGGCTTCTCTGTCCATGGGTTTTCTAGGCAAGAATACTGGAGTGGGTTGCCATTTCTTTCTGCAGGGGATCTTCCTGACCCAGGGATCAAACATGCATCTCCCATATTGGAAGGCAGATTCTTTACCACTGAGCCACCCAGGAAGCCCACAGAGGAAATCTAGTAAGGACATTAAGAACATACATACATATATAATACACACACACACACACACACGAAAGAACAAAACCATATCAATTTTAAAACCTAACTTCAAACATAGTTCCAGCTAAACTTCCAACTTTGCACTCTTGAATTTAACTTGAGATTTAACTCAAGTCTAAACTTTGTAACTCTCAAATTTCAATTCCTAACTCTCAAGTTTCTTAATTGTAATGTCAAGTCATGCTTAGTCTTTTGAAGAGGGAAATCAAGTTTAATAGCTGACTGGAATGAGTTCCTATGATTTGTAAGATTGGTTTAAGGTCATACCTAGTCTTCAAAGGTTAAGAAAATCCCCACTTCATGTTGTAGAGTTTGATGCCAGAATACTGTCCTATCTTGGCAGGGCTATGGAAGAAATGGTTGCTCAATCATTCAATTGTCCATTTAAAAAAAAAAAAGAATCCATGATACAAGAAATATAGCATAAAGCTCCTCAGTGGAGCAAATAGCCATCTTAGGGGCCATGCTTCACAGACAACCTGCATGTCTGCAGAGACTATCCACCCCACCCTTCTCCCCCAGTGACATCTGATAGACTACAGTTTTCAACATGAAGAACTAGCTCTGCATGTTCAGCTCCTTTTGACTAGGGAGTCAAACTCAGGTTACTTGGAAACCAGTGTGCTCAATATCAATAAGAATCCGGGGCCCATTAACAGGGTGAGTTGAGGGGACTGGAAATAAGCTGAGATTCACCTTCACTCCTCTCCCAGGGTTTCTGTTGACTCTCTGATCAGCCTTCCTTCACCCAGGGGCGATGGCAAAACTGCTGAGGTGATGATGACAAAGCAAGTGAGAAGATGCTCTCTGAGGGCAGGGACCACCTCTCTTTGTTCTCTGCTGTCCTAACAGAAGCTAGAAGACAAGCTGGCCTGTGGCTGGGTCGCAATAAATAACTGATACATACAAATAGAGTGCTCCAAGAAAGCCATTTGTGGCCTCCTGAATTACTCACAAAATCCTATGCAGGAGGGAACTGTATTCTTATTTCAGTTTCAGGGTCAAGAAAACAAAGCCAGAGAGAGTATCAAGACACTTGCCTAAAGCCACATAACTAACAGTGAGCAGAGCTAGTCTCAATCTTCAGAGCAAAGAATTCTCATAAGTGAGGGAAATAGTTTATAATTTCAAATCTCTTAGATGGGGAGGACATGGCTCTTTGTAACCTGCCTCAAGATTCATCCCATCAATTTAGGTTAGTGATACTAACTATGCCAAATACTGAAGTGGAAGACAACAATTCAGGTAAATTCAGTTAAAGAATCAGTGGATAGGTGTCAGGGGCAAGGGGAGCTCCCAAAATTAAATGCAAACATTGAATGTGTACCTGAATTGTTCTACAGAAAATGCCCAGAGCTTTCAGACTGAAAAGATTCTACGACCCTGCCAATGTTTAATGAATTAGCTGCTTATCATTAAATTATGCTTCCAATTGTCACCCCAAGCTTACTCCTTGGAAGAAAAGCTATGACAAGCCTAGACAGCATATTAAAAAGCAGAGACATTACTTTGGCAACAAACATCCATCTAGTCAAAGCTATGGGTTTTCCCGCAGTCATGTATGGATGTGAGAGTTGGAATATAAAGATAGCTGAGCACTGAAGAACTGATGCTTTTGAACTGTGGTGTTAGAAAAGACTCTTGAGAGTCCCATGGACTGCAAGGAAATCAACCAGTCCTTTTTCCTAAAGGAAAGCAGTCCTGGATATTCATTGGAAGGACTGATGCTGAAGCTGAAACTCCAATACTTTGGCCACCTGATGCAAAGAACTGATTCATTGGAAAAGACCCTGATGCTGGGAAAGATTGAAGGTAAGAGGAGAAGGGGATGACAGAGGATGAGATGGTTGGATGGCATCACCTACTCAATGGACATGAGTTTGAGTAAGCTCTGGGAGTTGTTGATGAACAGGGAAGCCTAGCATGCTGCAGTCCATGGGGTTGCAAAGAGTTGGACATGACTGAGTGACTAAACTGAACTGAAAGAGTCCAATGGGCTCCAAATGCCTTTTGTATACCTGCTATGAGGGAAATAACTAGCATAAACGCTTGGTGAGTGTTAGGTAGGAGAACAGTCAGTGTCTGCAAATACCCCAGGTGTGGAAAAAACCCTCTGAGATTGATTAAGGAAGAATATTAGTTCACAATTCACGCTGCTGTCAGCTTTCATTCACAGTGAGACCAAAGAGCAAATCTATCAATAACCAATTGGTCTTGAGGATGGTTTACACCATGGGACTTCATATCAAGGAACAGACTTGATGGTCTTCAAAAATATGGAAAGGATACAAGAAATACCACCTGATAGCAGTGCCTGCCAAGAGGATCTTTCTAACCATTTAATTTTCAATGATCTTCATCTGCAGTAAGAATGTCCAGACTTAGGTAAGGCTCTGTACTTGGGGAAATCACCCTCAAGCTTAAGACATATACAAGATGTTCCAAGAACTGCAATATACCACTTGCTCCTATATCATCTTCAGAATCCCTTGTGATTCTAGGCAACATGTTTAACACAAAAGAGTCATCAAACAGACAACATCTAGATGTGGGGAACCAGTTTGGCAAATTGCTGCTGGCTGCCTATACAGTTAAAGGCACCAATGAGTCCTTAAAGGAAGGAGGACATATTTCTTTCAAATCCTACAGAATTAATAGGATTAATTAATTAATTAATTCTTTCTCTTAAGAAAGGAGAGAAAGTACAGAATTAATCTAGAATGCCCAGACACCAGAAAGAAAGATGAAAGAGTAAACATTCCGCTCTTGCCATGCTGATTCACAGAAAAGATAAAAGAAGAGGAAGCAAAGGAGGAAGAGCAAGAGGGAGAAGAAAGGAAGAAGAGGATATTAAAAAAAAGAGGAAGGAGAAGCAGCAGCAGCAGCTGTGGCAGCTACAGTAAACTTTTCTAACTGGAGTTCTCCAAACTGGAATAAGATGGCTGTTAAAACAGTGAGCTAGCCCTCACTCTAGGCATTTTACATGGACTTATATGTGAACTAAACCTAAGGCTATAAAATAGAGAAGATGGGTAAGTACAAGATGACTGTACTAAAACACCAAGAAACAAACACATGTAGTCCGTGCGTGATCCTTTAAAGCTAGTATGATGATGAGGCAGTTTACAGAGAACAACGATGTTCACAAATCAACTCATCGCAAATTACACGCTTACTAGGTCTATTAAGACGTGATGACCTTGGGAGTTGACTCAGAGTCTTCCTTAACCTAACAAGCATGCTAAATATCATCAATTAGGTTGGCAATTAAAATTATAATTTATCTAACACATTTCCCTCACCCAATTCCTGCCTCTTTCTACGGCTCAAGAAGCTGTTGGGTGATCAATAGCAGCTCTTAGGCTATGATGCTCGCTCGTGCCCTCTCTCTCTCCCTTTCCTCTCTCACCCTTTCCTCTCTCTCTCTTAAGCATTTCTATTATGGATAATTTATTAAACCTTAAATTTCTTTCCTATTTGTAAGTTTCAGCAAAATTTAGTCAGGTTTCAACAGAGTGTCAAGGGATAATTAGGACAGTTAGCAGTAATTTATCATTTCTCAGCTGGGTTTTCAAGCTTCCGCTGACTGTCTGCAAAAGTCCATCAGCCCATTCTACACAGATCACTATGAAATCTCATTTACCTTTGTGCAAATCACTTTTCCACTTAACTGAAGTGAGTTGAAAGAGAGTCAACCCATCCCTGAAAATCCAGCCACCAGTGTGTGCGTGCGTGCGTGTGTGTGTGTGTGTGACTGGAGGCCGTCTGAGGCCGGAGCTTCCAGTGAACTCCTATAATGGCTAGTGGGTGTTACAATGCCATGGCAGCTTTTTCCACATGCTATGTGTTAGAACTGTAAATCAGGCAGCCCAACTTCAGGTTAGATCTTCAGAAAATATGTGTGGGACCCTACAGAGAGGCCGACAGCACCTTTTACAGAGCAAATATCGCCTCACATGTAGTCCACCAAAGATGGAAAGCCTGGAGAAGGCAGAGACAGCAGCTCTGCACCGCTTCTGTGGAGAAGAAGGATTTTATTAAGCCGGAGCTGAAAAGGGAGGACCTTGTGTTCTTTTGAGAGACTCATTTACTAGATGGTGAAAAATGAATGCTCTGGGTAATTTCATTTCGAATTGATTTATTTCTAAACGGGAGAAAATTGACACTTGGTGAAGAAAGGAAAAAGCAAGTCTCTGGGAAGAATCAGCTAGTCTCAGGTATAACCTAATTATTTGAACAAAGGAAATAAGAACAGAAGGCAAGGTGCAAGGTCACCCAGGAAAGTCATTCCTTGCGATGAATACCTTCTTTTTCCCCTCCCGACAGACTCCCAAAAAAGTGTAAATTGACCCCTATCTCCAGTTTATTTCTGACACCTAAAACCTAATCAAACTTCACTTTAAAGAAAATCTAATAGTTATTCTCAATTAGATTGCACAGCAAATTAAATCATAAATTTCTCTCTCCTAGCCCTGGTTTGTCACATTCCTAAAATACAACTTTCTGCCCTCTGGCACTTTATTTAAATCTCTGAGGCCAGGCTCAGAAGCAAGTTATGGATTTGATAATTTGCTAATGTGGCCACAGTCATTGTTCTGAGCCATATTTATGATTTTATTGGATCTTAGAACAATCAATAATAATCCATCGATGTCCCTGACTCTGGGGTTTTCTCACAGTCCACAAATGGGGCGGTGGATTCATTTTTAATGTACTCACTTAGCACTCCTTCCCTGAGAGAGAGTCCTGCATATATTAATAAAGGCCAAGAAATGAATGGCATCGGTGCACATACCTTACCCTGAAGAATTAGCTGCAGGAGAAGATTTAACACAGAAAGAAGGGGAAGAATAGACTAACAGGACCCATTTTGTACAGCACCAGTCATTAAAGTTAATGGAATTACCCTGTGGTCATGCACTAAAGGGAGCCTTTGGGAAGTTAAGCTCTTCTAGGGCCATTGATTTGCAGACTTCACTCCACAATCCCCATTGGCATCTGATGAGTATTGCAGATATTGCAGAAACACTTTAGAAATTGTTGACTTAAACTGCCAGTTAAGCATACTAAGGAGTAACAATAACTGAATATTTTAGAGGAGATGATCAAATGGAGGATGGTTTTCGTGGACAGTAGCAGAAAGTTCAAGTCTTCCTGGATGAAACAACATGGGGACTTTATTAAATCATGTAACCAAAAGGTCTAGATGTCATACAGGATTCAGGGCTGGTTAATTCAGAACCCCCTATCATGTGACCAAGGATCCAACTTCTTTCCATCTCTGCCATTCGGGGCCTCAGCATCTGGTTCATTCTAAAGCAGGTTGGAATCCTGGGAATACTAAGATGGTGGCCAGCAGCATCAGGGTCAGTGCAAGCATGCCTTCCCACATATCCTTCAGGATCTGGGAACAGCTATTTCTGAAGCCAAGGGAATCTTACTCTCTAAGTGACTTAGGTCAGGCTGATCAAAGTCATCGCTGTGGCAAAGAGTTGGCTGAAGCCAGCGATGGGCAGCCCCTGGGCCAATCTTGCTCAACTGTGCTTTTGCAAATACAGTTTGATTGGAATATAGGCACACCCATTTTTACAAATCCATTTACATACTTTGAATAGCTGCCTTTGTGCTATAAAGGTAATCGTATAATTGTGACAGAGACCATCAAGCCCTCAAAGCCTAAAATGTTTACCATTTGGGCTTTTATGAAAAAACTTGCCATCCTCTGGATTAACTAAATGAGGTTGGCACCTGGAGCTACAGATGGATTCGCATGCATCCTGTCTCCTTGGCTGCTAAATAGCAGAGTATGGAGAGTATTCTGGGGAGACAAGCAGTGCCCAGAAGATACATGACACCAAACTATTCAACTTCCTAGAAACTTGAAAGCCAGATCACTGTAGAGGATCCACCATACTGAGCACAGGTGAAATACCCTCTGTCCTTAGAATACAATCCAAACAATAGGTACATTAAAAACAGAAGTATGACTCCTTACAGTGGTGTTGTACTTATGCCGGTAGAACAATCCCTCTGCTCATCTCTTCAAACGTATCTTCCACCATCACCTCTCTCTCCACCCTGAAGCCCTGCCCACCCAGGCTCCAGCAATCTCCTTGACTTTGCCAAGCTCATCTCTGCTGCTGTTTCCTCGGCCCAGAAGTTTTCCCTCCCCAGCTCTTTCTTTGGCTGGACTCTGCTCATTCCTCAGGTCTCAGCTTATGGGTCACCTTTGCAGTGGGCCTGTTCTGACCACCCTACCTGAAGCAGCGCATTCCCCCATCCCCCATCCCCCTCACTCTCCCCACGTTCTCCTCTTTCACAGCACCATTTACAGCCTTTCTAAAACTCCTCAAAATCTGCAATCATTTTACTTGTTCATTTTCATGTAGAGAAAGACAATAAGGTGAGAGTTATTCCTTGGCAGTCTTTCCCCTCATTGTATCCCAGTTCCCTGAAGTGCTTGAAACATAGTAGGTACTCAATCAACACAGGTAGAAGGAATTAATATGAACTATACAACTTCTGTGCTTCCCTGGTGGCTCAGTGGTAACAAATCCTCCTGCACTGCAGGAGATATGGGTTCAATCCCTGGGCTAGGAAGTTCCCCTGGAAAGGAAATGGCAACCCACTCCAATATTCTTGCCTGGAGAATCCCATGGAGAGAGGAGCCTGGGGGAGTAGAGTCCATGGGGTTGCAAAGAGTCAGATGGGACTTAGTGAGGAAACAACAATATACAACTTCTACAGCCTTCTTAGTCTTCCTCTCTTATAGCCCTTATTTTACCTGTCCTTAAAGACAGACAAGGACTATGCCTCATTCCTCTTGTTCTCCCAGGACCTGTACCAATATGTGGAACACAGCAGGCAATGGACGAATGAATTAAAGAATGAATCCTAGATATTGGGTTGGCCAGAAAGTTCATTCAGGTTTTTCTGTAAGATGTTATGGACAAACCCCGAACGAACATTTTGGTCAACCCAATACAAAAGCACGGGCAGGCAGGATGTTCATTTCCTGGGAGGCCGTAACAGGATGCTGTTGGCAGCAAGGGAATCCTCACCCTCAATCACAGAGCAGAGCGGTTCCAGGCTGGAAGCAGCTACCGTAGAGCACACTGGGTTGCCAGGTGTAGAGAAGGATGTAGGACCGATTTAAAGGCTACAGAGGAGGATCATTTACGGGAAGGCAGAGATACTACAGGACTTTCAAGGTCACGTGCCTGTCTGGGGTTCTCTGAGTCATCCCCTGCTCTGAGGTTCTTCCTCAAGAATGAGTTTCATCCCTGGTCATGTGACAGAAGAGCTGAGCTTGGAATCACATTTATTCCTTCTAAGATTAAACAGTGTCCTCAAAATTACCCTGCTAGAACTGGATTACATCTGGGAGTTCATACAATTTATAACCAACAGAAGAATTGAAACACAAATAAAAGGTCCTGTTGGGCGATTTTCAGGGCATCCATCTAGAAAATATGATTAGAAAAAAATTTTTTCAGGGACCAAACACTGATACACAGACCCTGGGGCAGGGGGCAGAGATGTGAATATGAACATTAGGATAAATGGATTTCGCCACAAAGTAAAAGAATATGTGAGTTTACTTTGTTCACTCTATGTTGGTTATTCTTCTAAACCACTTTAGGCAAGGTCAACATCCTAAACAACTTCATGTTTATTTTTCATGAACCATCAGGAACAAGAAAAGCGTATTCAAAACTACAGGGGAAAGAAATGTGGGTTTTCATTACAAGAGCCGAACCAATTATCTTTATATTGAATGAGCCCAGAAGGATTGCAAACCATCATTTTCATCCTTTCCCTCTGTGGCGTGGGATTAATCTGATTCAGAAGGCTTCTAGCAATTTATGTCTCTCTTTCCCTCATCTTGGTGGACGAGCAGCTCTTCCAGCAAGAGGATTTGCTATGAGACTGAAGGTGTAGGATTGACGTTTCGTGACACATCAGGTTAAAATTTCAAAACTATCCTTTCTCAGCACTGACATACTTCACAAATAAATTGGAGGACAATTTCTCACTGTGTTTGGCCCCACAGCCATTACACATTCTCCCCAACCCAATGTTTTTCACTCAAATGTCATTAGAAAGGACATTATTTGAATTCTTCCATGTATGCGCCTCTGCACCTCGCCATGTCTATTATTCATTACCCTGCCTTCCCTCTGACCCAGGCTTGGTCATCAAACCCTTAAGTCTTCCAGCTGCTTTTCAAGCCTTGAGAATTACTTTAGTAATGGCTTTGGCATAAAGGACAAACAGAATAATTCAGGATGAATTTGGGAATAAGAATCAAATCTAGGTCATCTAGATCAAGAATTCAAAACTTATTAATACTAAACAAATAAAACAGCAGTTCATAAATCTGGGTAACCACCAGAATCAATTGCGAGTTTAGGTCACATAGACTGAAAATCAAAACATATTTAGCTACACAAATAAAATGGCAGTTCATAAATCTGTGTAACCATCATAATCAATTGGGGACTTTTCAAAAACCATTTTTAGGGGCCCCATCATCAGAGCCCACTCATTGGAAAAGACTCTGGTGCTGGGAAAGATTGAGGACAGGAGGAGAAGGAGGTGACAGAGGATGAGATGGTTAGATGGCATCATCAACTCAATGGACATGAGTTTGAGCAAACTCTGGGAAATGGTGAAGGACAGGGAAGCCTGGTGCGCTGTGTTCCATGGAGTTTCAAAGAGTCAGACGTGACTGAACAACTGAACAACAAAATTAGAGATTTGAACATAGGAAGTCTGAGCACTAGTGATGTGCTTAAGATAAAGACAGAAGAAAGAATGTATGAGCAGAATCATGTCCCAGTGGAAAATTCTTCTGATGGGATGCCTGTGAAATAAAAAATTATAGAGATAGTTTTCTATATTTCTTCATAAATTATAAATAATATAACGGAAAACCAGGACCATATTAGGTAGGCGGTGAAAGGTCCCTGCACCCTGGGCAACCCAGGGTGCCCCTCCACCTGGCCCTGAAACCAGGGGCATCTCAAACCAGGGCTGCCTCTTTCACTAAGCAATACGTAGATCCACACACTTTACACTCAAACAGATGTCTCCTTTTATATTTTATTCTTTTTACTGAGTACTGAAACAAATGTTTTCAGTTCTGTCTGGATCTGTTTGAGCTGAAATGTCCAGTTTCAACCAAAGCACCCATTATTTTAGGGCCTTTCACTCCCTGTTCTGTATTCAAGGTGTGTAATGTGGCCTGTAACAAATTAATCATCTGAGAAGACTGGACTGACCACTCATATTTAGTCCAAACTATTCAATCCTTGTCACAGGATTCATCGGAACAAGTTTAACTACTTTTTTTTTTTTTTAACAAAATAAACATTTTACCCAAGCCAGTTATTTAGATGTCACAGGTTTAAAACTTTAAACTTAAAATGAAGTGGTTACATGGAGTTAGAGAATTTTATGCACATTGTCCTGAAACATATACAGCAAAATAGTGAGAGAATAATATCTTCAGCGATTACTAGTACTTAGCACCTAGTATTTCACAGCAAAATGACAGAGAATAAATGCCCCAACTGCATCAACAGAGGGAAGAAGGTGAGTCTGAATAATAATGCCTTACATTTACGTAGCACTTTAAGGTCTATAAAGCACTTTGCCTTTCACAGTATATTTGATTTGACAGTGACTAAAATAACCCCCCAAACTCTGAGCATCAGGTGGAAAAGATAGTCCACCGAAACCTGTAAAACACTGACATTAAAAAAGCATCAAAATATTTGCCACATTTTTGTGTCACAGATCCCCAAATAAATTTAACAGCCAATACCCACTTTGCTATATGTCAGGACCTCCAATTACTAAAGGAATTTGTTTGGTAGCACTAATGAAAAATTAAACATCTAAAACATATAATTCTGCTGTAAATTGACATCCAGCAATAAAGTAGCATTTAAGTTAGTTAACCTTCACCTGTATAATAAAATTACAGAGAGAGTCCCCTGGGTAGTTTTAGATGGAAGTCACATTATTCTAAGCAGAGAAAAACAATGCAGATGAATCTATGTTGAGGGAGACAAAATATTTAAAAAACATCTCCTTATGTATCTTTGGCTAGCTTACAGAGTGCAAAGCAGTCAATCCTAAAGGAAATCAACCCTGAAAATTCATTGGAAGGACCGATGCTGAAGCTGAAGCTCCAATACTCTGGCTACCTGATGCGAAGAACCAACTGATTTGAAAAGACCCTGATGCAGTTTGGGTCAAATGCCATTTGGGAAAGACTGAGGGCAAGAGGACAAGGGGGCAACAGAAGATGAACTGGTTGGAGGACATCACCAACTCAATGGACATGAGTTTGAGCCAACTCTGGGAGACAGTGAAGGACAGGGAAGACTGGCGGGCTACAGTCCATGGGGTCGCAAAGAGTCGGACACAACTGAGGAACTGAACAACAGCAACTGAGTACAAGGTGTTCTGAGGATCAGCTCAGATGACAAAATGGAAAATCAGGCTTTCAGACAAGCCTGGGTTTGAATCCCAACTCTCCTATCTGTAACTTGTGTTTTGTTCTTATCGTTGTTGTTAAGTGACTGCCTCCATATACCTTAGTCTAAGTATAAAATATCAATGCCCTATTTTTAGATTCATGAGGATTAAGTGAAAATTATAAACTAATAGCAGATATTTATTGAGACTTTCCTGTGTGTCAAGTGCTATGTCAAAGACATTTACATGTATTATCATCTGTTTGATCTTCACAACACCCCTATGAGGCAGGATACTATTAAGACCCCCATTTTATAACCTTATAAATAGATGAGGCTAAAAAGGTTGACTTTTGAAAGAGTCATAGAAATGATAGGTGTTAGCTCTGGGAAGGAAACCAGGCCATCTGGCTGCAGAGTCCTCCCTCTTCATCAGGAGTGTAGTCCTGATGACATTTCCCTTCCACCCTCACTCCATCCGCAGCATTCCCCTCCGATCCACCTAAGCTGCCCTGGAGTTTGAGAGAACAGGGGGGAAATTAACAAATAGAAATGGAAGAAGACCAGAGAGTTTGGTTAATTTTCCTTTCAGTGCTTTGACCCACATGGCATCATGCAATTCAAGATTAACTAGTTAGAAATGGAAAAACTCAGTGATTTGATACTCACTTAGAAGAGGGCTGGTTTAGAAGAAGAAAGAAACTTTCCCACAGGGGAAAGACAGGCTCATTTCCCTTTCCTGCCCAGAAAGCTAGGGATGAGGGCTTTTGCCTCCAAATCACCAGGCAGGGAAGGAAAGTCAACGGGAAGGATGGGATTGGAGGTGCCCACTCCCACCTGTACACCCAACCCATCCCTTGAACACCAAACTGAATTTCGATTTACCAAACTCAGGAAAACTGGGTTCATT
Source organism: Bos taurus (assembly GCF_002263795.3). NCBI lineage: Eukaryota > Metazoa > Chordata > Mammalia > Artiodactyla > Bovidae > Bos > Bos taurus. Next base: position 41,339,755 of record NC_037349.1, on the reverse strand, counting down.
TTCAGAGCAGAGAAGCAAATTGTAAGGCAACTGCACAAGATAAAAGTGATTGCATCCTGAAGATACTAATTCTTCAGCAGTAGACACAGGCATTAGATATAAACACAGGCAAGGTGATTTTCCTCATGTCTTTAATCAAATGATAAAAGTCTCTGGCAAATTATAGCTCTCATGAAATTTCTTTCCAGATGAAAATAATAAATACCAGTCAAGTAAGAATCATTTTGATTTTTGAGATGTTGGTTTCTCCTTTCTCTGCACACCAAATATGAGAAATTCTTCTGGATTGGAAAGCAAGCTGCTATGTGGACACCCCTCCACATCCCATCACTTCTTTGCTAAGTGGCTCTGCCCTGGAGAGATCTGTACATGAACATCACTGACCGTGTCTGTTAAAATGCAGTGCCCTGGGTCTCACATCTGACCTACTGAGCCAGCAGAGGGGGCAGACAAGTTTCTGTCCTATTGAAGCCTACTTTAAGCCGTGGTGAAGTGCACTGTTGGTTCAGGAGCACAGCTTACTCATTACCACCAAGGGATACAGCAGAGGTTGAAAGTTATCAGGGCTGAGATTTCATACCCCGAGTAATAAGGCAGATGTCTGAATGTTCAAGTGGTCAATTTTGTAAGTTCAAACTAGATGTTCAAACTAGGCAAGTGATATGATCAGAACAAAGTGGTTTTTTTCCCCCAAGAATGTAAGCTAAAAGGCAGTAATTAATAGTGAGAGAATTTACTGTATGAATAAATGAACTAGACAGGGCTGCAAACAACCGGTATACCACAAACAGTCTCATAAAGTGACACCTTAGCCTGTCTTAAGGACAAGAAAGCTGAGAGTAAGATTAAAATTAACAAAAACATGGACTTCCCTGGTGGTCCAAGGGTTAAGAATATGCCTGCGAATGCAGGGGACACAGGTTTGATCCCCGGTCTGGGATGATCACACATGTCTTGGAGTAACTAAGCCTGTGTGCCCCAACCACTGAGCCTGCACTCTAGAGCCCTAGAGATGCAATTCCTGAGTCCACGTGCCCTGGGGCCTGTGCTCTGCAACAAGAGAAGCCACCACAGCGAGAAGCCCGCACACCACGACTAGAGAATAGCCCCTCATTGGAAAAGACTCTGGTGCTGGGAGGGGTTAGGGGCAAGAGGAGCAGGGGACGATAGAGGATGAGATGGCTGGATGGCATCACTGACTCGATGGACATGAGTCTCAGTGAACTCCGGGAGTTGGTGACGGACAGGGAGGCCTGGCATGCTGCAATTCATGGGGTCACAAAGAGTCGGACACAACTGAACGAATGATCTGATCTGATCTGATCATGTCACTAAAGAAAGCCCACACAAAGCAATGAAGACCCAGCACAGCCAAAAATTAAGTAAGTAAGTAAGTAATAAAAAAAGAAAGAAACATGCATAAGGCCCTAGGAATAAGATGTGATGGGCTGGGCATTCTATTCCCATCTTCATATTGGTTTCTTCTCATCATCACTCAATATATTTGCTAGGGTTTCCCCCCATTTGAAATATGAGGAAATAAATGTTCATAGAGGTTAAGAGGCTGGCCCAAACTCATAAAACTAAAACTTCTATGGAGCCTCTTACTGATGTCAAAGTGTATTAGCTCCTGGACTTTTCCTTAGAGCTAAAATGTCCTCTAAGTTCATGAATTGCAAAGATTAGCAAATCTTGTGGAAGGGACCACAGAAACTCTTCAGTGAATGGAGAGCTTGTTTATTGCTATTTTAATTTGTAAATCACATTTCTTTGAAGGATTTGTTTCTTTGTTCTTCCGAAAGCAATCCAAAAAAGTAATCACTAATGTATCAACAGTTAATAAGAGACACTTCCCACAGCGTTAACACTATAAAATTAAATATCTAAGTAGAGGATTCAAGCACCATAAACACAGAAGAGTGTAAGCAAGCATATTTTATAAATAGCTCTTATAAAATTCTAAATTACCTGCCTGCCATAAATCTCTCTCTTTAATATATCTAAAGCACTCTCCCACCTAAGGACGCACATAGTAATTGCTCTAAAAGCTCACATTAAACTTACTCAGTAGCATCTCTTTTAAAGGACAGAACATTGCCTTAATGATGTGGCTAGTTGAAATTACATTTTCGAGTATGATTTGGGAATTGGATTAGTGGAAATTCTGGTCTTTGTCAGTGATGGCAGAATAAGGGAGAGTCTTGACAGAAACTCCAGAAAACCCACACCTCCGACTGCACATTGAAATACAACACATCATGTGCTTCTATAAAGTTAGGAGCATAGATCTGTTCTATCATTAGCATCTCCACCCTCCTCCCATGCCACCCAAGATAGCCATAGTAAACAATGACAAAATGCAGGTTCTCAAGAAGCTTACATTCTCCAGGGACTAAAGAAACAATATGGTACAGGAAAAAAAAAGTAACATACCAACAAATAAAAGACAGTGAAGAAGACCCTGAAGGAAATCAAAAGGCCTGGACAAAGAACGTTGCCTGCCATTAAGCCATCAGCTATTGCAGCAGCTCCTACAGTGCACCCTGAGGGGAATTCAGGAAGGAGAAAAAGTGGATATTGGCCCTAGATAGTAAAGATGTGTATCAAAGAGATTTCAACAAGCCAGACTCTTGCACCTTCCCATACATAAAAAAGCAGTAAAATCATTACCCTGAGATGAAGGTTTTTTGTGTGTGATTATCAGTAATCTTTCGATGTTCTACTACATTTTTTTCCAGTAAAACTCCTATATATCCTGGCTTCTCTTTTATCTCTTTGGAACAGTTCGTCTGAGCTATCGGAGAGGCTGTCTTCCCAGGCTATAGTCCTCAGTAGGGTCTTAGAATAAAACATAACCCACAACTGTTAGGTTATGGGGTTTTGTTTTTAGTTAACGATGGCAAACAGGATAGGGAGTGAGGGGCTTAGGAGGGCTACTTCAGATGGGAGGGGGTGTCTGGGAGGGCCAATGCTAAAGCAACATCTGGTTGTATATGTACATGATGAGGTGCTGTGCACTTAGCTGCTCAGTTGTATCTGACTGTGTGGTCCCATGGACCATACCCCACCATCTCCCTTCTCCATGGAATTTTCCATGCAAGAATATTGGGGCAGGTTGCCATTTCATACTCCATGGGATCTTCCCAACCCAGGGATTGAACCCTCATCTCTTGTGACTCCTGCATCAGCAGGTGGCTTCTTTACCACTAGCACCGCACGGGAAGCCCCTTGTAATGAAGATATGTATCAAGATATGTATACATATGTACATATGTATGCATGTGTAGACACATATGGTGGTGCGTGGTTGAGGCCAGAAAAAAGGGGTCATTTCTCAAGCCTGTAGGATATTCAAATTGCTTCACCAATCACCTGGTGGATAACGGTGCCCTCTTACTTTTAAACTCAAACAGGAGAGTGAAGAATCAGCTGAGAAGTAAGAGGTCACTTTTTTCGTTTGATATTTCTCTTTCCTGTCACAAATGCCTCTCTGAGTAAGCTAGTCCACCTTGTTCTTTGCAAAGAAGAATTTAAAGCCCACAAAACAAAAATCCTAAAGGGACAGCATGTTCAAGAGGCTCACTCAGCGGTGCACCTCCTCTAACAACAACGGTTGCTTCAGAGGAAGAGACCATTACTGGGCTTATTGCTATTACCACGCAGTGTGAGACAAAAATGGTTTAGAAGCCAGGCATTAGGTGGGATATCAAGAGACAGAAGCAAAGATGAACAAAATAGTCATTGCATTTTCCATGGCAGGTTGTCAAATACTGCCTCATAATATTTGACTGTATGAATTTCAAAATCTGAAATGCTCAGTCAGATTTTGTTTTCAAAACCCAATAGCTAGGGGCTTCCCTGGTGGTCGAGTGATTAAGAATCCACCATGCAATGCAGGGGAAACGGGTTCAATTCCTGGTCTGGGAAGATCCCACATGCCACAGAGCAACTAAGCCCGGTGCAACACAACTACTGAGCCTGTGCTCTCAAGCCCAAGGACCGCAATGAGAGAAGCTACCGCAATAAGACGTCCTACACCACAGCTGGAGAGAGCCCCTGCCCACTGCAACTAGAGAAAAGCCCGTGCAGCAACAAAGACTCAGCGCAGCCAAAAGCAATAATAAAAAAATGATTAAAAAACAAAACCCAACAGCTAAATACTGACGATGCAGTTTTGCTTTCTGGCAGGGCTGACTTCTGGCTTCCTAGGGTCAAGGTTACGGGGCCATCACCGCATACTATCTTTTTTTTTTTTAATATGTGAATGTTTAGTGGTTTATTTATAATTATCCAAAACAACCAATGTCCCTCAGATGTAAACAAGCTTATAGTTATTAAAAAGGAACAGATTACTGATACATGCAAAACAGATCATCTCAAAGGCATCATGCTAAGTAAAGAAACCAGATTCAAAGGCTACATATGGTATCAATTCAGGTATGTGACACTGCTAAAAATCGAAACGGGGAAAGAATACAGGTCAGTAGCTACCAAGAATAAGAGGTAGAGAAGAGTGATTGACCACACAGGGACGTGGGGAATTTGGGAGGGGGAAAGGTGATGGGAATATTCTATACCATGATTGTGGTAAATAAACTGTTTTTTGGTAAACTTTATCAAAACTTGCAAAATGCTTTTTACAGGGTAAATTTTAGGTTAAGGACCTCAATGAAAAAAGTGGTAAGAACTTTAAAATATTCCGCTAACTTTTCTATTATTGCTTACTTGAAATATTAACATGCTCTTTGTTGTCACTGAGCACTCAAGGTTTGGCGATCCATGGACCTGCTGAAGGTTGTCCAAGGTATATGACAAATTCACTAATCTCACTTATTTCTATTAACAGCAGGACTATGCAGCATAACCTGTTTAGAAAAGAAACCCATATGATCCTTTTCAAGTTTTCCATTGGATCAGAGGTCAATGACCTCTCAGAAGCCATGTGGCAATTTCCAAAGTTTTTTCTAAATCACTATCACCTGAGCAAGCAATGCAACTTCAACTGTGATTTTAACTAGTCTAGGAAGTTACTGTGGAACAGCAACACTAGTAAATATCTACAATCTGAGAAGACTCATAGGATGCGCGTGTTAACAGTGAAGACGCAAAAGCCCCAAACACAAAGATTCTAAGTCAGTAGATTTAGAATAAAAATGGAATCAACCTTTCTACTAAAGTAACATGAAAAGTAATTCTTAGGTAGGTAGTACACGACTTTAGTGACTTAGCAGCAGCAGTGTAAGAATCATACTTAGAAAAAATAGATTAGACAATTTTTGATACATAGACTTGTTCTAAAAGGACAGTTTTCAAAACTTTGTCATCCACTGAGATTATAGTTGTATGTACGTGCATGCTCAGTCAATTTAGTCACATCCAACTCTGTGACACTATGGACTGTTGCCTACCAGGATCCTCTGTCCATGGGATTCTCCAGGCAAGAATACTGGAATGGGTTGCCATGCCCTCCTCCAGGGGATCTTCCTGACTCAGGGATTGAACCCTTGTCTACTGTGTTGCAGGTAGATTCTTTACTGCTGAGCCACTGGGGAAGCCCAGTTGTATGTACAGCTGACTCTTAAAACCTGGGGGTTAACAGTTCCAAACCTCCCTCGAGGTGGAAAATCCATGTATAATTTATAGTCAGCCCAGATACATGCACTTCTGCATCTGCAGATTCCACCAACCACTGATCTGTATTACTGTAGTATTTACTACTGAAAAAATGCCCATATAAGTGAACCCTCACCATTCAAACTTCTGTTATTCAAGGGTCAAATGCATGTGGATGGTTTCTTTCAGCCATTTAATATTACACAAAGGGTTTAAGATGGCCCAGCTAATTCATATGGGAGAAATCCTCTGATCACATAGGAAACAACTGAAAGATGTCCAAAAGAATATAATCTACCCAAAACTGTAAAGAAAAATAAAAAATTTCCAAAAACTGTAATCTAAAAACAAACAGCTTAACGTAAAATACAATGGTAATAATGATAAGAACCACACTCAACAATTTATATCTGAGTGCTATACTCTGAAAATTACTCCATCATCACCACCAAAGCTAACAAAATCATTAAACATTTTGGCCAGATCACTGGGACATGAAAAAGTAGTCACTGCTAGAGTCAGAGAGTCTACAGCCATGGTAGTCAGCCATACTAGATTCGGTGCTTGTTAGGTTTTTTTTTTTTTTTTGCTTCTTTTTTAAGTTTTATTGCCATTTTTAATTGAGATAAAACTCAAATAACATAAAAGCTACCATTTTCAAATGCGCAATTCAGTAGGTTTTAAAAATATTCAAAATGTTGCGCAACTATCACCACTAATTCCACCACTAATCATCCCTAAAAGAAACCCTTACTCAGTACTCATTTCCCATTCCCTTCTTCCTACAGCCCTTGGTAACCACTAATCTACTCGTCTCTATTCAGTGCCTGCTTGTCTAGGAAATGTTTTAATGTTCCATTCAGAATCCTGAAATACCGTTTTGAGATAGTATAACCCATATACTCATACACATTTCAGCTGTGTATCATTTGTACACTCTATCAACCTGCGCCCGCCTCTTGACAAGGTCTCAATTTCTCCCCTGTTACTCCTATGCCTTTGCAGCATTACTGTGAGTGGCTGAAGGAATTCCATTAAATAGATACTGCACGAAGTAAGCATCTAACTCATCTGCTAGTTTGGGGATTTATATCTGAATATTGATTTTTTTTAAAAGTCTAGCAACTGGGTCTCTGTATTTCAAAAAACAATTTCAAAGTGAAGCTACTCCTATTAGACTGTTGTGGGGTTTTTTGGTTTTTGTTTTTTACCATTTGCATGTTTGGAAGCCAGGCACAGAGGCTGAAAAAAGCTGAGAATTCATCTTTATCACACTGCGTGTCTGGAGCAAGCCTAAACTTTTTTTTTCATAAGGAATTACATTTGTTCCTTAAAGAACTTCCCAGAGATTCGATGTTAAAAGCCCCGTGGTAGCTGTGTTAAGCATTACAGCCACATGCAGATGAGCATCAAAGGCACATTAAGTTTATCTGGCATCGCTTGGAACCAAGCATTGCCTTACTTGCTCACAGCCAGTCTCAAAGCCATAAAACCTTATTTCACAAAAATGTAACATTAACACCCCAGTTAAACTTGCTTCTGATTTCTAACATGGAGGTGGGGAAAAAAAAAAGAACTTTTCTATGATTTTGGCTTAGGAACTAACTGCATAGGAATTTGCATTTGTATGAAGGAGACTGAAACTCAGCTTCAGAATCATCCAGGATTTCATTCTCTTATTTTATTTTATTAAGAAAGCAGAGACTCTCCCAATAAATCCTCCTCCCCTCTTCTGGCACACTTAAAACCCATTTCTGAGCTCCACTGACCACATCACGTTGACCTTTGGTATTGAGTACCAAGGGAGGGAAAGAGTAGGTGTGTGGGTGGAGAGAAAGAGAACAGAGGGGAACACAGGTCGAGGAGTGAGGGGACAACCCAAATGTGGGGCCACCGCATGAGCAAGCCCTCTGCTCCACATTAGCAAAGCAACAAAAGACGGCATAGAACCAGAACCAGAAGGCGGTCAGAGGCGCCCCGGCCTCACCGGAGACACAGCAATCCAAACCCGGCATCTGTGCTGCTTCCCAGACACCACTTCCCACGAGCTCCCTGGACTCAGGCTTGCATTTCAGGACTCCATGATTTAGTTTCTGTTTGAGCATTTGGACAATAATCATTTTACTACAAAAGGTAAATGTCTTGTAAACTAATGGGAAACATATTGCTTGGCAAAGTTTATAATGTCAGGATTTATGGCTCTAATGCCTAGGGTCTCTCTGACCTCGAAGATAACATAGTGAAACAGTAATGTGCTCTAAATGACTCAGTGTGATTTTTTATTAGTTCTCGTAATCACCCCCTATTAATTTGTATGCACATAATAAGCACTCACCTTCACAGTCTGTCCGGCTTCGGGGCCATCCTGGAAACAGGAAAACAAAGAAAAAAAAAGAGGTGAGAACAGATAGATGGTATCTCCTGCTTATTCAGAAATAGCGCCCATTAATAATTTAGATCCAATTTCATTGTGTGTTAATTTATAGTTTCCTCAAGGGGACCATGAGCTTCAAATGTGTAGAACCTGACGGTTCTCCATTTCTGTCTGAGAGTAAGTGAGAAGTTATGTACAAAAATGATACAAATTATCCAGTGAGCCAACCCCCTTCCTACTTTTCATGCTCTTTGCTTTTGGCTACGGTTTTAATTCCATTAATGGAAGACTGGAAATGTTTGGGGAGGTGAAGTATCATACCTTTTGGTTATCTTTAAACCAGATGTAGTTTAAAGTCTGATGACTTTAAGTCTCAATTTAGGAAATCTGCTATAAACATAATCCATTGAGCAAAAATATGGGCTCTCACATGGCAACAGCAGGGAAAGTGGGCCCTTCCTAGCTGGTCTGACCTTGAGAGAAAAGCCGGAACTGTTATTCTAGCTGGACTCTTTCCCTATTCTGGGTTCTCCCCTGGGATTTCTGAAGCTATTTCGACAAAACTATTTGTTGAAATAGTTGAAAATAAGCAAACAAATCCAGTCATTAGCCATGACATAAAGCAAAAGTAAGTGTTCATCTGGTTTGGAATAGCAGAACAAGCATTGTTTTTAAACTCAGAAATTTCAAAGTTAAACTAGAACTCCGCAAATTTAGGAAAGTCTTTTGACTCCTAGGACCCAGACTACCTGGGTGAGAATTTGTGCCTGGCTGTAGCCAAGATGAAGCACATCTGTGTCATCGGGGGTTTTCAGACGTGTTGGTTCTCAATCCATTAGTGGGTCCTAAAGTCAACCTGATGGGTTGTGATCTGCACTCCAGACAAACTACAGACAAAAGAAATCATGTAAGAGGGAAACAACTAAAGAAAAACAAAACTACTGTGTTGGCCAAAAAGTTTGTTTGGACTTTTTCTTTTTTATGACATCTTAAAGAAAACCCTTAACGGACTTTTTTGGCCAACCCAGTACCAGGCTGCATGCGTGCTCAGTTGCTCAGTCATGTCTGACTCTTTGCGACCCCATGGACTGTAGCCCGCCAACCTCCTCTGTCCATAGAATTCTCCAGGCAAGAATACTGGAGTGGGGTAGCCGTTCCCTTCTCCAGGGGATTTTCCTGACCCAGGAATCGAACCCAAATCTCCTGCATCTACTGTACTGGCAGGTGGATTCTTTACCACTGAGCCACTTGAGAAGCCAATATTACACTGCACAGAATGGGGAAATGCTGTCACGGGAGAGAGTTCAATGTGAAAAGGATGAAAACTAATTTCTGAGCTCTCTGTATACTCACCTGCATGGAAAACGTGAGCGAGGTGCCCTGGAAATGCTTCTCTACCACCGTGCCGACTCTCTGTGCTGCCTGAAACAAGTCAGCCACTTCTTCAGGACTCATGTCTCGGAAGCGCTCCACTGGCCGGAGGGGACACACGAGGACATCTGCAGTGAGGTCTGTTAAGGTACATTCTGCTTGCTTTAGGGAACGTTTTCGCCAAGAAGTTTATACCCATCGCACTGAATCAGGCCCAGGGCCTGAACTCACAAAGGCTAAGGGATAAAAGAACAAATATTTACCAACCACTGAACTCCAAGGAGTTCAAACAGAGCTGACGGCTAATTATACTCTGAAGGAGAAGCTGTAGTGCCCTGAGAAAGTTCTTTTAAGAGAAAAAGACATCAGTGTTCAAAAAGGCTTAAGTGCTGGCTGAAGTAATTATGCCACGAGGCACGATCTATTCTGGACCGTTATCTCCTGAACTCTATTCTGAAGCTCAGTCTTCTCAAGGAGCCAAAGGCTCTGGGTTGGAAAAGCAACTGGAATATTTATTTGGTTTTTCTATGAAGAGCATCATGGTTAAGACTTGAACATCAAAAATCTCTCTAGAAAAACAGCTAATGAAAAGATAATAGCAGTTTTCTTTTTTAAAGGAGTGTAGACATTCTGAAAATGTACAGCCAACTTCATTTATAACAAGCAGATGTGCCTCATGGTTAAGCAATTTAGGTTGTCTGTGCAACTGAAACCATCTTAATGTATTCTATTAGTCAGACTAGTCAACATATTTACATTATTGGTCTGAACAAACAAGAGTCTAGAGAAAAAGGATACATGTTTGATCATTTGTGGGTAGCAAATAAATATTCAATGTCACATCATCGATAACATTTCACTTCCTTTTTGTATTTGAACTCATCATATATGTATGGGCATACACGTCGAGACATGTACACATCCATATGTATACACACACAAGCTACAGTGAATTTCTTGTTTATTTTTCAGGTACCAGCAGGAGAAAAAAAGCTAATGTTCTCTTCTGTGTCTTTCGTTTTTCTTGTTTAAAAAAAAAAGCATGCTTCTGCCTTGAGCCAAGGAGCTAAGGGGCATAATAAAACCACAAGTTTGCAATTGCTAGTCTCACCAGAATATCAAGCACTTTAGCTCCCCAAACTATTGGTAGGACTCAGGGCCCAGGGGGAAATGCACTAAGCTCAGCTGGGCGGGCTTGATTTCCATAAGACAAGGGGGGAAAAGAAAAAGAGAAAACTGATTACTTTTGCTCATAACCAGGAAATTCATGTCAATGGTAAACTAGGAAAAGGAGTATTTGTTTAATCTCAGTTCATTTTTCAAGAGAGGAGAAGGGAGGCCTTTACCCACAGGGCATCTGATACTTAAAAAGATAATTATCCTTCTTTGCAGGGCTGCTTTATTATCATGGGTCAATGAACCGTTTAGAAATGAAGAATTTCCTTTCATTTCCTTTTAGCAGATTGCCAGCCTCCACTCCCACTGAGTTGCTTTTTTTTTTGGTCGTTGTTAAAAGAGACCTTTCCCAGTCTTCCTCCTCTCTGCTTTAATTTACACCCTCCCTTAGGCTCTGACTTCACCAAACCACAGCAAGATGACAACTTTGCAAGCTTCCAACAACATCCATAATTACTGTGGTTGGCAGTGTCTGTACACAGCAACTAGGTGGGGAAGGGAATGATATTTTATTTAAACAACTGCTGACTGTGAAAACGGGTGGAATGAATCTGGCAATCTTTGTGTCTAATGTAACTTTAGTAATATGAATAACATCTAAAACGTTTTTCATTTTCAATGTCATAAAAATCGCAATACCTGCTCATTTTGCTTGCCTGGTGCTAAAGGCTTAGCTTAACCTAATGTTTAATGACTCCAGCTGTTTATGAGACTGAACCAAAATGGCTGAATCGAGGTATTTTATCTTGTGTATACCTAACTGCAGGGTGATACATCACATTCATTTATCATTTTAACTGAATATTAGTATTACAACATGTCACAAAACAGATAAACAGACTTAACACATTCTCATTTAGGTAAACATTTTTCACCAACCCATTTAGGCAACATTGTCCTGACGTAATATTCCTGGCAACCCAACCCTTTAATAAAAAGTCATCTTATCTGCATATAACACACACACACACACATGCTGCTGCTGCTGCTAAGTCGCTTCAGTCATGTCCGACTCTGTGCGACCCCATAGACGGCAGCACACACACACACATATCTTGATGCAAAAAAAAAAGTGAAATGGAGATTACTGTCAAATGTGCTTACTTCAGCTTGTGGTCACACGTATGAGCACTTCTTTGTTCTGCTGGGACTCTGAGGATGGCCACACGGGCATCTACACCTAGAAATGACCCACACACGTGGGCTCCACGTCACTCTACAGGGAGGCAGCGGGGCCTGGCGTTACACAGTGGGGGTCGGCAGCCCCTGGGTGCAGTGTGAGTAGTTGACCTGGCCAGCAGCAGAGTTGCTCAGCAACACACTTCCTGGGGTCATTCCAGGCACTACTTGGGCATCAGAAAGTCAGGATCAATTATCTTTTCTCAGTTCCTCTACAGCCAGAGCAGAGCCCGAGTCTCACCCTCAGATAGGCCGCATCGTGAGTGAGGCTTACCCACCGCCCCAGTCTCTTTTTCCTCACCACTCTCCTGTAGACTGTGTTGTCGCTGTTTAGTTGCTAAATCATGTCTGATTCTTTGAAACTCCATGGACTGTAGCCCGCCAGGCTCCTCCGTCCTTGGGATTCTCCAGGCAAGAACACTGGAGTCGGTTGCCATTTCCGCCTCCAGGGGATCTTCCGCACCTAGAGATCGAACAGCATGCCCTGTCTTGGCAGGCGGATGCTTTTCCACTGAGTCACCTGGGAAGCCCATGTATACTAACCATCTGCGGTATTCGCTTTCTTTCTGTTCTTCAAACAGACTAAGCTCCTTCCTAGATTTGGGGGAGGTTTGTTCCAGTTATTTGTTCTGACTGGATCAATTCCCCCTGATCTTCCTATGGCTGCTTCTAATTCAGATCCTAATCTGAATGCCAGTCTCTCAAAAGAGCATTTAACTGCTAGGGTGTTTATCCGCTACCTATAATCACTCTCCCTTTCCCCTGTTTTAATCTTTCCATAGCCCTCGCCACCAGCTGGCACTTTTGTCGCTTCATTACCAAGTATCCAGATGAGAATGGAAGCTCCACACAAGCGAAGCATGTGTCTCGTTTACTGCTAATTTACCACCACCTACAACAACAGAGATACTTACTACGTCTTGCTGGAACGAGCAAATAAACAGCAAACCAGATCTTTGCATCAGACACTCCTGAGTACTAAGATCCTGATCAAACGGTGATGACGTCCAGTTACCTTACAATCATCTACACGAGACTGGGATAGACTGCAATATATGTTTTCTAGTCAAAGCACGGTTAGAATTAATGTTGGATGAGAGCTAGAGAAATGTCAACTCATTTTTAATGTAAACTAAATTTTCATGTGAGCCCAAAGGGAAATAAAATTATAAAGGTAAAATCCTTTAAAAAAAAAAAAACTCATTTATACCTGGAAAATAGTAGTTCCTACCTAGAATACTCGGGGTCTCAGACAAACTTTATCTATTAAAGCCCATACAGCAATAAAGGCCCAGCATGTTCAAAAATTTTTTAAAAATGAATGAATAAATAAAATTAACTCACAACTCTCATATTAAAAAGAACAAAATAGCATACTACCCTAAGACAGTGGGTCCCATGTGCTACATGTTGTTCCTAGAGAAACAACTCAGGGAAAGCAAATTAATCTTGAAGAAGAGCAGACAGCTCTCGAAATTCTGCTGCCACTGTTTATATGCCAATTGGTTTAAGGTAATATCACAGATGCAACATAATTTAATTTGAAGACTCTTAGGCCTTGTTAGTGGGCAAATCCCATATTACTCATAGGCTACAAGAGCACCCTTTCTCCTGGGTCCTCTTGGTGCATAATTAACACCTCTGAAGAGACTATTCTGCCAACATGCATGATAACCCTCCAAGAAGGTAACCTACTCTGTTGAATTTAATATATTTATCCAGCACTCATCATGTCTGAAAGGCTGTGAAAGAGATTATCAAACAGGATCTAGCCTCACCCAATAATCTAAAGTATAGACATTAATTTAGTAATAACTGTTTTTTTTTTTTTTTTTAAAGAAGAGAAGATCAACAATCATGATTTAGTTCCTGTGGTAGACCAAGGGATTTCTCACAGCTGAAGAAAGTAAACAAAGGCATTTAAATTCAGATGAGATTTACAGTGGACTTCACAAATAGGAGTGAACCAACCAGAGGATTGGCTGGCAACCCATTCATCCATCCATCCTACGTCTATAGCCTGCTTTCAGTCTGGGGTTTGTGTGAAGATCTAGGATGCCAAGATGAATGCAACAGAGTAACTGACTTTGAAGAGTTAACTCTCTATTATCCCAAACTGTCATGTAGCATTAACAATCTGTTATGACACAGAGAAAGTGAGATGTTAGTTGCTCAGTCGTATCAGATTCTTTGTGACACCATCGACTGCAGCCCGCCAGGCTCCTCTGTGGTATTCTCCAGGCAAAATTACTGGACTGGGTAGCCATTCCCTCCCCCAGGGGATATTCCTGACTCAGGGATCGAACCTGGGTCTCCTGCACTGCAGGCGGATTCTTTACCATCAGAGCCACCAGGGAAGACCATGATGCAGTGAAGTGAAAGTTGCTCAGTTGTGTCTGATTCTTTGAGACTCAATGGACTATACAGTCCATGGAATTTTCTAGGCCAGGATACTGGAGTGGGTAGCCTTTTCCTTCTCCAGGGGATCTTCCCAACCCAGGGGTCAAACCCAGGTCTCCCACACTGCAGGTGGATTCTTTACCAGCTAAGTCACAAGGGAAGCCCCATGATGCAGAATGAGTGCTATTGATAGAAATCAGTACTGACTGTTGTGGGAGCACAGAAGAGGCAGATCTAACTGACTAGGGGTCTTAGATCAACTTTTCAGTGTGGTCCTGCATTTCCACCTTCTAAAATCAGAAGGTATTTCTCCAAATTTGAACCAGAATATTTTGTCCTTGAAAATGGCCTAGAAATGGATGCATCAAAGTTGCCGGGCATTCTTCCTTTGGCCAAAATCACTGTTTGGCTTATATGTGTGCTCTCTCTCTCGTTGACTTCTTCTTTCCAACAAGTCAGTGAAGTACTATTATAATTCCTATTTTTCAGATGAGGAAATTACAGCTTATGGAAAATAAGAAATATGTGCAAGAGAGCACATTCCAGATGAGACTAAAAGTAGAATTCAACTCAAGTCCATCTGAGTCCAAAGTCCATGTTATCAAGTATAGCTTTGTGATGTTATACTTTTTATAGGTTTCATGACTCAGTCTCTGTGAGTCCTCTTATTAAAAGCATGCCCTCCGTTGCCAGAGTCCTTCTGTTCATGGAAGAGATTCATGCTTTTCCTGAAATACAAATAACACTGTGCAAAACTGCCAAGGGCAAGAGAAAAACTCAGCTTCAAATGAAGAAAGGAGACATATAACCCTACAGTGGAAGGGGGCTCAGTGCTGGGCAGAGGAAGCCCTGAGAATGCCCTTGTTCTACCAAGGAACTATGAACAACAGGATCAAGAATAAGAGACCTATCTCATATCAGCAGGAGCAAGCCAGAGGGTTACAGAGCCTGTATTTTCGCCCTTTTCCATCTTTGAGCTTCAGTTTCTTCAAGGTATCTTGGGCTCCCTTGGGCTGACAGATCGGAGGAAGATTAGATATTACAGTCAATGTCAATGAGTCAGGCTGTCAGATGAACTGAAAATCCCATTGCTTGTTAGACAGTCTAATTATTGGGAGCCATTGACTTTCTCATAGCATCATCTGTATCACCAAGGACTACCAAAAACTGGATAATGCCTTTCTTTCCCTCTTCCTCTCCACTCTCACCACCAGCCCATAAGTGACTGTCTCTGTCCTTCTGGGTGAACATGTAGGGAGTTTCTGTCACATTAAAGTGAGGTGGCAACATTCCAGGCCCTGTGCTGAACTCTTACTGACACACAGCCAATTCAGAATACTCAAAATTCAGGAAAGAAATCAAGTGAAATGCCTAAAGATATTTATCCACCAATAAAACACGAGAATCCCTCCCATGCTACATGTCCTTTTGCAAAGTGACTTTGCTGCTCCTCTCACCAAGAGTTGGAGTCTATTTCCCTTCCTGTTGAGTTTGGGCCGGGCTTTGGCTTGCTTTGATCAGTAGAAGGTGATGAGTGTCACTGTGTGACTTCCCAAAGTCAGGCCTTTACAGTCCTTGCAACTTCTAGGGTTTTTGTTGTTGTTATTCTTTTGGAAACCTGAGACCAATATGCTATTAAAAAATCCCAGCTAGGCTTCTGCAGAAAAATCACTAAGTCATGTCCCACTCTTTGTGACCCCATGGACTGTAGCCCACCAGGGTCCTCTGTCCATGGGATTTTCCAGGCAAGAATACTGGAGTGGGGTGCCATTTCCTCCTCCAGGGGATCTTCCCGACATAGGGATTGAATCTGCATCTCCTGCATTGGCAGTTGGGTTCTTTATCACCGAGCTGCCAAGGAAGCCCCACCTCTGAGCAGTCAACCACCCGCTGGAGTGTGCTTGTCACAGGAGGCCCATATATTCTCTCTGGGGCTTCCCATACCACTTCATGAACCAAAAAGAAAAAAAAAAACTGCAACGGTCTGCTCGAGTTGAAAACAAAATGAGATGCTGTAAAACTGAGAACCATCCCAACTACAGCAAATGATCGTTATTGTTGCTGCATTTCTGTTTAAAAAAATTTTGATAAGTTTGGAATTTGCTCATCAAGGATAATAATTGATGATTTAAAAATAATCTTATGAGCATTTCCATGACGAATATGAACTATTTAAATATAGAGTCGTGACAGAGAAATGGAAATGTACTGATTCTGATGATTAATTAAGACAAGCAGAATATTATTCTCAAAGCTGCTCAGGCTTGCTCCCATTTATTTTTCCATATCTGATCTATTCTAGGGATTCAGAATAGAAAAGTCACTAAAATAAATCAAACCATCAAAATATTACTGATTCTGATGAAGCTGATTAGCATGTGCATGTATGAATATGGAGTAAGTCAGCATCAAATAATATGATGAAGAATTAAAAAGAAAAGAATCAGTCATTCTTCTGAACTAATTTTAAAAAATCTGTATTCATCTCTACGAAGATCAGTATGTCATTTAATGACAAACAAGGAACATTCCAGCTTGTACTGCAGACTTCCGCAGACCCTATAAAATGAAGTATTTGCTCTAACAAATAATCCTAGTCCTTGCAAATATTTAAAATAATTCTTAATTCACTTCAAAAAACAACACCAGGATGACCATGAAGTATTTTTAAGAAAGATTCAATTAATTTGAGTTAAGTAGCACAGTTGAGAAGCACAGTTGCAGAGTTTTGAATCAAAGTAGGTGGCATCTCAAAAGTCATCTCCTACTCACAATGTAGGCACTTCTGTGACATTTTTTAAATAAGAAAGGTAGAAATATTACCCCCAAAATTAACTAATATAATTCTAAAGAAGCATATTGACAGTTTGGGCCATACCTTTCTTTACTGGATATTAACATATCCACTGCAGTAACTCAAAGAAGACTTCATGGAATATTCATCAACCATAAATATAAATGGCATGAATGTAATTTTAACAAAATTTAATTTCCAGAGTATGATACATTCCAGGACAATGGAATTAAGATAATGACAGTATTCTGCTCATACCTGGATCTTAGGGCAACCATCTCACAAGTTTCCTCTAGAATTCTCATGTTGTGTCCTGGAGAATGCTTTGAGCCAAAGACACAAGCCCTTAGTCATCTGTGGGAGAAGAATCAGATATCTTTTTCCTGATAGATCTGCCCTGAGCAAACCCCAAAACTTCTGCACTGATTTGGCTGCTCAGAGGGGATAGCCACACTTGTAGGGAGAAGTAAATGGGTGACTTTCACAGTTGAAGCTCAATATTGAAAAAACAAACAATCCAATCAAAAAATGGTCAGAAGACCTAAATACACATATATCCAAAGAAGATGGCCAAGAGGCACATGAAAAATGGTGAACCTCACTAATCGTTAGAGAAATATAAATCAAAACCACCACCTCACACTGGTCAGAAAGGCCACCGACAAAAAAAAAAAAAAAAAAATCTGCAAACAATAAATGCTGGAGAGGGAATAGAGAAAGGGAACCCTCTTGCACTGTTGGTAGGAATGTAAATTGATAGCGTCACTGCAAAACAGTATGAAGGTTACTTAAAAAACTGAAAATAGAACTACCATATGACTCAGCAATCTCACTACTGGGCATAATATACCCTGAGAAAGTGAAAAGTGAAAGTCTCTCAGTCGTGTCTGACTCTTTGCAACCCCACAGACTGTAGCCTGCCAGGCTCCTCTGTCCATGGAGTTCTCCATGCCAGAATACTGGAGTGGGTAGAAAACTGTAATTCAAAAAGACACATGTACCCCACTGCTTACTGCAGCACTATTTACAGTAGCTGGGATATGTAAGCAACCTAAATGCCCACCAACAGGTGAGTGGATAAAAAAGATGTGGTACATATACATGATGGACTAAGTCAGCCATAAAAACAGAGAACTGGGTCATTTGTAGAGATATGGATGGATCTAGAGTCTGTCAAACAGATTGTAGTACGTCAGAAAGAGAAAAATATCATATATTTAAGCAGATATGTGGAATCTAGAAAAATGGTACTGATGAAACTATTTGCAAGCAGGAATAGAGACACAAGATGTAGAGAATGAATATGTGGACATGGGGTGTGGGGGGATGACTTGGGAGATTAAGACTGACGTTATGTGCACTGCCGTGTGTAAAACAGATAGCTAGTGGGAGCCTGCTTTATAGTACAAGCAGCTCAGTGCTCTTTGATGTCCAAGTGCTCTGTGATGACTTAGAGGGGAGGGATGGGATGGGGTGGGATGGAAGACCAAGAGGGAGGGGGCACACACACACACACACAGCTGATTCATTTTGTGGTAGAGCAGAAACTAACACAACACTGTAAAACAATACCACCCCCCCCCAAAAAAAAAGAAATCAAAAACCTCAACAATAACAACCCAAATAATGAAAGTAAAATGAAAGAGGAGCCTTCACCCAGAAAACATTCTTGTGCAGATTCTTTGGTTTAAATTTCACATACTCTGTGAATATTTCAAGGAAAAAGAATCCTATATTATCCTAATAGAATTGGAAAAGAAAAAAGAAAAAAAAGTTACATCCTTATATTAAACTAAGTATGTGGGGGAAGGAAAAAATAACATAACACTTGCTTGCTGCCTACTATGTCCTAGTGATAATCAGCAATCCTTTGAGGTAGATAGTATCACCCTCATTTTCCCACATTCAAACGTAGAGAACAAAAAAAGCGCAACTACGCATCCAAGGCCACGCAGTACTAAGGTGAAAACCTAAAATAGGGCCATGCATGAAAACCATCCGTGCTGTTTCACTGCCTCCCAGGGTCACAGAAGTCTCCAGGCGCCTGGTAGAGTCTTTGCTACCGTGGTTCCCCAGAACACTGCTCCCATGAGATGTTAATAGACAGTACACAAGAGAAAACAAAGCATTGGTGTGGTCAAAGAAAGTTAAGAAACACTGAAATGAGGTAAAACAGGTTTCTTTACAATACAACTCATCAAGATAAACTGTGTACTAATGTGTATTTCTGGGAGAAGGCAATGGCACCCCACTCCAGTACTCTTGCCTGGAAAATCCCATGGATGGAGGAGCCTGGTAGGCTGCAGTCCATGAGGTCGCACAGAGTCGGACACGACTGAGTGACGTCACTGTCACTTTTCACTTTCCTGCATTGGAGAAGGAAATGGCAACCCACTCCAGTGTTCTTGCCTGGAGAATCCCAGGGACGGGGGAGCCTGGTGGGCTGCCCGTCTGTGGGGTTGCACAGAGTCGGACACGACTGGGGTGACTTAGCAGCAGCAGCAGCAATGTGTATTTCTGACTTCAAAAAAAAAAGAAAAGAGAGATACTAAGCAGTTTTTCTTATATTTTTTTAATAGTAAGACTACTTTTTTTGTAGAATATTGTATACAACAAGTGTTTCAGAGGAATTTTGGTCTACTGAACCTCTTCTGGGAATACTGAACATCCTTTACCTATACCAAGAGATAGATGCCTGAAGATTTCTGTGTTGTAACCAAAAAGCAGAGCACATATCCTAGTAATATGAGCAAAGCAAGAGGGCCTTCTGCTTCATGAAATTCACTGGGAAGCTGAGCATTAAAATACATTGAATAGGACATGGCAGTCATTGGTGCAAAAGGCTCACTATTTCTATTTTTGTCAGGTCTAGGCATGTGACAGGATTATACTCCCTGGATCCTCACGGTTGGGTAAAGTGGAAGGAATTCCAGCCAAGGAGTCGTGAGCAAAAGTGATTATGTCACTTATAAACTAGAGCATTTAACTGCCAGTGTGAGCCATCAAAGCTCTTCCCCCTTCTCCAAGCCAACCAGCAACGTCACTGTGTCTTTGGAACTAGGACGAGGACCAGCCAGCCAGCGGGGTGGGGGCTCTGCTCATCGCCTGTTCTCCTAGCACAACACCAAGTTTAGGAAATGGGTTTCCTCTCTTCTGCTAACTCCAAGTAACCTGTGCAGCTGCTTAGAGCAGTCTGTTGAAGACTCTGAGGCCTTGGTAGGGATAAGGAGGGAAGAATGGGGAGATTTACTAGTTCAGTGATGGACAGAGAAAACTGATGTGCTGCAGTTCATGGGGTCACAAAGACAGGATTTAGCAACTGAACAACGAGCAACAACAGCTGCCACGAGGGAAGGAAGAATATCAGCCTACAAACAAACAATCTGCCATTCTCTAATTAGGGCAAAAGGAGACTATTTCCAAGACTCTTTTTCCTCTTCCTTAACAATATGGAATCATTTCTAACTCTTACAACATCTCTAAGTAATTGTTATGAAAATTCAGTATTCTTGGTATGGTCCCAGAAATATACAGAAGCAAGTGAACTTTAAATAAGTATGGTGAGGAGAGTACTGACAAAGAAACTTATTGCCACGCAGAAGTATCTATCCATAATGTGCCAGCGTAGGCATAAGAATACAGCATAATGACAATGCCATAAAAATGCTCTTAGGTGTTAAGAGTTGCAGAAGAATTTCAGTAGAAGAGGAATGAAGTACACTCAGCGGCTGAAAGAAATATTTAAGGATCATTCCCAATGAGAGATTTAAAAAAAAAAAAAAAAAAAAACCAACCCACATATACACTCTGCTGTGAGAATCACTTCAAAAAGTCTGTGAAAAGCTTTTTCGTCTAGTATAGATCAGAAAGTAATGCTAAAGATCTGCAATTCATGGGAGAGCTGCTGGAAAACCACAAACAACATAAATAATTTAATAGCACTTTACCATGTACACATTTATATTCTACCCAGTTTGGGAATAAGGAGAGCTCACGTTCAGTATCTACTTCTAGAGGGTAGCCAGATCGAAATCCAGCTGTCTCCCTGTAGACAGCATCCATCCAGGGCAAATTCCATCAGGTCCTGGAAAGCACAGATTTCAGCTTCAGGCTTGTTTATGCCCCTCAAAAGCCACGGAAAATTCCATTTCCCAGGAGATCTTCAGTGTGGATGGACAAGTCAATGAAGCACCCTAATATCACAGTTCACATTCTATGTGAAAGCAAAGAGCAAGCAAGTATGAATTATAGAATAGCAGAGACTCCTAAATGAGAGAAAATAGAAAATGAGAGACAGAAAAAAGGGAAGAAGACATTAAAAGGGAATATTTGGCAGGTAGAGCATTCTTAGAAGACAGGAAACATTCCCTAGTCATGTTCACCCGGCATCCGTGGTGTTCCATGTAGGACAGGCCTTTAATGAATATTCAGTGAACGAATAAATGGCATGGATGCTTATTCAATGCTCAATCTAGAAAACCTTTCTTCCTAAGAGACTATAGAAACTGACCAGACTCAACTTCCTAACATGAAAATTACTGAGGGAAATACACTTAAAAAAGAAAAAAAAGCTAAGTCCTAAATTTCTAATCTAAAAGACACCCAGTTAAATGTAAGTTAGTGCAGCCACTGTGGAAAACAGTTTGGAGGTTCCTCAAAACACTAAAACTAGAACTACCATATGACTCAGCAATTCCACACCTAGGTATGCATCTGGAAAAAAAGAAACACCGATTCGAAAAGATACATGCATCCCAATGTTCATAGCACAATTCACAATTTTCAAAGTACATAAGAAACAATTCACATAGCAAAATTCACAATTTTCAAAGTATTTAAGAAACCTAAGTGTACATCAACAGATGAATGGATTAAGAAGATATGGTGTGTATATATACACATACATGCATACAATGGAATACTACTTAGTCACAAAAAGAAAGAAATTTTGCCATTTGCAGCAACATGGGTAGACATGGAGGGCACTATGTTAAGTGAAATAAGTCAGAAAGAGAAGGATAAATACTGTTTGATGTATGGAACCTAAAAAACGTAACAAACTAGTGGACATGATAAAAAGAAAAAGCAGCAGACTCACAGATACAGACAACAGACTAGTAAACCAGGCCTGTTCCCCTGGAGTTGGCACTTTGGATTAATTCTACATGCCTCGGGTTGCCTCCAAAACATTTCAGCCACTGGGGAGTGAAGGTTTGTGACAGAATCTGAGTTCTCTTTTCAAAAGATCACTCTAAATGTTGTGTAGGAAAAAAAATTTTTTTCAATCAAAGCAAGGATGAAAGCTGAAGGCCACTGGGGATGTCTTTACCAGAGACTAGATAAGAGATTGAAAACAGGCCTGGGTAAAGGTGGTGGCAGTGGGGTTGCAGAAATTTTAAGACATATTTCTGAGGCAGGAGCAATAGGACTTACTGATGGAGGTGGGGAGCAAAGGAAAAAGGGGGATCAAAGAAGACTCCAGGGTTTTGGCTGAGGAGGTGGGTAGAAAGTGATATAATTTAGGAGATAGATGAATGGAGTCTATGACATATGGCTCACTGTTTAGAGACTCTGGCTTCCTGAATTTTCAGATTTCCTGGAACCAGCTAAACAGACTTTCCTAAGCTGGGTGTCTAGATGGACTCCAGAGCTCCTATGAATCTCCTGAATCTGTTCACAAAATGGAATATGGTGTGTGTGCTTGTATGTATCTATTGCTGTCCTTTGGTCTTCATCATACAAAGAATTATTAGTCTCTGGACCCCAACAAAGGTAAGAATCACTGATTTAAATTAGCAGAATTATCTGAAATTCATCCCCAAGAGTGGTTACAAACAAACTCATACTTCTATTCACTTTAGCTTAGACTCTAATAGACCCACTCCTGAAGAGTGAAAAAAAAATTTACTCTGTGTCTGAGCAACTTGTTCACAAGAATGAACCCTCCACAAAAGACATACTAAAGATTTTTTAAAATAGACTAACACTAAAGTCATTTTAATCTGATTCAGCAGTGAGCAATTTAAAACATGTCTCTTTTAACAAAAGACAGCTGGACACATAAAGATAATTGTGTGATTCATTCAAAATTAAAGAATGGGCTAAATCATTTACAACAATAAAAATGCAGAAAACCCTACCAGGAAAAAAAAAAAGAGTGAAAACTCTAAGTAGCAAGTGATTTCCAAATGCTTCCAAAACAAGAAGCAAAAGACATTTTATTGTCACTCTGGGACTTCCAGACTAGAATAAGCTAATCAGGCATCCTCCAAAAACAAAAAGATAATTCATAGGAAAAAAAAAACTTCAGCAATGAACAACATTGCCAAAGTGTTAAGAAAGCAGGGTTTTTCAAGATAGTGATTTGTATGCAAATATAGCTCAGCATTTATCACTAAACCTCCAAAGCCTGCAAAGGGAAAAAGTTTTGTTCTTTCCATCTGCTTAGACTCTTCTCCTAATAAAGTCAACTACCAATGACAAAAGAAGCTCTGATATCTCCAAAATAATAATAATACAAGAAACGCATTTAGAAATACAGTGTTTCAAACCAGAAACACATTCAGAGTCACTCTTTCTTCCTTAAATCTCTTAGCTTGGTTTCATTGTTAACACTGGGTTAATATTTATTCTAACTTTATAAGGGTTATAAGGTTTGGGGGTTTTGGAGCTGTGTTTGCTTCCCTAGAGGTTCAGATGGTAAAGAATCTGCCTGTAATGCAGGACACCCAGGTTTGATTCCCAGGTTGGGAAGATCCCCTGGAGAAGGAAATGGCAACCCACTCCAGTACTTTCTGCCTGGAGAATCCCATGGACTGAGTGGCAGCATAGACTGCAGTCCATGGGATCGCAGAGAGTCGGATATGACTATGTGACTAACTTACTTACTTTTTACTTTTTAAGAATAGCATATTTCAGGCAGTAAGTGAAAGCTGAATAATAGTTGCTTAAAACAAAGTCAACAGAATTCCTTCAAGACCCCCTTCCGTTGAGCACACCCCTCTTTGCCTCTTGGGTATGTGACTTAAATACTGTTGCTCACCAACACCGGTGCTCATTTAGAACCAGGAACTTCACTGACTCCACATTTAAAACTTCACCCTTACTCTTCCACAGTCCATTTTTCCATATTATCTCTGTCAGTATTTTCCTTCCCTTTACAACCTAGAACATCACTGGAGGCAGGGTCCAGGAATTAGTCATCTTATAATTTCTTTTTCCTCTCTAGTTTTAACTAAAATTTTCAAAACAAGATTTTTCTATAAAAGACTCTCAAAACACAAAACAAGCCCTGCAAAAATATTTAAAATACCTAAGTTCATTTAGAATTCATACCTTTTTCTGACCTTCATTTTTCAAGTTCTGTGCTTAGACAGCATATAATATTTCCTAATGTTTCAATTAGGAGACCAAATATACTAAAAGGGTCTACAAAAATACCAACGAAAACATAAGATTTTGACATATTTTAATTTCATGTGTATATAATTGAAAAAAAAATTTAAGCATGCCTAAGGAAAGCAAAAACTGTAGAAACAGATGCTCTGGCAATTCTGTAAGAGCTTTACGTTCATACATTGTCATGCCTCCCACAGGATCCTAAAACTCACTCCCATATTCTTTATATGCTTAGATAATACAAACATATCCTTGTCACCCAACAGTTTTCTGGCATGGAGACTCAGACACAGGCCTCAATCTCTCTCATTACCAACATCACATCGCTTAAAAGAAAGCTAAAATTTATTTTTTGTTTGTTTGTTCTGGCTGAGCCACACAGCTTGTGGGATCTTAACTCGCTGACCAGGGATCGAACCTGTGCCCTCAGCAGCAAAAGCGTGGGGTCTTAACCACTGGACTACCAGCGGATTCCCCAAAATTGAAATTTCTTGACTCTTAATCATTGGTTAAATGTCACATATTTCTTACTGATGACTAAATGTTCCTCCAGTAGGCCGCAATTTCAAGTACTATGCCACAGAGTAGAGAGATTCCATCATTAATATTTCTATATAGAAAAAACACAAGCCTTTCTATGAAATGATTGCTGTTTAGTAGCTAAGTTGTGTCTGACTCTTTGTGACCCCATGAACTGCAGCACCCCAGACTTCCCTGTCCTTCACTATCTCCTGGAGTTTGTTCAAACTCATGTCCACTGAAAAGATATGCTTACTCAGAATCTCATCTGGTTCAGCTTAATAGATGAAAAGGGGGGCCAAAAAAGAAAAAATGAAAATTGAGAGGAAGCAATATTATAGATTTTCAGTGTTATCCATATCCCATGTCACTTCTTTCAAAGCACTATCAATGACTGGTCACTTTGCATCTGTCATTCAGTCACACACAGCCAGCAAAATATGTAGTTAACAGTCTTCTACTAATTAAAACTATAAAAACAGACAATCAGAAGAGGCAAATGGCCACCAAATATGAAAGCGCAACAAAGAAACAAAAAGTGATAATGCTGGAAGTGAAATGTGAGTTACAAGTAAATGATGTTACAAAAGAAATAGCTGACTATGGGAACCGCGCTGTTCAAAAAACCGCATATGCAACGAGAAGAGCTTAGTGAAGGCAAACTTACGGACAAAAATGTAGGAGGTGATTATTGCGAAAAGATGGAAGATGTGCTAGAGGAAGCAATGCCCGTAAAACACTCAACAATGTAAAAACAAAACCTTCACTATTTATCACATTGAGAGCACAGAGGATGAAAGGCTGGAAACTGACCCAAACTTAGAAAGTTCTGAGTACGGAAATTTGCCAAGGTACAGAAAAGATGCTCAGTCTGACTTGAGAGTCATACTGTCAGAAAAAGGAGGCCGGTGTTGTTTAAACTACTCTTAATAAGTGTTTTCCAAAGGAAAACCAAAAAAAAGCCCTTTAATTATAAGATTTCTAATGTTTTAAATTCCACTGTACTAGTATTAGTCAGCTGTATTAGTCTTAATATCATTATTTTCCTATACATGTTTAACAGACAATAAGATAGTTTTAATTGCTTTGATGGAAATTTTAAAGGTCATGGAAGCTACAGTTTTCACCATCTATGATTATGATTGCTTTCTACAGTTCCAGTTTGCATGCAGTCCCACACGGCTGCACACAGGACACCATCTGTACTTCAAATTCACGACAAGCACTGCATGGGGAAATAAAAGTTATGGCTGCTGCTGCTGAGTCGCTTCAGTCATGTCTGA
The DNA here is from genome assembly GCF_002263795.3 of Bos taurus. NCBI lineage: Eukaryota > Metazoa > Chordata > Mammalia > Artiodactyla > Bovidae > Bos > Bos taurus. The sequence continues at coordinate 41,313,648 of NC_037349.1, read as the reverse complement.
CTGTGCGACCCCATAGACGGCAGCCCACCAGGCTCCCCCGTCCCTGGGATTCTCCAGGCAAGAACACTGGAGTGGGTTGCCATTTTCTTCTCCAAAAGTTATGGCTAGTGGGTCACAAATTTAAAACCTGCGCCAGGAACTAGAGTCTTATTCAATGTGTATCCTAGTGATAGCAGGGGAGAGTGGATTCAGAAATTCAGGGACTATACCTGGCTTTAAAAAGATGTATTCATCCAACACGCTGTCCAGGAAGGATACGCCTACTGTCACACATTCCTGAATTCTCCCAACAGATTGTCTGGCAAAAATAAAGTTGATTTTTTTTTTTTTTTAATGTCCAGATAACTTAGTTGAGAACTGCATGGTATCAGACCTCCTGACCCCTGCATACATCATTAAATCTGCTGTTAAGCATTAAGTTTTCTCCACCAAATGTTCTCTTGTATACAACACTGTGAAGGGAGGGGATTATATAACAATAATATCAATACCATGCATGTCCTCCATTTCTTATTGATGATGAACAACAAGCAAAATTCCTGCCAACTGCTTGGTTTGAGACAACTAAGAAGATATGCATGTAGCTCCATCCTTCCCCACACAGTGCTCTATACTAGGCCCTTTCCATAGCGTGCCACCTGCCACCCATCTGAGAACTCTTCAAAAACAAAGGCCACTTCTCATTCTTCCCTCAATCCAAAGGCCAACACTTGGAGCCCTGGCTAGGTCTCAGTTCAAACGTCACCTCTTAAGGGATGTGTCTATTCCACTGAAAGCATCTTTCTTCCATATCTCCTCATAGGTTTGTATCTTTTAGAACCTGTTTCAAATGCTGGAATTGTAGTACTTGCTTATGTGTACTTGTTTCCTATCTATAATGTAAACTGGACTGAGAGCAGGAGTCAATTTTTCTTCTGTCTCCTGGAACCCAGCTGAGTTCCCAGTCACAAAGCCCTTGCTAAACGTTGACTGAATGGGTGAATGGATGGCTTGAATAAATGTCTGCTTCAGTAAATGACTACTTGAGGGAAAGTCTATTGAAATGACTGATTAATAAATGAATTAAAGTAAAACTATTATCTTACTTTTTAGGGCTTCCCAAGTGGCTCAGGGGGCTTCCCTGGTGGCCCAGACAGTTAAGAATCTGCCTGCAATGCAGGAGACCTGGGTTTGATCCCTGGGTTGGGAAGGTCCCCTGGAGAAGGGCATGACAACCCACTCCAGTCTTCCTGCCTGGAGAATTCCATGGACAGAGCAGCCTGGTGGGCTACCGTCCATGCGGCTGCAAAGAGTCAGACTCAACTTAGTGACTAACAGAAGTGGCTCAGTGGTAAAGAATCTGCCTGACAATGTAGGAAACTTGGGTTTGATCCCCTGGGTCAGGAAGATCCCCGTAGAGAAAGAAAAGGCAAGCCACTGCAGTATTCTTGCCTGGGCAAGTCCATGGAGAGGAGCCTGGTGGGCTACAGTCCACGGGGTCTCAAAGAGTCGGACATAACTAAGAGACTAAAGAACAACAAATGACCTTACTTCAAGAAGCAAATATTAGATAACTTATTCTTCTAGATGATGTTTCATACCCACAAAAGAAAAATGCTCTAGGTTGTCTTCTTTTTCCTATGTTTTGCCCTCAGATAAATTTCAAAATGAGAATCCTTCCAGTCTGTGAGCCCTGCATCTAGCCGACCATTGGCTAAGCTACAGGATGGAGGAATTTCACTTCACAGCAGCATGTGTGAAAACAGCTTGGGAGTTTTTGTGGAGAATAAGCTCAAGATGAGTCGACAGAGAAATGTTGTTTCCACAAAACACGTTTTATCTCAGACTGTGAATGTGAGTCTGGAATTGGGCTGAGGGATGCGATTTCTCACTCTGGTCTTTGTTGGCAAGGCTACTCATGGAGTTTTCTGTCAACTTGGGAACCACCAGGGACGGTGTATAGCACATTCACAGAAGGGGTAAGCATAGATGTGGAGGAACAGAGAACAAGAAAAGGAATATACAAGGTCCTTGTTGTTCAGTCGCTAAGTTGTGTACAACTCTGCAACCCCACGGACTGCAGCACGCCAGGTTCCTCTGTCTTCCGCTGTGTCTCAGAGGAAGAAACGGCAACCCGCTACACTATTCTTGCCAGGAGAACCCCGGGAATAGTATGATAAGGCAGTAAAAATATACAAGGACCCATCTTCAAACCACAACAGTGGAAAGATGTCATTTAGGAAGGAGAGAAGTGAAGCCGCTCAGTCGTGTCTGACTATTTGTAGCCCCACAGGCTCCTCAGTCCATGGGATTTTCCAGGCATGAATACTGGAGTGGGTTGCTATTTCCTTCTCCAGATGCAGGTTAACCAACAAGTAAACACTAGAACAGAAACTGCTAAATGGTAGAAGAGACCTTGACTCTTGTGTGTGTAATGTGGAGTGACCCAATATGAATTCATGTGCTGTGCAGTGACTCAATGTGATTTTACCTCTACCACATTTTACCTAATTGACTTTGGGAATATAAACTCTCTGAGTCTCAGTGACCTCATCTGCAAAATGGGTATCATTTATTCTGTTTGAACTGTGTATTTCAAGGTAACCAAAGAGCTCCAGAGGCGGAAAGTTATTTAAAGTTTTCTAGTTCTAAAAGTGAAAGGAATAACAGACTTACACAAGCCACTATTTTCTATCCTTAATGAAACAACTGAATTATGTAAAATTATTAATAGTTAATTTAGGACTCAGGTGAGGGGTTCTTAACCTGTGGGGAGTCGGCGGGGGCGGGGGGGGTAGAGCTCCAAGGACACTTAAGGAAAGATGAATGAAGAGAAGAAGGAGAATACATAAAGATGAGAGAGAAAAAAAAGTGCTTATTCATTTTCACTAACTTATGACTGAAATTTTACATCTTCTTAAATCACAAATGTAAGCAACAAACCAGAGTAACAGTAGTGCTTATGATTTTTTCATAATATTTATCACACATATTTTTAAAAATACAAAGTGATAACTTTATGGTTATTGCAGATATCTTGAAGCATTATTTACTCCACAATGATTCATCAGCTCTACGAGTATTACAAAATTCTAGCAGTCATTATACCTGCCAACAGTTCTGGTTATTTACTATGTAATAAAGTAGTATATATTTCACTGTACCATAAATTCGCCTTTAATATTATAATAACCGCTATTCAGTAACATCAATTTCCTTTGTGTTTTTATAGACTTAATTTTCCTCATATAACAATGTTTTCAGGAGAAGAAAGCTACAGGTTTCACAAAGTGACAAATAGGACCCCTGATTAAAACCATTAAGGACTCCTGCTTTAGGTGAAAGATTGCTGGGACATTCATCATGGGGGGACCTAGGTGTCACCGCCTAAATGTGCTGATCAGTTTCAGGATCCTCAGAGCAGGACATCCAGACCCTGTGCCTCCTGTAAGATGTGATACGAAGCGCACAGCACTACTACAAATGCTTCAACCTGAAAATCACCAACTCTTAGACCACACTGCTTAGGGGTACTCTCTGAAAGTATCAGAGGTTTTCTGCTTATGCTACCCAAAATTTTAGCCACAGGCATACGCTTGAAATGTGGCCAAAGCAAGGGAGCAACTCAATATTTAATTTTTAAAACCTTTTATTTGATACTTATTTAGATAGTCAGATGTAGCTAGTATCCACACTACTAGACAACCCTCCCTACAGCTAACTTAATTTTCACAAAACACAAAATATAGAGAAACAAGTTAAACAGCACCAAGGGAAAGTTCAATTCATTTCAGTTCACTCACTCAGTCATGTCCAACTCTTTGCAACCCCATGAACTGCAGCACACCAGGCCTCCCTGTCCATCACCAGCTCCCAGAGTCCACCCAAAGCCATGTCCATTGACTCAGTGATGCCATCCAACCATCTCATCCTCTGTCATCCCCTTCTCCTCCTGCCCTCAATCTTTCCCAGCATCAGGGTCTTTTCCAATGAGTCAACTCTTCGCATCAGGTGGCCAAAGTACTGGAGTTTCAGCTTCAACATCACTCCTTCCAATGAACACCCAGGACTGATCTCCTTCAGAATGGACTGGTTGGATCTCCCTGCAGTCCAAGGGACTCTCAAGAGTCTTCTCCAACACCACAGTTCAAAAGCATCAATTCTTCGGCACTCAGCTTCCTTTATAGTCCAACTGTCACATCCATGCATGACTACTGGAAAAACCATAGCCTTGACTAGACAGACCTTTGTTGACAAAGTAATGTCTCTGCTTTTGAATATGCTATCTAGGTTGGTCATAAGTTTCCTTCCAAGGAGTAAGCATCTTTTAATTTCATGATTGCAATCACCATCTACAGTGATTTTGGAGCCCCCCAAAATAAAGTCAGCCACTGTTTCCACTGTTTCCCCATTTATTTCCAATGAAGTGATGGTACCAGATGCCATGATGTTCGTTTTCTGAATGTTTAGCTTTAAGCCAACTTTTTCACTCTCCTCTTTCACTTTCATCAAGAGGCTCTTTAGTTCTTCTTCACTTTCTGCCATAAGGGTGGTGTCATCTGCATATATGAGATTATTGATATTTCTCCCGGCAATCTTGATTCCAGCTTGTGCTTCCTCCAGCCCAGTGTTTCTCATGATGTACTCTGCATATAAGTTAAATAAGCAGGGTGACAATATACAGCCTTGACGTACTCCTTTTCCTATTTGGAACCAGTCTGTTGTTCTATGTCCAGTTCTAACTGTTGCTTCCTGACCTGCGTACAGGTTTCTCAAGAGGCAGGTCTGGTGGTCTGGTATTCCCATCTCCTTCAAAGTTTTCCAGTTTATTGTGATCCACACAGTCATAGACTTTGGCATAGTCAATAAAGCAGAAACAGATGTTTTTCTGGAACTCTCTTGCTTTTTCGATGATCCAGCGGATATGAGCAATTTGATCTCTGGTTCCTCTGCCTTTTCTAAAACCAGCTTAAACATCTGGAAGTTCACAGATCACATATTGCTGAAGCCTAGCTTGGAGAATTTTAAGTATTACTTTAGGAAAACCATAGAATTGGAAAGACTAGAGATCTCTTCAAGAAAATTAGAGATACCAAGGGAATATTTCAATCAAAGATGGGCTCAATAAAGGACAGAAATGGTATGGACCTAACAGAAGCAGATCACCAAGGGAAAGCAAACAAAAAAATTCAGATTATAGAATGGTCCACAAGGAAACTGACCCAGCTTTTTTTAAAAAATCAAAATCTATAAAAGATTGTACTAAAAGAGTACTAAAATAAATAAGCCAATATAATGTGAGGGTCTTACTTGGATTCTGATCCAACCAACTGTTTTTTTATTATTATTTTAATTAGAGGCTAATTACTTTACAATATTGTGGTGGTTTTTGCCATACATTCACATGAATCAGCCATGCGTGTACATGTGTTCCCCATCCTGAACCCCTCTCCCACCTCCCTCCCCATCCCATCCCTCAGGGTCATCCCAGTGCACCAGCCCTGAGCACCCTTTCCCATGCATTGAACCTGGACTGGTGATCTGTTTCACACTTGATAACATACATGTTTCAATGCTATTCTGTCAAGTCATCCCACCCTCACCTTCTTCCACAGAGTCCAAAAGTCTGTTCTTTACATCTCTGTCTCTTTTCCTGTCTCATTTAGGGTCATCGTTACCATCTTTCTAAATTCCATATATATGTGTTAATATACTGTATTGGTGTTTTCTTTCTGACTTACTTTGCTCCGTATAATAGGCTCCAGTTTCATCCACCTCATTATAATTGATTCAAATGCATTCTTTTTAATAGCTGAGTAATATTCCATTGTGTATATGTACCACAGCTTTCTTATCCATTCATCTGCCGATGGACATCTAGGTTGCTTCCATGTCCTGGCTATTGTAAACAGTGCTGCAATGAATATTGGGGTACATATTTCTCTTTCAAACCAACTGTTGATAATAAAACATTTTGAAACAATTGCAGAAACTTGAATGTAATATAATATCAATAAATGACTATTAATTTTGTGAAATATCATGGCATTCTAGTTATAACAGGATATTTCTTTAGTTTTTAAAGATGCAAACCAATGTATGCAGAATTAAGATCAAATTATTTCTAAGAACTGACTTAAAATATGTGAGCAAAAACAGAAGAGTATAGAGGAAGCAAGTATGTGAAAACCTTAGACCACTGAATCTGATTGAAGGTAAATGGGTATCCTTCATAATATTCCTACTCCTACTGAGATAAAAGGAGAAGAGGGCAGCAGAGGGTGAGACGGTTGGATGGCATCACCAATTCAACAGCCATGAGTTTGAGCAAACTCTGGGAAATAGTCAAGGACAGAAGAGCCTAGCACACTTCAGTCCATGGAGATGCAAAGAGTCAGACCCAACTTGGTGACTGAGAACATCCTTTTGAGTACTTTGACGTAATCTACAATAATTTTTAAAGTGACCATGCACTGGTTACAGTGACTGACACATAGTAAGCACTCAATAAACGTTAATAAGCAGCTATTGGCATCACCATTATCATCCATGATTCCTAAAGCCCAAACTACTATGAGTTATTAAGTATAAAAATTACCTTTTGGCTCAATATAAGAATGAGCATTTTAAAAGTAAAAGGTCTATGAAGATGGAGATACACTGTCTCCAGAGGTGGTGGCCCACAGAACACTCATAATAAAAAAAAATCAGCAGCATTTACTCAGCACTTACAACGTGGCAGACATGGGTCTAAGCACTTTCCACATATTGCCTCACTTAATCTTTGCAACACCACAGGAAGAAAAGTACCCTTACTATCCCCAGCAGAGCAATGCCAGCAGAGATTGATCACTTAGGGGGAATGCTGCAGAGGAGGGTCAAGGTGAATGGCTTTGCTAGTTGCCCTTTACCATCCCTGACAACCCTGAACTCTTCTGATTCAATGTACATGTCACTCGAATGAATTGTGCAGGCCAAGCCAGCTGGCTTGTGCACAGCCAGAGAGCAGGCAGATATTCTTTGTTTTACTTATTGGAAGGTCTTTAAACATCACCTTTTCCTTTCAGGCTGGAGACTAAACCCCTTAAGAATTTAATTATCTGTAAGCAAGGGGATAACATCGTCAAGAAAAATGCTACATTTCAATTAGCTCATTTATCCATTTTCAAATTTCCCATAAATTAGAGGGAAGCATTTTCCCCAGCCTGCCATTTGACCAGGAATGTCCATAGTATGTCTTTGTCAACAAGTTTCAGAATGTAAATCCATATTACAAAAAACTAAAGTTGGTGTAAAAGCTGTCGTCATATATTATATTATTTGGAAAGAAATACTGGTGACCTTATCCAGTATGACTGTTATAATAGTAATAAAATTGAATCTTGGAAGATTACACTTCTGGTCAAAGTAGTAAAATGTGACCTTATTCTATTCAACATTGACATTTATTATATTAATTCACATGTAAAAAGCTGCATTAAAATGCTATTAAATCCCTGATTAGGGATGGGAATATTTAAGAACTACAGAAATAAGATTTAACTTTACCAGTCATTCACAGCATTAAGCCTGTTTGATGCAAATCAAACTAAATCTCCTTCACCAGTATCTGGTTCAGTTCTTACTTTATTATTATTATTACCATCTCATTCATACAGAGGTTTTTTTTCTTTTTTTTTTCCTGATGTCTCTTCAAACATTTTATAAACCTTAACTCATTTTCATCACACTCTGGAGGAAAAGGTAACACAGAGCAATGAATATACAAACTTGACTGGGAGGATCAAGACATTTGCTCGTGACAGAGAGCTCCTGCTCACCCCAATAAAAGCACGCTTAGCATTATTTTCTATCAGTTGCTATACAAAGCCCCAGGAAGAGTGCCGAGGTGCAGGGGTGAGGGGCCACAGTCAGGCCGCTAGGCGGACTTCCCTGAATGGCCACCGTGTGGAAAGAAGGTGGCATTTCAGATATTACACCAGCAAAGTGGTTTATTTCTTAAGGCTGGTCAAGGTTTTACAGGAAGTTCCCTCCCTTAAATATAAGTTCTGCAAAAGTTTCAGTCTAGGGGTAGAACATAAAATAGCACAGTGAATTAAAGTCAAAGCCCAGACACAAGGTTTGCTTTCTCTTAATCATTAACCCAAAGTCCCAGGCTAGCTGTTGTCAGCTCTGTCTACTTTTTACTCAAGCATCCAGGCAGACAGGGCAACCACTGGCTCTAACCACTGGAAGGTCACTAGGAGACCTTCCAAGGCAAAAGAAAACTCTACAAGATCTTGCACCAGAAGTCAGGTGCTCAGTCTCGACATGATTCATAGCCATAACTAGTCAAGAACCAGAAGTGCAATTCAACCACGGGCCTGGATGAAAGGAGAAGTGAACATATCTAGCCACCATCACCAATCACTCGTTATTTCCACATCTCCCAAGTCTTACAATTCTTCCACATACAAGGTGACTTCTGCTCCCTCAGAAAGACAGCCCTGGTGCCTCTTGCTGAAAGGCAACTGTTCACACTCTTAATACACAAAGCAAGTTATTCTGCTTCTTAAGGCCCTTGTGACTGTGCGAGAACAGCGTCTTCGCTGGGATTCTATGCGTCCCAGAATGCCTTGCCAGAATGATTGAACAAGGATGTCTGCATAATGAGAGGTTCAACTCCAAAGACTTCAAATACCCTGGAGGCTAGTAACATCTGACATGTAATAAAGCTGTAAATTTTTTTTCCTATTTATATCACTAAGATGCTTAAAACCACATTAAAAAGATCATAAAGATGAAATAAAAATAAGCCCATAATCCCACCACCCTAAACCAACAACTGTTTTCATTTCTTTTCTGTCAAGCCTTGCTTAAAGAATATCCATGTCCTTTATGTATCTATGTGCACAGAGGGACGGGGAGAATTCTAAATAGAAGGTAAGTGACGGCCCAGTCAACATGCAGGCAGATTCTTCACCATATGAACCACGAAGTAGAGTGGGGATATAAATTCATATAACCACTATGGAAAACACTCCCTTCCCCAAGACAAGAAGACATCAGTTTGAATCGTAAGACTGATTTGTATTTTCTGCAATATGAGTGCCGGTGACTTAAAGATTCTAAGCTGTGTAACAGTCACCTTCATTCAGGAATAATAGTATGTTTATATCCTTCATCACCAGTTCTACTCCTTGACTGAGCTCTAGAAGACATTGCCTCCAGTGATAGAAGCTTGGTTTCCATCATTAGAGGAAGAGAACAAAGTAAGACTTATGTGCTAAGTCTCGCACAAGCGTAGAGAATATCAGTGGAAAGAAGAAAACTGCCATTGTTATCACGTTCTGGTTCATTGTTAAGACACGGTTTACAAGACCTAACAACATGAAAGTTTTAACCACACTCTTGAATTCATCTTATTTTATTGTCCTTCTGTTTTATTTGACTCATCTACTTCATTTGTTTTTAAATATGGTTCTAAGGGGAAAGGTAGACAACATGTAGGAACAGATGGGGAATGTAAGCAGAGGGGAGTTTCTAAGCTGATGAGTTTCTTTGCATGACACATTAATAGTGAATGCATAGCACTGTGCTTCTGGGTTTTGTTGTTTTTTTAATTTTTTCACAAATTTCTATCCCTTGCGGTCATTTCTCCCACCCACCACCCTGTCTCTGGTAACTACCAATCTGATATGTGCATCCATGAGTTTCTTTTTTTGCTGTTCTTTTGATTTTTGTTTTTAAGATTCCACATACAAGACAGATCATATGGCGTTTCTCTGATTTATTTCCCATAGCATAATGCTATTTACATCCAAACATGCTGTCACAAACAGATTTCATTCTTGTTTTGTGGTTGAATAATATTTCATTTACACACACACACACCACAATGCCTTTATGTAAAGACACTTTAGTTTTTCCATATCTTGGCCGCTGTAAATAATGCTGCAATGAACACGGAGGTGCATATATCTTTTTGACCTAGTGTTTTCATTTTCTTTAGGTAAATACCTAAAAGTGGAATTTCTAGATCACCTGGTAATCCTATTTTTATTTTTTTTTGGAACTTCCATACTGTTTTCCATAGTGGTTATATGAATTTATATCCCCACTCTACTTCGTGGTTCATATGGTGAAGAATCTGCCTGCAATGCCAGAGACCCAGGTTCGATCCCTGGCTTGGGAAGATCCCCTTGAGAAGGGAATGGCTACCCACTCCAGCATCCTGGTCTGGAGAAGTCCATGGACAGAGATGCCTGTTAAGCAATAGCCAATGGAGTTGCAAAGACTTGGACACAACCGAGCTACCACTGAAAGTGCACTAAGGGTCCTTTTTCTCCACATCCTTGCTGACACTTGTTATTCTTGTGTTTTGATAACTGCTATTTTAACAGGTAGGTATAAGGCCTACTCTCATTGTGGTTTTCATTTGCATTCCCTGATGATTCATTATGTTAAGTATTTTTTCATGTATCTATTTACCATCTGTATGTCTTACTTGGAAAAATATCTATTCAGATATTCTATCTTTTTAATTAGATTTTTTTGTTTTCTTACTATTGAGTTGTATGAGTACCTCATATATTTTAGATGTTAACCTCCAGTTTCATTCTTTTCTATGTGGTTGTCCAGTTTCCCCAATACCATTTATTGAAGACTCCTTATCTGATTGTATATTCTTTCATCTGTGTTGCCTCCTTAATAGATCACATATGCCTGGGTTTATTTCCGGAATCCCTATCCTCTTCCATTTATTTATGTGCCTGCTTGTAGGTCAGTATCATACTGTTTCATTTGCTACAGCTTGGTAATATAATTTGCTATATCTTTGAAATCAGGGCATGTGATGACTTCAGCTTTGTTGTTCTTTTTTGAGATTGCTTTGGCTGTCTGGGGTTTTATGTGGCTCTATACAAATGGTAGCTCAGTTGGTAAAGAATCTGCCTGCAATGCTGGAGACCCCAGTTCGATTCCTGGGTCAGGAAGGTCTGCTGGAGAAGGGAAAGGCTACCCACTCCAGTGTTCTGGCCTGGAGAATGCTATGGACTGTATAGTCCATGGGGTCACAGAGTTGGACAGGACTGAGCGACTTTTACTTTCATAAAATTTTTAGGATTGTTTGTACTGTTTCTTTTAAAAATGCAATTAGAATTTTCATAAAGGTTGCACTGATGGCTTTAGAGTTTTCTGTATATAATATCATGTCATCTGCAAGCAGTGACAGTTTTGCTTCTTTCTTTTCAATTTGGATATCTTTTTTTCTGTTTTTTTTTCTTGCCTGACTGCTTTGGTAAGACTTCCAAGACTAGGCTGAATAGGATTGGTGAGAATGGGCATGCTTGTCTTTTTCCTGATCTTAGAAGGAAGGGTTTCAGCTTTTCAGCACTGAGAATAATGTTAGGTATGGGCTTGTCATATAGGCCTTTATTGCCTTGAGGTAAATTCCCTCTATACTCACTTTATTGAGAACATTTTTCATAAAAGAGATGTCAAATTTTGACAAATGCTTCTTTTGCATCTACTGATATGGTTGTATAACTGTTATCCTTAATTTGGCTAACATGATGTATCACGTTGACTGATCTGTGGACCATCCTTGCATCCCTGGAACATCCCACTTGATCATGGTGTATGATCATTCTACTGTATTGTTGAATTCGGTTTGCTAATATTTTGTCGACAATTTTTTTGCATGTATGTTAATCAGGGATTCATGCGTGCATGCTCAGTCACTTCAGTTGTGCCCAACTCTTTGTGACCCCATGGACTATAGCCTGCCAGGCTTCTCTGTCCGTGGAATTTTCCAGGGAAGAATACTGGAGTAGGTTGCCATTTCTTCCTTCAGGGGATCTTCCTGACCCAGGGATTGAATCCCATCTCCTGTGTTTCCTGCAATGGCAAGTGAATTTTTTACCAATGACTCTGAGAAGCCCTCATCAGTGATATTGGCCTGTAATTCTGTTTTCCTATGGCATTCTTGTCTGCCATTGGTATTAGGGTAACATAAAACAAGTTTGGAATTTTTCCCTCCTCTTTTAATTTTTGGATGAGTTTGAGAAGGACTAGTTATTAATTCTTTTTCAAGGTTTGCCAGAATTCACCAGTGAAGCTGTCTGAATTCTCATTTACCAGGAAGCTTTTGGTTACTAAACTGGTCTGTTCAGATTTTCTATTTAATCACCATTCAGTCTTGGTAGGTTGTATACTTCTAGGAATTTAAAGTTTTTTTCTAGGTTGCTCAATTTGTTTGCATGCAGTTGTTCATCACAGTCTCTTGTGGTCCTTTGCATTTCTGTGGTTTAAGTTGAAATGTCTTCTCTTTTCTCATTTTATTTATTTGAGTCTTCTCTCTTTTTACTTGGTGATCAAGACAAAGTTTGTCAATTTTGTTTCTTTTTTCAAAGAACCAGATCTTAGTTTTGCAGCTATTTTCTATTATCTTATTAGCTTCTATTTCACTTATTTCTGCCCTAATCTTCATTATTTCCTTCCCTCTACTAACTTGAGGATTTGTTTTTATCTTCTTTTTCTAGTTCCTTGAGGTGCAAAGTTTGAGACCTTTCTTGTTGCCTTCTGTAGGCACTTATTGTTATCAACTTCCCTCTTAGAACTGCTTTTGCTGATCCCACAAGTTTTGGTATATTTCCATTTCTATTTGTCTCAAGGTATTTTTTGACTTTTCTATTTCTTCTTTGATTCACTGGTTGGTTCAATAGCATGGTGTTTAATCTCACATATTTGTGAATTTTCCAGGTTTATTCATTTAATTAATTTTTGTTTTTATTTTATTGTGTACTTTCTATTTATGTAAGATGAGTTGAACACTTTCTTGAACAAGGTAGAATACCCATGCATAGTTCAATTTTCCTGTTACCCATACTACCAAACAGGCACTAAGAAGTCTTACCAGAGTTAATAAACAACCTGGTTGGTCATTTAATCCATTTAGTTTACTTAAGAGCAAGTAAGTCTTAAACTGTACTCAGAACTGCTTCTATATACTAAGCAAGAAAAATGACCCAAACATCTTGAAATCTTATTAAATTTCACAGTAGTGATTTCTTGTCTATTTTATATTTTAAATTGATAGATTATTACATTTTCAAGGTTTAATATTTTTAAAATTTTGTGTTCAGCTTTCACCACCTCCACAAGCACATATAATTTATAATCTTACATTTAAAAAAGAGTTTTGTTATATACCATAGTTATTGATCTAAATAAAATATTCCTTACCTGTTTCAAAAGAATACAGTGGGAATACAATATGACTATTTACAAATATTTACCACTCTACAATTCATACAGAATCTTCCAAACCTACTCTATTATAAATAATATTGTCTATTTTTTTAAGAGTTTGATAATAGCTACTTCAAATATAAACATTCTCTGGGAATTCGTTAAAATGAAAGAACTATCTTCTCACAAATGACGATAGACAGTTGCTAGTACATTTCTCTTCAATTTTAATACTGTTTCAATATTCATGAAACGTTCAAGAGTTCAATAACTGTTTTCATGAGCTGTGCCTTCGTTAAAATGCAAAACATTAAACACCTGAAATGCCGCTCAAGCTATTCCTAAGGGAGAAATTTTGGTAATAAATGAAAGGGATACATGTTTTAGATGAAAAAGTCAGTCACTGCTGATAAAGAATTTATAGCAGAATGTTCCAATAGAGTAGAAGAAAGCAATATGAAAAGAAAACCAATATTCACTGATAAACAGCTACCACAATATGAAACAAAGATCAAAAAGCCTAAATTAAACAGTGATCAAATTTCTATACAAAAAATTAAACACACACAGAACCTACATCTCCAGTTACCTAAATCTGTATAATGAAATGCCACAAAACTCAGAGACTTAAATAACAGTTGTCATTCATTACTTCTCTGGTCTCTTTAGACCAAGAGTTCTGGAGCATCTCCAACAGCATGTCTGTTCCCTGGACCTTGATGAGGTTGCAGTCAGACAATGGCTAGTGCTGGGTTGTAGCGAAGGCTTCTTTGTACACACGACTAGCTGGGAAGACTCTAACCACGAGGGGCACCCGCGTTTAGTTTCATACGGCATCTCCTTGTGGTCTCTCCAGCACAGTCACTTCAGGGTGGTCAGATTTCTCACATGTTACTTTGGGATTGCCAAGACATATGTCCCAAGAAAGAGAATAAACCAAGCAAAGCCAAAATTCTTTAAGGACCCATCCTTAAAACTCACACAGCCTCACTTCTGCCACTTTCTGTTGGTCAAGGCATCTACAAAAGTCCACCCAGATTTAAGCAGAGGGAACACACACTCTCCTCTTGATAAGAGTATCCCTGTCATACTGCAGTAAAAGCATGTAGCGTAGTACATATTTTGATGTGCTCATATCTCTGGAAAATCCAACCTACCATGCTTAGCCAAACAGGTCACCTACACTTGGAAAATTGATCAACAATATAATCTGCAAGGAAAAAAATAATACCCAAACTTCAATGTCTGCTTGAGGTTTACAAATTGAATCTGGAAGAATAAACACTTATTAACTCAAAATACCAGACTTGATCAGAGTCTCAGTTCTTGAAAATATTATTGTTATTGTTGTTTAGTTGCCAAGATATGTCCAGCTCTTTGCGAACCCATGAACTGTAGCCTGCCAAGCCCCTCTGTCCATGGAATTTCCCAGGCAAGACTACTGGAGTGGATTGCCATTTCCTTCTCTAGGTAATCTTCCCTACCCAGGAATCAAACCATCACCTGCACTGGCAGCTGGGTAATTTACCACTGAGACACCAGGGAAGCCCTTGAAAATATTAACCTGACTAGAACTAGCATGAAAAGGAAACTATAAGATTGAAACAGCAATTATAATTCAAATACATTATCACTTCTTCTGGAATATCACTGGCTTTAACAGATTCATTTTGAACAGTTAGCGCTGGTGATATCTGTGTAGAGAGGTGCTTGTTTTTCTTTGGGGAAGGCATTAGCTTCGTTTTGAAATTTTTGCCAAAACAAACCTTAAGTTGAAAGTGACAAAGCTGCAAAGTCAAACTGATTCAGGACAGGGTGACCATTCATTCATCCATCCATCCATTGTTTTCTAGGTATCTGCTACAAGCCAAATACTGGGCTAGGCACTGGAGACACAGCAGTGAGTAAATCATACAGAAATCTCTGCCAGCATAGGTCCTATATTCTAATATGTTTTTAGTTTTCATGTTGCTGCAGAAGAGCAAGTGCATTGTCTAGGTCAGCCACGAGAAGAGAAGGCAACTGGGGATACAGCCAGGAGGGGCTCCAGCATCCTGATGGGTTGGTTTAGGGAGATGCACCTACAGAGAAAAGTAAAAAGGAATTTCCAGGACATAGGAAAATAGGAGGAATGGGAGGTATCTAGAAAGTCAGGAGAAAACTATGGTTCTAGAAAAAGGGAGGGCTCAAGCGTATTAAGTAATCTGAAGATGAAAGACTGTAACAAATAGAGCTTGGCAAACTCTACTAGAGGAAAATAGGGAATACATAACGCCTGCTGCTTCCAACAGCCTCTAAGTGGGCAGAAACAGTACTGTTTTCTCATCCTACAGAGAAGGATTGTTAGGTGAATACTACAAAATTCTAAACCACATTTTTGTGGATAAGATGCTCTAGGGAAGGGTTTCTTAACCATGGTTCCATACCACAAGTGGTGTGGTGAGGTGTAAGGTGCATCTCATGATGTTTAAAGAGAGAGGAGGAGTAGAGATCCAGCTCAACAAGACTTACATATCCTGGGAAATTATGCCTGACCCCCAGAGCACCCTGCATTCAGATCTACATCAACACATGTGTCAATGAGCAAAGATTTCTGGGAGCCACCCTCCCACAGTACCTGACAAGTGTTAGGCATGGGAAGATTACAGTGAAGCAACTATGCAAACTATTTAAGTGAATGAGAGAGAATTCCCAGTGTTACATGGGACACCGGGAGGTACTGAGTTGGGAAGTAGAAAGAGTGATCAGGAGCGTGGTTCTGGCCAACCCTTGCTTTCTGGCTGTGTGACTTTAAGTAAGTATGATTAACTACATTAATTTCAGCATTAGATCATGTGTCAGCAAAGTCTGTCTCAGTGAAAAACAAAACAAAAATTTTAAAAGTCAGTGGTTTGAATGGGGTCTAATGCCCCAAATTTTCACAAGGTAAGGTGATGGGCTTCCTGGAGAATTCAGATACTCAGAACAACAACTAATTAAGATGTAACTGAGAGCTGGTTTATCACAAATCCAAGACCTTTTGTGTATGTATGATGGTTGCACTAAGTTTATCATTTTCAATGTGTCTTATATTCACCCCAGCCTTCCGGCCTGGTTCCTGGCTCTCTTGGGCTGAAAAATGGGTAAAAGCGGCTCAAAGGGCCTAAATAGAGAAAAGAACTAGGGAGCTAGGTCTATATTATAAGGATTCTGGATTGCAGAAGAGGAAGCAAGAAGAAATCTGGACCAAGTAAGAACTCGGGGGATAGATCAGGAAAGTGGTGTTTGAATGGCTCTGGAGGGCCCCAAAATGATGGGAAGTGGAAAAATACTGCTGAGGGAAATGAACTGGCTCTTGCTTTTTTTTTTTTTTCCCTCTTTGAGAGAAGCAAGACTGAGTTTCCTTTGAATTAACCTTAAGCATCTGAGCCATACTTCTTAAATGCAGCTCTGTATAGGGAATGAGCCACCCGAGGACCTCAAAATGCATTCAGATGTCACAGCATCAAGCCCACAGCTCTCCTACAAGCTGAAAAGGGAAGTTTACCAAGTAGACAATCTGGGAGTGACAAATATGTACCCAAAACCCATCCCTGAAGGGTTTCTCCACGTAGAGAAACTCCTGATGCATTTTAAAATAAGTCACAGAACCAGAAATAACTACAGATAGAATACTCCAGCCCACCCCATCAGCAACCCATGAGCCATTAGCAACCTATGCTCAGACACTCGGCATGATCCTACATAGGAAGTCAGTAGACCCCACTGCCCTCCGGCGCCTCCCCCTCACACGGGGTCACCCTACTGCATAGGGGGCATGCACTGCCTTGATGATAAGCACAGAGGAGGAGAAGATAAACCAGCCCCGAAGTACTTTGATCCTCTTTTTTATTTTGTCTCTTGTATTTTCCTTTTGGGCCAAGGACTTCTTTGAGACACTAATAATTTACACTTCAGGCAGATGTCAAAGCATAGGAATGCCCTGAATAATAATTACCGCCCTGGTGAGAGAATCAAACCTCTCAAAGAAACTGCAAGTTAATTAGCTACAGACCTATTTACCTTTAGGACAGAGAAGAAGGCAAGGAACGGTGGATTAGAACTTGCCTTTAATTTATGGACTTTATTAATTCTAGCATCTCAGTCAGTCTGTGAGACCTAATTTCTGTCAATCCAGCAAGGACCAGAATGAGGAAGGGGAAGAAGCATTCTCCTGGGCTGAGGACACCAACTGAGCATCAGGACACCCAGAGGAGAAATTTGAACTGTCGTTGCTTTCTGTCAGTATGTTCCCAATGATTCTGCAATTTTGTTTATCATTACAGGAAATGATCTCTTGTAACCTTACTGCAACACCGGTACCTATGTTTTGGAAAAAGTTTAAGAGGACAGGTTGAGAAATAAGATTTATAACCAAGGGAAGAGAAATGTTAGTTGCTAACTTGTGCCTGACTCTCTGCAACCCTATGGACTGTAGCCCGTCAGGGTCCTCTGTCCTAGAATTTCTCCAGGCAAGAATACTGGAGTGGGTTGCTGTTTCCTCTCCAGGGAATCTTCTGGACCCAGGTCTCCCTCATTGCAGGCAGATTCTTTACCATCTGAGCCACCAGGGAAGCCCAAAAATCTATTCAAAATCATGTTTCTATTTTATTTTTATCATTCCTAATTCTTATTCCCGTTTCTGAGAAATATTTTACTTAGCTTTTTGGAAAAAGCCACATTTTAAAGAAGCATTTGATAAGACTCTCCTTCCTTGTTTACATGTTTCTGCAATGATGGCTGCTTTTCCGCATGACCCTCTTAGAAGAAGACCCACTCTGCTAGCTGATGTTGGATGTTACCAAAGGTGTGGACAAGCACGCTTCCTGCAGAGGGCTGGGGGCTGTTTCTCCCAGGTTTACTCTGAATTCTTATGTTCAAGCAATCCCCTAGGAGAAGCCATTAGAAATTTATCAGAAGTGGCTCCTGTTCTCAGTTGCTGAGAAGAAACTGCAAGCTACGAATATACCCACACTGAATGAGCATCTTGAATAGAAAATAGAACCTCAAGATTTTTTTTTTTTTAACAGTCCTACTCTCAAAACATCCTGCGTTGTATTTGAGCTGTATTAGTGTGCTGAGGCTGTCGTTACAAAGTGCTACAAAGTAGGTGGCTTAAACAACAGAAGTTTGCTATCTCAGTTTGAAGGTTAGACGTTCAAAATCAAGGTGTCAGCAGGCTGGGTTCCTTGTGAGGTCTGTGAGAGAGGGATCTACCTTTGGTCTGTAAATGGCTGTCTGGAGATTGTTTCTCTTCACATCATCTTCCTGTTGCGACTATCTCTGTGTTCCTATTTCTTTTTTAGTAAACACATCAGTCACATTGATGAGAGCTAGCTCTAACCACCTCATTTTAACTGGATTCCCTCTGTAAAGACCCTATCTCCACATGCATTAATAGTTACTTTCTAAGGTATTAGGATTAGGACTCTAACATACCTTTTTTTTTTTTTTTATTGGAGGGGACACAACTAATAGGGACAAAGGAAAAAAACTCTGACTTTTAAAAGTCATCTGTCAAAGAGAAATGATATCATTGTTACTTCTTATACTGTTTGTTGCTTGCATAAGCATCTATTCTCTGCTGTGTGGTGGGAAATGGGGAAACGCCACGTAATCCCCATGCTCCTGAAGCCACCTGCTCTTAGAGATGTGGATGACCTGAAGACCAGTCTTCACGTTGTGCTAGAGTCTGAATTTCTATTTCCTTCTCCCTTGCTCTAGTTAAAAGCAGCAGCATTGCGACGCTGGATAGAAAAGGTGCTCAACTTATCAACCTTGAACAATGGATTCATCTTGTGAGTTCATATAGAAGTGACCCTTCTCCTCTCACCAATTTCCTTGGGACATTAAGCCCATGATAATTATTTTAATGGAATTGTGTGTGAACAAATAATGATGCCAAACCACCCATTTTTATCCCTAGTTGATAACAGGAAAAGTGATAATATTGTCCATCTCCCCCAATACTTTCTTTCTGGCACTGCCAGGTAGGTACTATGCACAATTGAATGCCCTTTTCATAAGATGAGACCGTCATTGGTGTCCTTTTACAGATGAGAAAACTGGGGCTTGGGAGATGAAATATCTTGCTAAAACCACCCGCTAATATACCATGAAGGTAAAATGTAAATTCAGGCTGTCTGAATACAAACCCCATACTCCTGAGCTCTATGTTATAGACCCAGCTCAACCTTTGAACTTGTCATTTGCCCAACAGTAGGCTTACATGTGAATATAGAGATGAAGTATATATTTTCACCCCCAAATCTGTGAGCATTGCTTTGCTTTTAGCAGTAAACCTTGCATTCATTAGAAAGAAACTTGTGACTTTTTCTCATGTTTATACCTGCGACATAACATAATTCAGCCAAAAAACCATGAGCCAACTGATTAGTATTTGTGCTGAAAAGCCTAATGGCTTTTTATGTGAAACATCTGACAACATGCAGCTTGCTTAATCACTTGCTGGATTTTACAACTTCAAAAGAGAAAAACAAAATGATCTAAATGACTGGCCAACACGGTGAGTGATATTTTAACATCCAGGCAACCCTCAAACTGTGAAGCAAAACTACTTATCCAAAATCCAATACTTCCAATTTTTCTTTTAACGGTTATAAGTCAAAACCAGCTCAATTGATTTTTTTTCCTTTGACTTCTGCTAAAAAGTTCATTCCTGAACAGATTACATGTGCTGCTCTGTAGCCCAGAGGACATTTTCCAGCCAAGTAAAACCCTGAATTCAGGAAAATATGGGTTTACTTGAGAAGGTGGAAGAATTTGACAGCTCTTTAATTATAACAGAATTATAACAGATGAGTTGCCTTTTATGAATCAGACTTATTTTTAACTCCTCAACTGGCCTTTACCCATTGACATCCTGAAAAGTTTTGGGGTAATGTCTTTAAACTTTCTGCCAACACAGGCAGAAAGCCCTGGAACATTATTCAGTGAATTTTCAGTATGTGAACCCAGGGCTCCCTCCCCTACAACACCACAAAGCAAATGTTATTCCTCTTATGTTTTTCTACTGCCAGGGTACGTAAGTGTCTCTAATGTGCATGTGATGACAATGGTGGAGAGAGAGGAATAGGGGCGGGAGAAACAGGAGGAAGAGAATGAACAATGGACATCTAGCATGCCTACGTGCCTGACAACACAGGCACCTAGAAACCGACCTACCAGATAAAAACCAAGAGTTCATATGATGCGGGATTCTGCTGGCAAACACTCACTCATAAGTAAATGAAAATGAGACTCAAACTCAGATCCTATATCTCATTCTCCAGCAGCAAGCTCTCATCTAAATGGTAAATTGCCAAAAACAAACAAAAATGACTATCCTCGGTCATCTTCCCTTCTGTACAGATTGCTGAAATGAAGGCAGTGTAAGACACCCATGAAACCACTGGGAAGAGCCCAGGGCCAAGTCCTGGGAGCACCGTGAGCACAGAGGCCAGAGCCATGGATGAGCCATCTCACCGGAAACTCATCATTTAGGTATGTGTCAAAATAAGTGAGTGCTGAGAAATTGACATCATGTTGATCTGAAGTTTTATCTCTCTTATTTTGGTTGACCACATTGTCCATAAAAAAGAAAGGGAGGAAAGGAAGAAAAGAAAGAGGGAGGGAAGGAAGAGAGTGAGAGAGAAAGAAAGGGAAAGAGGGAGGGAGAGATTGATGTTTAGTGGGCGTAGAGTTTCAATTTTGCAAGATGAGAATGTTCTGGAGATCTGTTCTACACTGTGAGTGTCCAACCCTCCTGGACAGTACAGGCAAAAATGGTTAAGATGATAAATTTGGGGGGATGGAAAGAGTGGACCTATTTGAGCAGTATTTAGGATGCAGAACTGAAAGGATGGGACGTATTACTGACTGTGGGGATGCAGGTGAGGAAGGGCGTTAAGTGCTTTCCAAGTTTCCTGAGAACCACAGAACGGCAGTCAAGGAGGACTTGCACAGGAGAGCGGGGATGGAAAGGCCTGTGGGGTTTGGCTCTGCGGATCTGGAGCTTAGAAAGGGGAGCTAGAATGGAGATTCTGTGTGCTTCTACTGAGAACTCTAATTTTTGGTCGCAATCAAATCCTGTGCCCTCCAAAAATCTCCTGCTCCAATCATTAACGATGAGCATGTACTTCCAGGTGTAAGTATGAGTTTATACTATGTTTCTGATCCATATTTCATATATGAACAATACTGTACAGGCACTGAGCCATGTGCGTAAATTAAGAACAAGCATCTACTCCAACAGAAACATTTAATGAACTTACTTTTCACATAACTTCATTTACTAGTTCTCAATGCCTTTTTTTTTTTTTTAAAGAAAAGCTGTTACCGTCTCATACATGGCCAGTTTTGTCCATTTCTTCAGAATCAAGTGCTGAATTTAGGCAAACACAGGTATTCAATCAACAGCTGGATTTCTAAGAGAACACCAGTCAATGCAATAAGCATGGTCAAGGCAGCTGTGCCCGTCGATGTGATAATCAGTACCTGGCAGCATTTGCTCAGGCTGGCTGGCCATGGGTGTTTACACACTGGAACGGAAGAGGGCTCGCCAAGCAGACTGCAAAGGCCTAGGTAGCACGTGTCTCAAGTATATACGACAGCCTCCAGGCAATCCCATCAGTCCTCAACTCGCATGGATACCAGGACTTGTTCACAAATTTAGGGGGGAAATAAAAAAGACAAAGAGAGCAAGCCTCTGGCAGAGAAAGGGCACTTGAATCAGAAGCACCTCGCTCTGGGAAACACACAGGGGAGGAGGGAACGAGAAAGGCATGAAATCACTACACACAGCCAGTCATGGCTCACAGGTAGGAGAATAGTTGAGCACGAGAAATTAGGCTTAGCAACATTTTTTTTTAAACATCAGAGATATTCTTGAGAAATATGCCCAAACCTGGACCAGGCTTTGTGATGCAAGTTCTTCAAGGTATATATTGCCATCCAGGGGGGTAAGTACTTAAAATGGAACTTTGTAACCTGTTTATATAACATAGTAACAGCTTTCTCAGATCTAACTACCTCTTTTATGTATCACAAGATAACAAAAGGTTAGGTGATTTTAGGAAATTGAGCACAGAAACAGAGATATTCTCAGCATGCTGCTGCTGCTGCTAAGTCGCTTCAGTCGTGTCCGACTCTGTGTGACCCCATAGACAGTAGCCCACCAGGCTCCCCCGTCCCTGGGATTCTCCAGGCAAGAACACTGGAGTGGGTTGCCATTTCCTTCTCCAATGCATGAAAGTGAAAAGAAGTCGGACCCAATGAATATTAAGTGCCCTTTTTTATCTCCTTGACTTGCAAAGGTAACCAGCTTAAACATACTGTTGAGATTTACATTCAGAGTGACACTCTGATGAGAATTTATTGTATTTTAAAATGCAAAAGTATTATAGTACTGTTCCACAAAACAAAAGAGTGGGTGAATAGCAGGGCTGCCCTCTGACTTATGAAAGCTAATTCTATCCACAATCCCTTCCAGAAGAAAAACATAGTATTAGAGATATAACCGGAGAAGGCAATGGCACCCCACTCCAGTACTCTTGCATGGAAAATCCCGTGGATGGAGGAGCCTGGTGGGCTGCAGTCTATGGCGTTGCTAAGAGTCAGACACAACTGAGCGACTTCACTTTCACTTTTCACTCTCATGTATTGGAGAAGGAAATGGCAACCCACTCCAGTGTTCTTGCCTGGAGAACCCCAGGGACGGGGGAGCCTGGTGGGCTGCCGTATATGGGGTCGTACAGAGTCGGACACGATTGAAGCGACTTAGCAGCAGCAGCAGAAATATGACCGAATGGGAAAACTGCACTGTACTGTTACACTGCTGATTCTGTCTGAAGCAAGTGGTTGCACATAAGGCTAGTAATGTGTGTTTGTGTGTGTGCACGCGTGCACGCACGTGCTCAGTTGTGTTTGATTCTTTGCGATGCCATGGACTGGAGGCCACCAGGCTCCTCTGTCCGTGGAATTCTTCAGGCAAGAATACTGGAGCAAGTTACCATTTCCTGCTCCAGGGGATCTTCCCAACCCAGGGACTGAACCTGGGTCTCCTGCATTACAGGCAGATTTTTTACCTCTGAGCCACAGGGGAAGCCCCTCATATTATAGGAAGGCTCCATAAAACACAACAGTGAGGGGATGGCAGTACTGCCCTCTGGATTTATCCCTTCAGTGAGCTTTGTTATACAGGAGCTAGTTTTGGATTTCCTACATTTAACAGGTTCTGAGAACATGATGTTTAGAAACTATGTTTATCAAAAGAATGAAGGGCCCTCAGGCAAATGTCTTCTGATTTTTTTTTCCATGCTAATGTCCTCTGATGACTGTGTTTAGGAGTTCCCAGCATGATTCAGTTTGCTGTTTTAGAAGGAACATCAACTGGGCTATTTGAAAATGTGATCATTAAACCATAATTCTTCATTAAGATTCCAATTTTGTCAGTGTTTTGAGCAGAGCTAATTCTCACTGGATTTTAAAAAATATTTTTAAAGATTTTATTTTTTAAAAGAAGCTTTAGGTTAGGTTTACAACAAATTGAAAGGAAGAAACAGAGATATTCTACATACGCCCTGTCTCTGCACAAACACACATCTTCCCCCATGATCACTACCGCTCATCAGAGTGGCACATTTATTACCAAGGATTGACATCATAATCGTCTAAAGCCCATTGTTTACCTTAGGGCTCAGTCTTGCTGTTGTACATTCTACGGATTTGGTGAAACGTACAATGACATGTATCCATTATCATATCACACAGAGTACTTTCATTGCCCTAAAAATCTTCCGTGCTCCACCTAGTCCTCTCCTCCTCTACCCCTGGCAACCACGGATCTTTTCATCGCTCCCCTGGTTTTTGTCTTTTCTGGAACGTTATATATGTAGTTGGAATCATACAGTACGTAGCCCTTTCAGATCGGCTTCTTTTGCTTGAGGTATGCATTGAAGGGCTCTTCCATGTCTTTTCACGGCTCATTTATTTTTAGCACTCGATAATCACCATCTGGATGTACTTCTCATTGCTTTCTATCTTAACCCTAGATGTCTATGACCGAGCTGGGTAAGCACCTTGACCTGCAGCACACTAGTAGCCTAGGCCTTCTCTGGATGTCACTCACGTTTCCCCTGTTGATCCCTCTGTTTTGGATCCTAGGCTGCCTAACTGTACAGATATAGGTGCATCCCTCTCAAATATTTCCCATATATTTAATTACATGTATTAGTTACTTGTGGAAAAAAAGTTACTGATTTTTTATGTGTTCAATGGATGCAAATAGTATCTTACTATAAATTTTGTTCTTTTTTTTTTTTATTCTACCATTTTGCTATAAAAAACACCTAAATATTACAGGTAGCCTCCATCTTTGCTATCCAGTATGGCAGCCATTACTCATATATGGCTAGTGAGCATTTGAAATATGGTGAATGCAAATAAGAAACTGAATTCTTAATTTCTAATCAATTTAAATTTAAAAGCCAGTATTCTAATCAATGACCAGGACACTTTTAAGTATTTTTGGAACATCCTGAGTATATAAATCTATTTTTTTGGCTGTGCATTTTATGAAAGCTAAAGCAGTATCAAGTACTTCCAATGAAAATTTAGTTTTGACTTAGCTGTGTTATACATGCAGAACTCCCTTGGGCTTCTCAGGTGGCTCAGTGGTAAAGAATCCACCTGCCAATGCAAGAGACAGAAGAGATGTGGGTTTGATCCCTAGGTCAGGAAGATCCCCTGCAGAAAGCACTGGCAACCCACTCCAGTATTCTTGCCTGAGAAATCCCATGGACAGAGGAGCCTGGCGGGCTGCAGTCCATGGGGTTGCATAAGAGCTGGACACGACTGAGTGACTAAATAACAACAACAACTGTAGAATACAAGCCAGATTTTGAAGACAATATAAAAAAAGTAATTTAAAAATCCTTCCTTAATAATTGTCATTGGTAATTTGAAATGACAATACTAGCTATGTTGGCCTGAATGAAATATAAAATTATTTTCACTTGTTTCTTTGTACTTTTCTGATGCGGCTACCAAGAAGCTTCAGATAAAACATGTGGCTCACATTAATTCTTAATTGGACGCTAGTGGTCTAAGTTTTAACCACACCCCGCCATTCGACCACTGCCCAGTATTCTCTCCTAAGGGCAAATCAAAAATTTACTTCTCTATTACCCTATCAACAGGCAGATAAATTGCTTCTCATTCTTCGCCAAACTAACAACCTCCCAAATTCCTGTTTTCATGCATCCTCAGGTATATTTCTTATTATCTGATTCTTTAAATTTTTTAAGCAACATAGTGGGTACAGAGATACTAGTGTCTCTCATTTTAATAGTCATGTCTCTGAATGCTAATGAGACTGAATATTTCTTTCAAAACATCCTGGCCATTCACGTTCCCCCTCTATGAAATGCCCACTGACTTTTGCCCATTTAAACATCTGTTTAGCAATTATCAGATGTTTTTTAGAAAGTGTATCCACAGTACAAATCTCTTATTAGCTCTTAGAGAGAGTGTCAGTATTTTCTCTGTTTGTCCTGTTCATTTTTCATGGCTTCCTTCACTGAACATGAATCTTTAATTATGACTTAATTAAATTCCTCAAGTTTTAGCTTTATTACTTTAAGGAACTCTACCCCTGAATGAAATTGTAAAGACATTTCTTATCTTTTCTATTTCCCTTCTTTAATGTCTAGATCTTTAGTTCATCATAAATGTCTATTGCTCTTGCAGCAGATGGTTCTCAACAATTCTGACTAGAGTCGGGTGCTTCCCCTTTGAGACTGCGATCAAAGCTCTAACTCTCTCACCAGAAGAAAGAACATGCATATGATACTGTGCACATAATGCCAGTGAGTTCTCAGACCGCTACCCCAAGCCCTCTCACATCAATAGCATCCTGTGGTCCATAGAGCCCAGGTTCATGATCCCCAAGTCTTATCAATCTACCACTTATTCTAATACTTTACTGCATTTCCTATGGCTGTCTTCACTATTGATATTCTGAGTTATCTCCTATTCTCAACTGGTTTATGAGCTCCTTAAGGGCAGAGACCTAGATTCAGATATCGCCAAGATTTTTCATAGTGCCTGACAGCAGGAAGGGCTCAATAAATAAATCCTTTAGTGATAGATATCTCAGAAATTGGACTCAGGGCAGACTGTGGCTTATTAACCCGAGAGTTACTCTAAAGAAGCCTTGCAGTTCACTCACTTGTTCACTAAGCCAGACCCTGGACTAGTCACCAGAAAACCAAGGAGGGAAAATACACAGTTTGTGCCCTCAGAGGGTTCCTAGTCTAGCAGGGAGGACAGAGGAGAGGCGATGACAACATGTGGCATAAATGTTCTGCTGAAGGCAAGAGGGGGGCTTTGGGACTGCATGAGAGGTGGCCACCCAGGGGAAGTATGGGTTTCTCAGGAGGAGCCACATTCTGAGACCCAGAAAATAAGACAGGCAGTTCACCTAAGAATAACAGGAAGGAAAAGAGGGATTCCTAGAAACCACCCTGTAATTAATATTGTGAACCAACCACAGCATCGTTCCTGTTTCTGGGAATCAAAAAAGTAGCACGTGAAACAGTCAGCAAGGAAACCAAGAGGACTGTTTTTTCACTAACATACATCAGCTCACACTCCTCCCCCACTTAAAAGGCTGCCAGAAAAAAATACAAGGCATCCAGTTAAATGTGACCCTCAGATAAACAACGGATACTTTTGTTTGTTTGTTTTTTAGTGTAAGTATGCTCCATGGAATATTTGGGCCATACTCATACAGAGAAAGCATGTGCTTGTTTATTAGACTGTCAAATGTAACTAGGAATCCTGTGCTTCTGTTTGCTAAATATCCCAGCCCAACGCAGGGAATACTGCACTTAAAATGCAGTCCTCAGGGGGTCTGGCTCCTTTATGTTTCTATTCCATCTGAGCCCTCACTCTGCCTTGCTCCCCATGCTCCAGGCACACTGACATTCTGGAAGTATGAGAACATGCCTTGCTCCTACCCCACTCAGCCCTTTGTTGCTGTCTCTTCTCTCTGCTTGAAATGCTTTTCTGCTTTGGTCCTATGCAGCTGGTCCCTTCTCACCTTTCAGCTATCAGTGTAGACGACATCTCCTAGAAAGGTCTTTCCTAGTCATAACATCCCAAATAGATCATCCCAGTTGGTCCCGGAAGAAAAGCTATGACTAATCTAGACAGCATATTAAAAAGCAGAGACATTACTTTGTCAACAAAGGTCTGTCTAGTCAAGGCTATGGTTTTTCCAGTGGTCATGTATGGATGTGACTATAAAGAAAGCTGAGCACCAAAGAATTTATGCTTTTGAACTGTGTTGTTGGAGAAGACTCTTGAGTCCCTTGGACTGCAAGGAGATCCAACCACTCCATCCTAAAGGAGATCAGCCCTGACTATTCATTGGAAGGACTGATGCTGAAACTGAAACTCCAATACGTTGGCCACCTAATGCGAAGAACTGACTCATTTGAAAAGACCCTGGTGCTGGGAAAGATTGAGGGCAGAAGGAGAAGGGGACGACAGAGGATGAGATGGTTGGATGGCATCACCAACTCAACGGGCACAAGTTTGAGTAAACTCCAGGAGCCGGTGATGGACAGGAAGGCCTGGAAAGCTGCAGTCCATGGGGTCACATGACTGAGCGACTGAACTGAACTGAACTGAATCATTCCCTTTCCTCTCCAGATATATAACAGCCCATTCCCTGGTAGCTCAGCTGGTAAAGAATCTGCCTGCCATGCAGGGGACCCCAGTTCAATTCCTGGGTCAGGAAGATCCACTGGAGAGGGATAGACTACCCACTCCAATATTCTTGGGCTTCCCTGGTGGTTCAGCTGGTAAAGAATCTGCCTGCGTTGTGGGAGACCTGGGTTTGATCCCTGGGTTGGGAGGATCCCCTGGAGAAGGGAAAGGCTACTCACTCCAATATTCTGGCCTGGAGAATTCCATGGACTGTATAGTCCATGGGATCACAAAGAGTTGGACACAACTGAGTGACTTTCACTTTCGTATTTATTTGATTTTTTTTTAAACTTGCTTCCATATAGTGCCAGGGCCCTCTTCTACCTTTTGTACTTTTGCGTCCCAAGTATTCAGCAATCTGCCTGCTGCATAGGAGGTACCCAAAAACTCTTTATCAAATAAGAGAGTGTCTTCCACAGCTTGCACAGGGAAACCTTCTCACACGCTCAAGGGAAGATGAAAGGACTACCAGATGGAGGGAGGTTAAGACGCTTTCAACTTTGATGTCTTAGGAAGAACATTTCCAGACAGATAAATAGTTGGAGAGAAATCAAGCCCATGTGACAACACTCCCCAGTTCTTTTTTCCTTCCTAAGTAAAGTCATACTTAAGATACGCCTAAGTTACTCAGGCTGTGCCTGCTCAGCATTCTTCATCTCTTACTGCTTCATCTCTTTCACTTCACCTCCTTCCAACAGTCCTTTCCTAATGTAACCTTGCGTGATACTCACAGGGCAAATAAAGCCCAAATATAGGAAAACAGTTTTCTGGAAAACATATATAGACATGGCTTTCCTGGTGGCTCAGAGGGTAAAGCGTCTGCCTACAATGCAGGAGACCCGGGTTCAATCCCTGGGTCAGGAAGATCCCCTGGAGAAGGAAATGGCAACCCACTCCAGTACTCTAGCTTGGAAAATCCCATGGTCTGAGAAGCCTGGTAGGCTACAGTCCATGGGGTCTCAAAGAGTTGGACACGACTGAGTGACTTCAATTCACTTCTATATAGACATACATATATATACAATTAAATATTTTCTTTCAACATGCTTCTACTTTTATACTGATAAATGTATCCACAGCCATATTCAAACAATGCATTTGATACATGTAAATCAGGACCATGTACACTACAGTCTTCCAGAGATTATTCTGAGTAAAAAAAAATAAAACCCACTTGCATTTACTGAGAGGAGAATAAATTTAATGACTTTGTTCAGTCATTGAATAATTTTATAAA
Source organism: Bos taurus (assembly GCF_002263795.3). Taxonomy (NCBI): domain Eukaryota; kingdom Metazoa; phylum Chordata; class Mammalia; order Artiodactyla; family Bovidae; genus Bos; species Bos taurus. Next base: position 41,284,412 of record NC_037349.1, on the reverse strand, counting down.
ATGAGCTATTATAAGCAGAAAGATAACTTTAAATTGATAATAACTCTACATATGAGTTATTTAGCTTTTTAGTCATAAAATTTACAAAAGTTTTGGATTAGATTCAAATTTCCTTTTGGAACCAAATGACAAGTTTGCAAACAATTATTGGGAAGAAATAGGAAGAGACAAAAGCAAAAGAAAGCAGGAAGCTTACGCACTGTAAAATCATTTTAAATCACAAAGTTAAAAAAAAATCTAACACAGAACCTGGGAAAAACTTTATACAGGTGTGAAATACATGAAAGTGTTGAGGTCAGACTACAAAAAATGCAAGGTTTTTCCTGCCACATAAATGAAAGAACAAATGTAAATGAGTCTTATGATCCTGTCATCCATGAATGCTGCCTGATATTCCCACCCCAAACTCCCAGCCAACACTTGTCAATGAGCATCATCATTTTGAAATTACTAGGAAATCTATGATGGTGATGGAGCAAGGAAGTCCATTCAGTATCTTGACAACAATATATAATTTTCCTTAAAGATACTACTGAGAAACTGACATTAAAGTTTCTGCCCAAAATGAGCATTTACTGAGTTCCTAGGTATCAAGTGCTTGTTGAGCATAGGACAAGAGTCCATGAGTGCAACCTTCTTTTCTGTGCTTTTGTAATGGTTAAAGTGTTAGTCGCTCAGTTGCGATTGACTCTTTGTGACCTCATGGACTGTAGCCTGCCCGGCTCCTCTGTCCATGGGTTCTCCAGGCAAGAATACTGGAGCGGGTAGCCATTCCCTTTTCCAGGGGATCTTCCCGACCCAAGGACCATAGTCAGGTCTACTGCACTGCAGGCAGATTCTTTGCCATCTCAGCCACCGTGATGGTCGCTGTAGTTGTGACTTCATGTCTCTTTGTACACTAAGTCTTTTTTAAAAATTGTCATTGGCGTATATAGTTGATTTACAAAGTTGTATCAGTTTCGGGTGTACAGCAAAGCGAATCAGTTACACATATAAACGTATCTACTCATTTTATATTCTTTTCCCATAAAGGTCATTACAGAGTTTTGAGTAGAGTTCCCTGTTCTACACAGTAAGTCCTTATTAGTTATCTATTTTATGTACACTAAATCTTGATGTGAAAACTTTTAAATCCCAGCCTTAACCTCTACCCAAATAGTATTTCATTACCTGTCACTGGTGAGAAATGCATTTTTTACAATTATGTAACAATTAAGTGAGAAAGGCTGCCTTTGCTCCATGCTCCAAATCCTTACAAAAGGTACCACATGAATCACTACAAAGCTAGTGGAGGTGATGGAATTTCAGCTTAGCTATTTCAGATCCTAAAAGGTGATGCTGTTACAGTGCTGCATTAATATGCCAGCAAATTTGGAAACTCAGCAGTGGCCACAGGACTGGAAAAGGTCAGTCTTCATTCCAATCCCAAAGAAAGGCAATGCCAAAGAATGTTCAAACTACTGTACAATTGCATTCATTTCACAAGCTAGCAAGGTAATGCTCAAAATCTTCTAAGCTAGGCTTCAACAATACATGAACTGAGAACTTGCAGATGTTCCACCTGGATTTAGAAAAGGCAGAAGAACTAGAGATCAAATTGCAAACATCCATTGGATCATAGAAAACGCAAGAGAGTTTCAGAAAAACAACTACTTCTGCTTCATTGACTATGCTAAAGCCTTTGACTGGTGGATCACAACAAACTGGGGAAAATTCTTAAACAGATTGGAATACCAGACCACTTTACCTGCCTCCTGCCTTACGCAGGTCAATAAGCAACAGTTAGAACTGAACATGGAACAACAGACTGGTTCCAAACTGGGAAAGGAGTACATCAAGGATGTATATTGTCACCATGCCTATTTAACTTATATGCAGAGTACATCATGAGAAACACTAGGCTGGATGAACCACAGGCTGGAATGAAGATTGCTGGGAGAAATATCAATAACCTCAGATACGCAGATGATACCACCCTTATGGCAGAAAGGGAAGAGGAACTAAAGAGTCTCTTGATGAAAGTGAAAGAGGAGAATAAAAAAGCTGGTTTAAAACTCAACATTCAAAAAACTAAGATCATGGCATCCAGTCCCATCTCTTCATGGCAAATAGATGGGGAAATAAAAAAGACTTTATTTTCTTGGGCTCCAGAATCATTGCAGATGGTGACTGCCACCATGAAACTAAAAAATGTACGCTCCTTGGAAGAAAAGCTATGACAAACTTAGACAGCATATTAAAAATCAAAGACATTACTTTGCCAACACACACGTCTGTCTAGTCAAAGCTATAGTTTCTCCAGTAGTCATGTATGGATGTGAGAGTTGGACTGTAAAGAAGGTTGAGCATTGAATAATTGATGTTTTTGAACTGTGGTGTTGGAAAAGACTCTTAAGAGTCCCTTGGAGGGCAAGGAGATCAAAACAGTCAATCCTAAAGGAAATCAACCCTGAATATTCATTGGAAGGATTGATGCTGAAGCTGAAGCTCCAATACTTTGGCCAACTGATGTGAAGAGCTGATGTTGGGCAAGATTGAAGGCAGAAGGAGAAGGGGACAACAGAGAATGAGATGGTTAGATGGCATCACCGACTTGATGGACATGAGTTTGAGCAAGCTCCAGGAGATGGCGAAGGACTGGGAAGCCTGTCATGCTGCAGTCCATGGGGTCTCAAAGTGTCAGACATGACTGAGTGACAGAAAAACGACAAGAACAAACCTACATGCCTCCGTGTGTGTGTGTGTATGTGAGTATGTGTCTTTGATCAGAGAGGACATTTGCCCAACACAGGAAAAAAATCTTGTCACAATCTGATTCTCTATAGAGGTAAAAAGAACAGACTCACCCCATTCCAAAACATAGCATCCTATCTTTGCATCCTCCCTGAAACACTTTTCTCCCATGAGTAGAGAGGCAGCCTTGACTTTGAGGTGCCTCTCTCTCCTCCTGACTCAGACACATTCCAACCCTCCGTTCTGGTTTTACCAACAGGACATGACTGTCAGCTCCCATGTGCAGCACAGTGAAGTGACATCTTAAATGGGCCCCTCCTTGTCACCTTCCCCACTCTCTGACAAACACAAAATGTTTGTCAAACACTATCTTACACACATGGCTTCAAGGATAGGAAACAATAAATAAATATGAAAGACTAGCTAGAAAAGGCAAAGAGATGCCAACTGAGAAAAGCATGGTGATAAGCTTTCTTTTTCTTCCTAATTCTCAGCTTTATCCATGTGTTTCCTGACCAATTTCTACATAGTAAAGACGGTAATGCACAGAGCCTGTGAGCTTTGCCATTTGCACCAAGAGAAATTGTGCCACAAACTGGGAGAAGAAAGAAGAGAAAAAAATATTTTCTTGGCCCTTGTTACACGGCAAACACTATGAAAAACATTTAGAAAACATTATTTGATTTTATTTACTCTTGGGGACCAACCTGTTGAAGAGGCAGGCTTATCATTATTTCACAGAGAAGCAAACTTTAGCTCAGAGTGGTTGGATGACTTGCCAAATGTCACACAGCTTAGAGGAGCGGGGAGGGTAACTTAGATCTGATTCCAAAGCTTATGCTCAATTTCCTGGCCCACAAACCACTTTTAGGCAGCCTTGAGGACACTGAAAAAGGGCTCCTGAGGACTCCACGAGCATTGCGTCCCCCAGTCCACATGGAGACATTGCATAGTATCCAGGTACTTAGTAAGAAATATCAACTTTAAGATGTGAAAAGAGCCATTTCATGCACAACCAAATCTCATTCATGTCCTCCAAAAACAACTCATGACTAGCCCCGTTCTACAGGAAAATATCTGAGAACACATCTCTATAAGCGCCAGCACCATTATGGAATTTTCACAGGCAAAGCTTCTAAGGCAGGTCAGGGTGAAAGGTCAGCATACAATACTTCCGCTTTACTTCTCTTCAGTTTAACTTGCCTATAACTCTGCAGAGACCCACAGAGAGAATGGAGTCTACAGAGGACTTCCCCCAGGAATGATGGAGTTGATTAGAGAGCTCAGGTTGCCTGTAGTTCTATTACTTTTGATTTATTTGGAACCACAAGCTTTTCTGCCTGAAGGTAACCATTTAATATATTTGGGGGGTGGGGGAAGAGAATAAGAGTGCAGGATACTGTATTCAGTTTTTGCTGTTCCCACCACCACATCCGGATTCTATTATTTCCTGCAAGTTCTTTAACAAAAACTCTGCTTTACTCCTGACTGTGTTGCAAGCTTAGATGCGCCCAAACAATGAAGAGTTAGACTCCAAGCACAGGCTTCCGACTTAGGAGGGGCTGTGTTTCGCTCTTTGTTCCTCCGGCCATCTCCCTTGCCAGGTGCTGCAATGATGCCACGACGGTCTCCGAGTCATGCAGATTTTACACCCTGATACCAGGAAAGCATAAGCACTTCTCACAGAGTCCTTCCTGGCTGGGTAGGAAGACAGAAATTGCTTTTTATCAAAATGAAAAAGAGTTTTTCATGAGAAGCAGCAAAAGCAGCCTGAAAGCAGGGCAGACACTTATCTTAGAAAAGGTCTTTTCAGGATGGCAGACAGAAAGGCAGGCTTTCCTCCTCCTCCTGAGACCAGCCTGACCCACGGAGCCAGCTATGTCCAGATCATGTTAAGGGTTACAAGGAGTGGTAAAACCCCAAGGCCACTCTTGCTGGTCTGAGGACAGTGCCTTTCCTGCCTGACAGTTCTCAAACCAATGGCTTGGGTGCTCAGGGTCCTGTTTTATTTTTTTTCCTAGACCATAAGAGAAACACACCCGCCACTAAGCCTCTTCATTTTTATCATGGACGGGGATTCTGGGAGTGGGATTCACTTTCTGAACACCTACTATGTGCCAAGCCAGGCACATCCTGTGCCTTATCTCAGATAAACATCACAGCAGGCCTTTAAGAGGCATTACTATGTTCAAAGATGGACGATGACAAAGAATTGGTTTGGGAGAGTCACTTAAAAATGTCAAAGGTCATACTACTACTAAGAAGAATACTACAAAAATCTAGAATAAGACCCTCACTTTATCTGTTACTTCTGCGTCTTCCCATGCTGCCAAGCTGCTTTACTATACCTTTCTTCACTAGAGAGCCTGGTTTAAAATGTCATCCCGTGGATAAACAAAATGTGTGTGTATATACATATATGTATACATGCCATGGAGTACTATTCAGCCATAAAGAAGAATGACATTCTGGTACTTTTACAACATAGAACCTTGAACATACCATCCTTAGTCAAATAACTCAGACACACGAAGGATGGGTGGTTCCACTTTTATAGGGTATCTAGAGTAGATTCATAGATAAAGAAAATACTATATAAGTTACCAGCTGGTGGGAGTAGGGAAGATTTGGGACTTAAAAAATAAAGTTTTGGCAATGGATAATGATGATGGTCGCATGACAATGCAAATATACTCAATGCTACTGAATTGAAATGATTAAGGTAGTAAATTTTACATTATGCATACTTTACTACCATAAAAATAGCAGTATTTCCTACTTTTCTCTTTGATAGAATACACATCTGCCCTTTTTCCAAAGCTCTGTCTTAGAATTACTTCTTATTAGTAGTAAAGAGACAAAAGATTATCAACTTTAGGCACATTAACTCTAATCCATTACGTGTGCATGCATGCTCGGTCATGCCAGACTCCACAACCCCATGAATTGTTTCCCACCAGGCTCTGCTGTGCATGGAACTTTCCAGGCAAGAATACTGAAGTGGGTTGCCATTTCCTCCTCTAGGGCTCTTCCTGACCCAGGGATTAACACATCTCCTGCATTGGCGGGCAGATTTTTTTTTTTTTACCACTGTCCCACCTGGGAAGCCCTAACCCGTTTATAGTCGCTGCCAAGAATGTTATATTAAGGAGGATTCTGAAGATGCTTCCAAGTACAAAAGGGGATAGATATCATGATTGATTTTTAAAGTCTTCTCACTAAGACACACAAAAATGTCAGATAAAATACAATAAAATATTTTAATTGCTCTTGGAAATGTGAATTAGGAGACTTAGACTAAATGTCTAAGATTTCAGGCAGAGAGGTTTTGGTACAGAGAGAACAGGATGGAGAAGTAGAAGCTGACCTTCCTAAGGGACTGGAACCAAGTAAACAAGAAAATCTTGGGAGCTAGAAAGTAGAAAATAGCAGAGGGTGTCTGTAACCATGAAGTTCACGAGTGAGGCTTGCCTAGAGTGTACTCGTTACCTTTCACTTTTTCCTGGCACTGCAAGAATCCATGCAGCCTTGCAATGAATCTCCCTTTCTTCCTAACACTTTACTATTTATTCCTTAAATCAAAAATAGTCTAACTTCAATGGGGTCTCAGTAGGTAGTAGTCATATAATATGTCATCTGCAGAGCAGTTTCAATTCACAGGCATTTTACTATGCTCTGTGAGCTTTCTGTGCTGTGACAGAAAAGATGCTCAGATGTATGGAGAAAAAATGGGTAGCTGTCCAATTTCTTATTACTGGTAGGAACATGGCAATAGGAAAGTGGTACTCTTAACCCTGGGGAATCTCTAAAATTTGTCTGAAGCATAAATAAACATGAAGAACATACTGGAAATTATCATTAGCATTTGAGAAATGTTTGGTAAATTCCATCCCCATGTTACATGAAAAATTCTTTCCTGGAAAGAAAGAAATGCTTCAACTCAAAAATCAACTTGCTAGATACCTAAAAATCAACTTAAAATGAGTTTAGATCACAGAATCAATACTTAGGGACTAACCAAGGATCACTAAATCCTATGTTATTGATTACTTGCACTATCTTTTTAAATATGCATCACATAACATAGTCTTCATTCCTAAAAACATACCCCAAATCCTACCAACACATGGTCTATGTAATGATCAATCTTTTGTACTAATTGCTTTATATGTCATAAATATTGGAGTGCATATTAACTGTTCTTGGTAAACTATTTCATATAGTTTGTCCTATAAAGTGCTGTAGCAGCTTTGAATGTTACATGAAAACGGCTGCAGATTTGGGGGGGGGGGTAGCCTATTAGGAGAAAAATGATATTTTGAATTATAAGGAATCAATGTATGGTTGTCTCAGACATTTTCAGATTTTAAAAATGTACAACCAGTTTTTGCCCACAGTGTAATACAAAAATCAATTCCTCTGTTCTTTATTTTTGTTTTCCTTTTTGTTTAAGCTGGGGAGTACTTGTTGTCTTTAATCATAAAGAAGAATCTTGTTTTGATTTTTCTCCATCAGTTACTTCTTGGAAAAATACATTGTGGCAATCCTTTTCAGAATCTCAGATACAAAAATGTTTTTCGTTTTTCAAACTGTAGTGCAGGTGGGGTGAATTTGCAAAGGAGCTAAAATCTGCATGTATGGAAGCTCCTATCTCTATGTTCTGATAGCTCAGCTGGTAAAGAATTGGCCTACAATGCAGAAAACTCTGCTTCAATTCCTGGATCAGGAAGATCCCCTGGAATAGGGATAGGCTACCCACTCCAGTATTCTTGGGCTTCCCTGGTGGCTCAGACAGTAAAGAATCTGCCTACAATGCCAGAGACCTGGGTTTGATCCCTGAGTAGGGCAGATCCCCTGGAGGAGGGCATAGCAACCCATTCCAGTATTCTTGCCTGGAGAATCCCCATGGACAGAGCCTGGTGGGTTATAGAACATGTGCTTGCAAAGAGCTGGACATTACTGAGTGACTAAGCACAGCACACATCTGTGTATCCAGGGAAGGGTTTTTCACTCCAGTGGAAATCAAGGAGGAGCTATCAGCTAGTGCACACAATGTGTAAGCTGCAGCTGCCATGCACCACTCAGGTCGACAATTCCATCGAAACATGGCCCTTCAAGAATGCAAATGTCAGTTTAAAAAACATTCCCAACCTAAAAGTTCAGAGTAATGTTTTATTCGTTGGGAATTTTTAGGACTTCAAGCCCAGGAGACAGCATATCAAATGACTCTGAGAGAATTTCTTGGAGGAAGCAGTGGAAGAAGTCAGGTTATATAAAATTTGCCACAAAAAGGAGAGGCAGGCTTGAATCTTAAAAGCATTTTTGTGAATTAAAGAAAATCAGACATCTCAGGTTAAGGAACTTAGTACTTTCCTATGTATGGAAAGATGCAAGAGTCTGGGCTCACTGAAATCATTCCTCTCATCTGCATCTCAGCTATCTGGGGCCAGTATCCTGTGATTTTTCACATCCTGAGTTCTTCAGTGCTTACCATAGGGAGTGGCTGCAGCCTGGTGGCTGCCAGATCAAGCAGGCAATTCTTCTCTCTGAGTACCCGGATGGCTGGAATCACTGATGACTGTAACATCCTCATTTATTGATATGGCTACAAATATTCCATTTCTCATAAAGAAATGGAGGGATAAAGAACACCAGAGTCAGACATTCTATCACAAGAGCCCAGTGGATTTCTTCTTTTTCATCTAAGAAATTTCAGTGGTTTCAGAGCAGATCCATAGATGCAACTCAGTGAAAGCACTGGCTCAAAATCACAGGGAGAGTCTGGGGTAAGAGAGGCAATGTCACGATCCTGGGCCATCCTCTCCAACTCAAAGTCCACATCACAGTATTTCCTTAAAAACCTTTTTGAAAGCCCTACAAGTTTCAACTTTGGTTTGGGTCTTACTGCTGCAGTTAGTTTGTGAAGATGGAGATCTGACTAAGCGAGCTTTCCTTTTTTATGCTCTCTCCTGAACTGAGGGTTTTTTTCACGTTCCAAAATAAAATGCAAACCGAGAGCATTCTGTATTTTTGCATTTCGATTCCCTGTTTTGTCAGTGAGTAATTATAGCAAATAAAATATTGCAGCTGAATGTAAATTGTTAGGCAACCAGATCACACCAGGATATTTTTCTTCTACAAGTTTTACATCATAGCATGTTAAATATTAAAATATTGCAAGTCAAGTAAACAGAGAGGGTTCTTTGCTCAAAGCATTAATTTTAAACAAACATTTCACTGTTATTCAGATCAGATGCTAGGAAACAAATGATGTTTTCTTTCAGACAAGATGAATGTATCTTCTGGAGGGAAAGTAGGCAGGAGAATCACATAGACATAAGGGTATTTATGACACCAGAGATGAATTTCAACCACAAGAATAGGAGAGAATTCATGTGTAGGTGAGAAAGAGAAAGACTAACAAAAGGGAATTTGGAAAGGAGCAAGAAATGAGAAAGATTGATTTCTCCTTAGAAGGAAAAAAAATAAAAATGATAAGTTTCATGTCAGAACATAGGAATCTGAGTCAAAGTAAGGCAGGCAGGGAAGAAATCAAACATTTTTTAATAGAGTGAATTTCTGAATCTTTAGGTTGTTCTCAGGAAGGCAAAAGGAAGAAGAATTTTCAGATCTCAGAAAGACTGTCAATCAATAAAATACCAATCAATAAGTACTGGCAGAGTACCTAATGTGTTCTTGACAACCAGAGAATGAGACATAGTCTTCTCCTGAGACACTTTAGCATGGGGTTAAGAAAAGGAAACATTGAAACAATGAGCAGTGGGAATGTGTGTGCATGCCACACTGTGAATCAGCAAAACACGTCACTCGGAAGGAAGCCAGTGACGTGGACTGTGAGGAAAAGTTAGGGATATGGTCTAACACGCCCACTTTCTGAGCACCTGTTACTTTCTAAGCCCTGAACTTGATGCCTGATGTTTATGATTTCCAGTGTTTAAAACAATCCATTAAGAACTACCCCCTGTAGATTACTGAAGAGAATTAGGTTCAAAAGTTAAGTTACTTATGTTATGCAGAGAGTGAAGACTAGGGCTTGGATTTAACCCAGGTTTCCTTTTCTGCAAAGGTCAAGTTCTTTCTTGAAAGGCTAGATTTAACCCGAGAAAATCTTCCTCTATAATCCTTATAGCCAAATAGCACCCAATTAAAACAAAAACAAACAGAAAAGCAGCATGGGAAAGTTTCTTTGTAAGGGAATGCTCTCAGTATGGTTAAAGGAAAGAGCTAGTAATGATACAGAGGTTCTTTTTCTGCTTTAACTTTTTTTCCTTTGGGAAAACATGTCATATTTGCTTGAAAGGCAAGCCTTTTAAACCATCTGAGACTTGAGGATTGGAAGGCACGGATGCTGGTGGTCATCAAGGCTTCACAGAAAGAGGCAAAACTTTGCCAAAGAGGAACTAGGAAGGGGTGACGGGGAAGTGAGTTGACCTCTGATTTCTTCAAGTTTGCCACTAAGCTTGAAAAAAGGACTGGAGAGATGACTACAATGGATAAATGTATATAATTTACACCTCATGTTGAGTGGAGCAAAATACTATACAACACATAGACAGAGGAGTCAAAGAAATGTACAGAAGTTGTGGAGCAAACAAACTCTTACAGACTATGAAATTGCTAGTTTGGGTCAATTATACTTACATCTCTATGAGGCAAGGAGGCCCCCACTGACATGTGGAATATAGGATCAATTCTCTGGCAATAAGGTAATTGTGTGGACAATTATTAGATGAGATTGAATATAAGCAAAAAAAAAATATTAACAATCTCGCATTTGAAGAAAGTGATATAATCCAGATACATCACCATACCTTATGAGATTTCTTTAATTAGAAAAATAGCCCAGCTAAATTCATGTTAGTTGAGGAGAGCCAGAACACGAGCCCTGTATTCACTGTACTTTACAAGCCTCCCTTTTTCTCTGAAAAGTGCTATAAGCAAAAGCCCAGAGAGATGGGTAAATCAAACCAAACAGACATAACATTCTTAATTTTTTAGAAAGCTACTGAAAGGCAAGTAAATGAAGTTGGGGGAAGGTGATGAGCAAGAGATACTTTGCCTACCTGGTTTTTAAAAGGGGAAATTTGGTGTGAGCTTTCTTGGATGTTGGACATTTAGCTATTTCTTATCAGAATGGCAAATTCGCACACTCTTTAACCCAGTCCATTCATGGTTAAGAATTTTCCCTATAAATAGGCTTAAAAAATATGCAGAAAGCGTGCAAGAATTTTCTTTGTAACACTGCATATAAAAACAAAAAGTTGGAAGGAATCCATATGCCATCGGTTGGGTTTAATAAGATATTCTGGCTCATCAGTACCAAGCAATAGGTATGGCTATTAAGAATAGTGAGGTAGAGCAAGGTGTGAAGAACGGATATAATATCATGCCATCTCAATAACGTTTTAAAGGCTCTGTGTGTGTTGTTTCAATTCACGGTCAACATCTGTATAATTTATCCTTGTGAAAAATTACAGAAGAAATTTCACAATGGTAGTATTTGGAGAAGAGGCCAGAAGATCAAAGTAGGGGAAAAAAGGAGACGTTCACTTGTCTTCTTAAATCTTTTGCTGTTGTTGTCGTTTGGAGTTCTACTATGCGCATTTCTATTTTGACTAAGATAAATAAGTCATACCAATGAAAAATGAAAAAGTATGGGAGACAAAGTTTTATAGCACCAGGTGAACTGCCAATAAAACAAAGCCCGATACCTGTTGCAGCTACAGCTAACTTGAGTTCACATAGTGGACATGTGACAAAGCAAAAGAGAGTGTGCGTGTGGGCACATACACATGTGTGAACGGTGAGAACACAGGAGGTCCATGTTCCCTGGTGCTGTAACCATTTCCACAGTTGTCAGTTCCCTAGTACCTACCCTGTACCTGGTTCCACATTATGTCAAGCACTTCATGTGCATTATCTCACTCGTTTCTCATCAAAAAAGCCACTGATTTGGCTCCATATGCCATGGTGATCTGTCTCCCTTAATTCAGTCAAACTCCCAGTCCCCTGAGCACAATTCACTCAACCCATGATTAAGAGGAAAGCAAATCATTCTAAACTGTAATTGAAAAGAGTCACATAACCTTCAAAATGGTATTTACATTTTAAAGAGAAGATGTTTTTCTAACCTAAATGAATTGAGAATTAATGTCATTCCAGTGAGGAAAATATTAATAGTTAGGGTCAGCTCCCCTAAGCTGGTTTTATTCTTTTTTCCACTTTTTCTCCATAAGGTATTTAAAAGTCATAGTGGTTTCCCCCTCCCCCCCCCAATAATGATTCCTAAAGCGATAGGAGTGGAGGATTCTGGTTCAAAAGGTAGGACATGGGTGGGATACTCATTTCTATGTATGAGTAGAGTATACAGTATGTGTTTATAAGTATGACAACTTTCTGTTTAAAACAGAGTAAAGCTGTTCACCAAATCAGAAACCCCTATGAAGAGGTTTACATTTAATTGGTTTTTACATAAGCATTTTATATACTTTACAGTATGCTTATAAAATAATAAAGCATGATACATTTGAAGAAAGCTCAACATAAAAAAGCCATTGGTTAATACTATGATCTTCCCGATGCATATGAATACAGTAACCCTTAGGAGATCATGTAACTTTCTAAAGTCACTTATTTAGCAAGTCACATATGAAAACTGGGGTTCAGATGTAAATACAACAGGCCTCAAAGCCAGGAGAGTACACTGCATTCATTCCTGGTTCCAGTCTCATCCTTTGACCTGAGACTGTGTCATCGAACACAGATCAGGCAGAAAGCAATCCATTCACACAGCAAAGGACTTTCTGAACACAAACTGTGAAGTTTTGAAAAATGAAAACTGTGAAAACATTTGTATCATATAAACAGCCAGGCTGTAAAGATAGAATCCATTCAAACATGAAGCTGCCCTGGAAGCTATATAGCTCAGTGCCTAAGAGAAAGGTCTTTGGTGTCAGCCACCCTAGGATGAAACCTGACCCGGCCACCACCTAGATAGGTCACCAAGAGGCAGTTACTTAACCTGCTCCTAACTTTGTTCCTTTCACCTGTAAAATGGACAGCGTCACACTGCCTGCCTCACAGGAGTGTGATGAGGACTGAGGAAGAGCATGCATATTAAGTACTTAAAGTACCGGGGACACAGTAATCCCTTGATAAATGTGCTATGTTTGTTATGAGAAAGTTTTCAGTCATTATAAAAGTATCAGAGGGCTTCCATGGTGGCTCAGTGGTGAAGAGTTTGCCTGCCAATGCAGGAGACACAGGTTCGATCCCTGATCTGGGAAGGTCCCACGTGCGTTGGAGCAGCTGAGCTCATGCACCACATCTGTTGAGGCTGCGTGCCGCAACTGCTGAAGCCCACACACCACAGCGACTGTGCTCTGCAGCAAAGAAGCTGCCCCAATGCCAAGCCTGCTCACCGCAACTAGACAATAGCCCCCGTTTGCCTCAACTAGAGAAAAGCCCACACAGCGACAAAGACCCAACAGAGCCATAAATAAATAAATTTTAAAATAAAAATAGTTCTATTTTTTTTTTAAAGTATCTGAGAAATTCTAGAAGGCTGTAGCTGGAAAACATCTTAAACAACAGATCATCGCTTGTTTTCCACAGCAAGAAGGGTAAACCTGATCAATCAAAGGATGAATACCACTTAAAGTTAGACTTCTTAGTTTTAATTTTGTACTAAACGCCACTTCTATGAAACTTCCTGCAGCAGGAACTCTTGGTGGACTCACCCACTTCTCATTCCCAACCCCTTCTCTCCTGTCTCGCCATCCCATAGTAAACTAACCACTCTCCAAGCCCCACTGGAAACCAAGTGTGCATGTCACAGTAAAGTTCTTACTGGGGACAGGTAGACTCAAATCTGTTGGCGGGTACTCTGGGGAAGTGTGTACTTTTCCAATAAAAGGAAGAGACACAGTTCCTGCCATCTTTCTCTCTTTCTTCCTGACATGAATTTGATCAACACGTCCAGGAAACAGGGCCGTCATCTTGAAAAATGATAGGAAAAAATAAAAAAGAACTGACGTGCCTTGTGTCTGGAGGACTTCTTGTCACACAAGAAAAGATCCCCCTGTTTAAGACCCTGGTGGGCAGGTTTTCTGTTACACGCAGCTGAACTCATTCCTAAATGACAAAGCTTCTTTCCCATGGATATTGACGTGCTCTGGGCCCAGGGGTTGGCAAGTATTAGTTCAAAATCTGAGGACAGTACCCAGGTGTCTGGGAAATCCCTAGGAGTGAGAGTTCTGTTTCTCTTTCCTTTTTCCTAAATCAAACAGAAGTTGATTTTCAGCTTATTTTTGAAGCTCAACTCTCATCTTGTTCTCATTTTTATCTTGATCCTCAGAATGAATTTCCCAATGATATTCAAGAGTTTCCCATTCTCATACTGACCCAGTGTACTTCAGAGAATTAGATTTTCCTGAAGCTGAGTTGTTGTTTTACTTGATTATTAATGTTCAACTAATTAGAGCACTTGGTCAATAACTCCATGCACACATTGCATGCTCAGGTCCACAGCGTGTGCTTGAAACATGGGAATAATGAGATAGGGATTTACACTGCTTTAAGCCTCTTCATCTCCCTGCCTCTCAAAATGCCTACATAATTTGGTCACAGAATCCTGCTATCTCGTAGTGTCAATTAACTATTTGTTGGAAGTCCAATTTTACTCCTTGATCAAATTATAAACCAGGGGGCATTGAGAAAGCATTTTATAATTTTTTTCCCTAGTCATTCTTGGTGTCTGTCTCAGTGGTAGGCATTTCAAACATTCTCATTAAGTACTATAAAATAGATACCACCCTCCTCTACCAATAAGCACAGCATAAGAAAAGACCCAGGCTTCCACAGTGGCTCAGTTGGTAAAGAATCCGCCTGCAATGCAGGAGACCCAGGTTTGATCACTGGGTCCAGAAGATTCCCTGGAGAAGGAAAAGGCAACCCACTCCACTATTTGTGCCTAGGAAAGTTCCTGGACAGAAAAGTCTGGCAGGCTACAGTCCATGGAGTCATACATGACTTAGTGATTAAACCACCACCACCACCAAGAAAAGACCCGTGGCTAAAAGTGCCCAACTCTGGCATCAAACTGTTCATGACTTTGAGTCTCTAATCATCTGATCAGGTAATTTGAGTTCCGAGGTTTAATGGTAAAGATAGATTCATGTGAGGGAAAATACCTTACACAAGGGTACTTATAGGTACATTTTGCTATACAGTCATGAAAGTATATACTAAGGCTTAGCATATGGCAGCTACATAACAGCCTCTCTATAAATATGAGTTGAATGAATGAATAAGCATACACATGCACATGGCAGGAATACTCACTATGGATGAATGTTCTTTTCTTCTAAAGATAGATAATCTTAACTAAAACAGTTGGGCAGACAAAACTCCATACTCTGATTTAAGCCAGCAAAGTGAAAGAAACCTCTTTCTTCTTTGCTCTCTTCCTTACATGATGTAAAACGTGAAGGACTTGCTGGTCACATTTGTCAAGAGAGCCCACAGGTACTGTCTGGCTCATCACGACTTATCAATTGCCTTTGTTGTTTGGTGGATATTGATCTGGGAAGACCTTGTATCTTGCAAAAATCACTTGTACAGCAACTCTTCCCTTTTTTATTTTCACTCCACATGAAGGCTACTGTGAGGCTCCTGTGCTGTGGGCTTCTACCCGACAGGCCCCTTCCGACATTAAACACCAGGTTAGAGCTTGTTATCTAGACGAATGTACCAGTTAAACCAGCAAAGGCATGCCAACATGCTTACAGTGGCAACAAGTTCAGGTCCACACTCAGAGGCATTTGTTGATGTAGAAAAGGGGCTGAGGAGTCACGAGTTTAGTTTGGTTTCATTCATTTGTCCATTCAACAAAACATTTATCAACAAGTTTCAATGTCTATTTCTATGCTTAAAATGTTGTCTGCTTTCATGAAAGGGACATCTATCTTTGCCAATTTTTCCCAACAGCACAGTTTAACTGATCCCTGTCTCTTCATCCAAAGTACCCAATGGTGAACTGTAGATCTTGAGAAGAGGGGAAGGATAACAACAGTGACACCATGGAGAACTCTGGACATCAAGGTGGTTCCGTGCAGTTGTGTGGGTTGTGCACTGTTCAAGTGCTGGGCACTCTTGCCCTAATTATTCTGTGAACAACTGGGGAGCGATGGGAACCCCATGCGCACGTTGGGGCAGCATACCCTTGGGTTGACTGTGTTCCCGGTGTAAAGGGCACAAACTATTCAATCCTCCAAACTATTTCATTCTTCAGTTTGGAAACCAACTGTTTATTGTGTGCATGAAATACACGATTCCACAGTATATTTATATTGCACAATTAAATTTTCAAATGCGGGGCCTCCCTGGCGGTCTAGTGGTGCAGATTCCATGTTCCCAATGCAGGAGCCCAGGTTTGATCCCTGCTCAGTGAACTAGATCCTACATGCTGCAACTAAGAGTCCACGTGACTCAAAAAGGACCCAGCAGAGACAAATTTAAAAAAAAAAAAAATTTTTTTTTTTTCAAATGAAGAGGTGCCAACTAAAACTGCATCATAGAAACCAATCTGTTCTATACCTGATTTTTAGTAAAAAGAGACCAAAAAGCTCAGGAAAACAATTGAATAACAGAAATGCTATTCTTAAAAAAAAATTCAGAAGTTCTGAGAATCTGCTGCTGCTGCGTCGCTTCAGTCGTGTCTGACTCTGTGCGGCCCCACAGACAGCAGCCCACCAGGCTCCCTCACCCCTGGGATTCTCCAGGCAAGAACACTGGAGTGGGTTGCCATTTCCTTCTCCAAGGCGTGAGTGAGAAGTGAAAGTGAAGTTGCTCAGTCGTGTCCAACTCTTAGCGACCCCATGGACTGCAGCCCACCAGGCTCCTCCGTCCATGGGATTTTCCAGGCAAGAGTACTGGAGTGGGGTGCCATTGCCTAAGAATCTATGCCACACAAATACATTAATGTGCGTGAAATATATGTACAAGGATGTTGATGCAAACACTCTAAGTAAATTACTAAAACAGAGGAGTCACTAAATAAGTGATGGTACTTTTATACAGGAAATCCTATGAAGTCACTGAAATGAATGTGTAGCCTTATAAATTCCCTCCCAAGGACACTGCTCCAAAACTTACTCTTTGGGCAAAAATGGAAATAGAACAGTACGAATAGTGTGATCCTGTCAGGATATTTCTTAAATTCTGTATGTTGTACATGAAAAGACGTTAAGGAACAGAATGGAGTCTAGAAGGATGCACAGCAGTCTTCTGACAGTGGTAACTTCTGGAGAGAGAGACAGATAAATAGAGGAATTTTATGCCTTGTACTGTAGAATTTGAAATACATCTTTTTTTTTTTTTGGTAATGCGAAGTATTTATGTGTCCATTACATTAGGAAAAAAATAGTCCAAAATGACAGCAAACTACAGCCAGGGTAGTTTATGTGTACTTTAATCTCAACAATTAAAATTCAGGACAAAACAACATGTTGTTTCAAGATAACATGCCTCTTGTTAACTTCCCACTTCAATTACCCCTCGCAACAGCTGTGTGCGCGGAGCACAGGTACTGGTCAAACATGCTCCAGGCACTGGAGGTCCAAGAAAAAAACAGGCCAGGGCTTTTGGAGCCTGACCTTCGGAGCTTTAATCCAAGCCAGTGAAAGGGGCATACGTCCTGGAGAGAGATTTTCAGATTAACTATTATTTTCCTATTAAATAATTAACCACAACATCCTGGGCCCCGTGACTGAGGGAGAGGTGTGCTGTGATTCCGCTCAAGTTCCTTCTCAGAGACGTTCTCTGCCGCAGAGCTCATTCTTTGCCCATCAAATATTCATTGCCTCACCCATCAATCAACCTAGGTTCCCTCAAACAGAATCCATAAAATAATAATGCTTTACATTCGTAGAGGGCTTTCTACCTTTCCAAACACTTTCACATACTCGGCATCCTAGGAGAGGGATGGTTATGATGTGGGAGCAAGGAAACATAAATTTATGATATACAAAGCTTCTTCTGCCTGGCTCAAGTTTCTCTCAGCTCTCTACTCACCCAACCTGTCCTTGTCCTCCAGTTTACAGTTGAGATGTCACCTCTTCCAGGGAGCATTCTGAGCTACAAGCTTACATTGCTTTCTCGTGCTCCATCCCCCACTCTACAGGGTACTGACCATACTGTTATGTGATGGGGACAGCTTGGTGTCCCTGTTCATGGCACTGAGGACAGAATCACCTGGGAGGGCTCTGCAGCTCAACCTCAACTTCGAGGTCTGACAAAGATGGATGTCACATCTTCCCCTATCATTTTAAAAGCTTTCCAGCTGTTTTGAAGCAGTTAATCCCAATAAATTATCATGGAGGCATGGACGGTGTCTGTCTCCACATTATCAGCCATTGTATCAATACCTTCTAACAGCACATGTATGTTTTTGGTGCCCAGTAGAGTTGCTCTTTCAGAGAAGACGATGGCACCCCACTCCAGTGCTCTTGCCTGGAAAATCCCATGGACGGGGGAGCCTGGTGGGCTGCCATCTATAGGGTCGCACGGAGTTGGACACGACTGAGCACCTTCACTTTTCGCTTTCATGCATTTGAGAAGGAAATGGCAACCCACTCCAGTGTTCTTGCCTGGAGAATCCCAGGGACAGGGGAGCCTGGTGGGCTGCTGTCTATGGGGTCGCACAGAGTCAGACATGACTGAGGCGACTTAGCAGCAGCAGCAGCAAAGTTGCTCTTTAATCCTCTGGCTTTTTCAGCACATATTAACTGAGCACCTTCAGGATAGTGCCAGACTCCTATTGAACGATGAAATGAACCGAGGTCACAAGTACTCCATAGCTCTCATCATTAAGATGAAGTTACCTGATACTAGAAGCATCTAGAGGCACCCAATTGGTACATGTGACCCGGAGTCCCACGACTGGTGGATCAGAGAAGACCAATAATGGTCTTCTTATTGGGCGTTAAGTTATAATCCTTAGAGGCCAATGTTCAGATACTTCTGGGAGGGTAGCAGTGGGTCCTGCTGCCCAACTGTGTTTGGAGGTGAGATGCAAGCAAGGGAGGTCAGCACAGGCCAAGAGGGTCATTTGATTCATGAGCCCTCATTCATCAGAAATTCTGATGAGCATCATATGTATCTTCTGTTCTTTGAGGGCTGTGCCCATATGCTAGAAACACTTCTATTGTCGGTCCAGTAACTGAAACAAAACCAGACCACGTGACACTAAGTCAGAAAACACAAAGACTCAAATGCAGGGTCCGCTTTGTTCTTTCCTGGCACAGAGCTCAGGATTACAGAGCTTATTTCCAGGAAGCAAGTTTCCAGTCACTTAACTGAGAGCAGCTGAGACTGGGACAAAAGGGTACATTAGCCTAAGACGTACTGAAAACACATGATGAGAGCAGAGAAAGAAATGTCCTGCATACCAATAACCATGGCTCATCAGTCAGGGAAAATAAGCAAAGCACTGAAGTCTTAAACTTGATCCCATCAAAGTCAAGCTGGATTCCTCATAACCTTGCATTTCTCTAAGCACTCAGTATGCTGGGATCTTTTATGGAGCTCGTTCTTTTCTGCCTTGCAACTAAAACTACTATCCCTTCTACCACTCTACTGTAATTAATACTGACAGCAGCCAAAGCAGCAACAGCTCACACTGCACACAGCTGTCTCTATCCCAAGCACTGCCCCAAGGACTCTTGTATGTTACCTTCCTTCATGTTTATAACAGTTATAAGTACTATTTTTATTCTGTTTTAAAGATGGGGAACTTGAGATACACTTGAGACAAGTAACCTGCCCCAAACGACAAAGCCAGTAGGTGCAGTTAACCATCCTTCATTTGCCAAATATTACAGCTTCCGTTACTGTGGGTCAGGGGCTTTGGCAACTGCACTTCCAGCACTTAATCCTTACCCCCAGTCCTGGGCAGGAAGGAGAATTATTCCTATTCTTACAGAAGTAGAAACCGAGGCACACAAAGGTTAAGGAATTTGTCCAAGATCACTCAGCTAGGAGGCAGTGGAGTAATGCTTGAAAGGCAGGTCCCTGGTGGCTGATTGCCTGGAATGGACTCAATCAATAGACTCTGAAGGAATGCGTGAACATCCTTGAAAGCCAGCGTTCTTATCCAATGGGGAATATAAAAGAAGTTAAAGCAGAAAGCCCTGGGCGTTCTTCTCATTCGACCCATACCTCTTTCACCCCAGGCTGCTCACTTCTTACCCCACTTCTGAATTGTACACCCAATTATCTGGTCAACCCAGGACCATGCTCTTGGGGGAAACTTAGGAGAAATCCACACTTAATATCCCAAAGCACCATCCTGCAGGCGACAAGGAAAGCGTAGTCAGTGTGTAATCTATATCACCTCAATAACAAAACAAAAACCCCGCCAAGCCAACAACCACAAAACACCACCACCAAAGACAAAAACAAGAATACCTGAGTCCATGCATGCTTCTTTTCATGCCGGACACTGTTCAGCATTTTTTATATATCGATTTACTTAACCTTTCCAGTAACTCTGTGGTAGCCAATTTTACTACCCCTATTAAACAGATGGAGAAACAGAGACTAAAAGAGGTCAAGTTACGTGCCTAATGACACAGAGCTAGGAGGTGAATAAGTCAGGATTTGAACCCTCAAAATCTGATCTCAAGTTTTGTCTCTAACCCTTTCAGCATCTGCCACTTACCTGCGTTCTTCTCTCCTGACAGCATCTAGCTAGCACTCCATGGGCATAATCCTTTCTTAATTACTCATTATTTCATTTATGCTTGCCTTCTCTTCCCAGCCAGAATGGCTACTTGTGAAGGAGAGAGCTTCAACTATTGCTCCCATATTGGCCTTTCCGATTTGGATCCCAAATCAATGGGCCCTATTTTGAGCTCTTGGTCAGTATATACTCAGTGGAAAACAGCATTACCTCACACAATCCCAGGGAATAGAAGGAGCAGTGATGACTTAAACATTCAAGGGGATAAAATCTCCTCTCTAATCACCCACTGTTGAAACTATGTCTTCTCTACTATTGGAGGAAATGTCTGCAGGTGTGAGCAATTAAAGTATTAAACATTAATTAACAACTCAAGTGACTGACTGTGTTAGTGAGTCGCTTGTCAGCCACACAGGTAAATATTGTGCCCCCACCTAATGTTTGAAAATACGGTTTCCCGAACATTCTAAGTAGTAGGGCGTAAATAACCTTCTCAGGATTGAAGGGTTCAATGCACCCCTCCGCGTGTCACATTTAGAAGTTTTTGTCTAGCAAAGCTATTGAGAGAGAGGATGGCCTTACTCATTAACCTTGCCTTAGCACCTTACAAAATATACTGAATGAAAGACAAGGATGAGAACTCGATTTTAACCATCCACGTCTCATTATTCTGGGACACAAAATGACCCCGGAACCATCCTCCTTTGAATATAAGCCCTCATGGCATATGCGTGTGTCTCTTCTCTCACTTTTGCTCTCATTTCAAAACCACTTTTCTCATCTTCCCTTCATGTTTTCAGAGGCACTGAAACTACCTGCCTCTGCTCCACTCTCTCTCTAGCTTCTTACAATCTTTGATTGTAAGATTCCTGCTTTGATTCCTCTACTAAATCTGTTTTCTCAAAAGCTGTCACAATCAGCCTGCTACGTAAATGTTTTTGAAGCGGTATTCTTAGTTCCCATCTTCGCTGATCGTGGTGTGGACCTTGATTCACCTTAAGAACTCACTCCATGCTCATCCTTTGTGCTGTTACCATCTCTCTCCCCCTTGCAATCTCCTTTACCCTTTTAGGACCTAAACCCCACAGCTTCTCAACTGGTTTCCAGACACACAGAATAACCCTCTATTCCCCACTGAGGTAGATCAGACTGTTATTCAGAGAACACTGCTGGGAGGAGTGTATTTTCTCCTCTTTTGAATAGAAGGCTTGATTCGGTCAATGGGATATTTAGAAATACGATGTAAGTAGGGGTTTGAAATATGACTTGTGTTCCTTTCACCCTAAGAATGTGTCCTGGTTTCTGTTAGATCTCGGAGGATGTGAGCTACACGGACCTAACCTGCAGCCTGGAGCCCAGCCCTGACCAGCTGACCCCGAGACACCGGAGTTAGAATAAATGCTTCCTGTTTCCAGATACCAATGTTGGCATGGTTTGTTACACGGCAGTATTTTGAAATACCTAACTGAGGTACTCATAAAAAATATTAAACCTTTGTTCATTTGTTTTCCTTTCACCTCGAATAGTCCCTGCTGACCCCGATGGGAATTTTCCTTCATTTCTAAACCTGGCTGGTACTAGTTCTCCCACAGTGCTTTTCGACCTTTGCATCCACCTCCTCTGCCTTATTATATTAGAAACCCTACAAGGAAAAATGCATCTCATCCATCTCTGGACTTCAGAGGTTCAAACATTCCTACCTCTAGACAGAGCCAAATTAAAATCTGTTCAGACCCTCATTCATTCAGCAAATGGCTATACTTTAGAACTAAATCTCCATCTCAAAGGCATCTAATACAACAGCTGGCTCTGCCTTTCTGGCCAGGAGGAGACACATTACATCTGATGTGATGATGTCATTGTTTTGGGGTATTCCTGCTAACTACTTATATGGGGGGCGGGGAATGACATTTACTTTAAGACCATGATATTCTTGTTGGTACAAACCAGAAAAGTTTATTCTCTTGGTATTTAGTCCCCCACTACTTTTCTCAGCTTTCCATATCTGATATCTCATTATTCTCTTTCTGCTTAACTCTTCCTAACTTTCCTGAAGTGATATCCCTGGAAAACTTCACTGTATACACTAGCATTCATTTGGATAAGCTGATTTACTTACTAAGGCCACTGAATCTATAGCCTCTTATTACACTCGATGCACCCCCTTCCTTCCATTGGATCCAGGACACAAAGAAATGAAACCAAATGAGCATTACGGCAAACACAACCTAAAGTTATCTTGGTTGAATTCAAGAAACAGACTAACATGCTAGCCAATTACAGCCCCTTTTACACGTCACCATTTGGACTGACACAACCCTCAGCAAGATTTGGAAGCAAAGTGCCTATGACCAGAAACAGCTGAAGATGTATTTGTCATGCACAGGTAAGAATGACATATTCTTAACTAGAACTGATGGGTTGTCTGTGAAACCAGCAGGCTGACTGTCAAGAGAACCAATGAAATAACAAACTGCTATATTTAAAGTGAGAGTTTCTTTAAAATGCTAGGACTACAGAGTCTGAGTGTAAAGTAAACAGCTGTGAGTGAACAGTCCCTCAGCCAAGGTCCACAGATGAAGCGTTAGTGTGAACAGCACTAGGCCAGGAGTCTAAGAAAAAAGGTAGTGTGACCTCGAACCAGTCACTTTTCATTCACATTATATAAAAAAAGAATGCAAGAGTATTCTGTGGATTTAATTCAATTCAATTCTATATGATTCAAATGGTTTGTCCAAAATGACATTTCTCCAGGCAATGGTCAAATTCATTTGAGAATCATTGGGTCAAAGGAGGTTAAACAGTTTTCTTTATCATGGAACTTTTCAGAGCCTTCACTACTCCGCTGTGGATCGTAAAGCTCTAAGAGCTGGTGGATCTGATATACAGTATTTCCCAAGGTGATATGATTAAACTTCCCTGTGAACATGGATCATCCCGTAGAAGACTGTTCTCTATAAGGCATGTCCTTGTATTATATGAGACACAGAAAAGCTAAGAGAATGGTCTCCTTGGTTCCTAGCTCTGAGGCCTGCCCTTCCCACAGTACCCAGTTTACTCCCTTGCTTTCACGATATCTGCCACATCCTTGAATCCTATGATGATGTCTCCTTTTGCTCTTGAGATAGTTTAAACAAAACGATAGTTCAGCTAAGGAAAATATGTACATAGGTGTTATGGGTAAATACTGCTGATTTGTTCCTGTCCGCAGTGGTTGGTCACTTGGGCTGAAACAAAAGTACCAGGTAAACATGATTGCCAACTTGTTCTGGGAATCCCAGTCCTTGAGTTGAAATACTTTTATATGCTAAGATGCAATCATCTCATATGGATATAAGGAAAGCCATTAAGAAATACCATTACTACAAAAACTTAGACTTTTCGCAGGAGAACAGACAATCATGATTTCCATTAAAAGTGCTTCCCTTTTTCATGTTCTCCTTCTTCTACTTTAAAATGAAAGTGACTTCATTTTCAAGTGACCTTTTAAAAAGTCCAAATAGCAAGCACCATAAATATTCAAAATACTCAGAATGAATCCCAGTACTGTACTATTAAGCTGGATATGCCTGAAATTCAGAAAAGCATATTGTTCTGTCTCTAAATAGCCAACCTACGAAATGATTCATATTTTCTTCATAGACTCTCATTATGTTACTTTTGGAGGAAAGTTAGTTTTCTTTTTTTTTTTAACAAATTAAACCATAGAGTAATAAACTGGACCAGAAGCCTTCAGCTTTTTGAAGGAATCTGCTCTTCTCTTTTCTCCCTCTTTTTTTTTTTTTTTTGAGAGATGATTTTTAAAGACAGATTGTGATTAGCAATGCACGTTTGTATATACAGAGATTATGGGTGGTTATTACCTCATGTCACCTAATAGTGATAATAATGGTACTTTAGCACGGTGACACAGCTGTGGAGGATTCCTAGGAGGAAAATAATTATTTTTTTTAAATAATTTTGAAAAGAAAAAGGAAAGAAACACAGATTGAAAGCATTATAGCCATCTTGATCAAGAGAAAAATCAAACACGGTGTTTTACTACTAAGGGAAGCATGAACAGAAAAAAGGCACCAAAGTGATGTATGCTTTAAATGTGGTGGGAAAATTCATTTTCTCCTTCCCTATGAAACAATAACTGAAGAAATTTAACTCCAAAAGCTAAGCTGATTTTCTATGTGTGGAGGAGGGTGGGGGAGTTTGGGGACCTGTATTAAATGCGGGTGATTTGTTTGCAAAAAAGAAATGGTTTTAAAAGATAGATCAAACTTAGTAGACACAGAAAAATATTTTTCCCATAGGGGAAAAATATAGCATTCAAAAGTATTATTGAAAACAATGACTACTAAAGATTACTGAAACGATTTGATTGCTATTTCATGCAGAAGGAGAGGAGCCTATATAGGGCTTAAGAGTGATAGAAAGAACCACTGGGAACTTGTAGTTTTTAATGTACAAGCTGAAAGACAGACATAGATGGAGAGTGTAAATGCACATGCATATATTTCATAGCTGTATGCACAGACAGGCCACGAAGCAATGAGAGCCTAGTACCAGTCATCACACTTGACATCCAGACCTTGATTTCTAAATATCACTCTCCAATAGAAAGAACCAGAGTTCCCTGGAGAAATGACTTATTTCAGGATGGGACAGAACTGGAAGAGCCTGAAATATCTTATGGTGACAGAAAACAAGAAATGGTTGGGGAAAAAAAGTTACAGAGGGGCAGCAAATGGAGACACATAAGCCAGCATGTAAGGGCTCCCCTGGCTAAACCTGGGACGATTCGAGCACAACAAAATGACAGTAATGAAGTATAACCCTCAGGATAAAAATAAACCTATGAGTCAATACTAACATAAATAAATAAAAAGATGAGAAAGGAAAGTTTTTTCCTCAGAGTAGAATCCTAACTAATATATACAAATGCAATGATTCATTAGAAAATAATGATTTGTCAATCATCACAATAATTGTTTCAGGTAAGAAGCATCAGTGAATTCTACAATGAATGGGCAAGACTACAACAGAAAAAATACTTAAGTTGTCAAAAACATATATGCCAAATATATATGTCAAACATATGTGAGTAAGTAAGATACTCATTGCAAAGGGAAAAATAATGACTTTATAGTGGAGAAACTGGAAGACACTCCATTAACCAACAATCAGTATTAACAAGTGTCACCAAGAATGGGACAAATAGATACAACAGGTCTCCTGATGTAATGCACTAAGAAAGATAAAATATTACTTGTGTGGTGTTCCTGCCAAAAATCCAAAATTTGACTCTGATCATGAAGAAGCATCACGCCAAAGAAACCAACTTAAGGAACAGATCCAAAAATGTCAAGGTCACAAAAGACTAAGAGTCTGGGGAATTGTTTGAGACTAAAGAATGCTAAGACATGTGACAACTATATGTAAAGTATGGTCCTGGAATGGGTCATGGACCACAAAAAAAAAAAAAAAAAAGGCATTGGCAAAATCTTAGTGAGATTTGTATTATCAGAAAGTATATCAGTATTAATTTCCTGGCTTGATTAGTGTCTCTGTTCTTCTAAGAGAATGATCTTCTTTTTAGAAATTACACATTAAAGAAGCAAGGGACATCATCTGTAACTTGCTTTCAAAGGTTTCACAAAAAACAATTTGCATATAGAGGATATGATGAAGTGAAGTGCAGTCAAGAATTAACATCTAAGAATCTGAAGGAAGAGCACAGAGGAATTCTTATCATCCTTCCAACTTTTTTGAAAATCTAAAATTGTTTCAAAATTAAAAGGTAGAAAAGACAGCCAACCAGACAGACACCCATACTAGAGTTCACATATCAGCTCTACCACTTAAAAGTACCTGTGTGCATCTATGCTCAGTCTTTGCTGCCCTATGGACTGTAGCCCGCCAGGTTCCTCTGCCTAAGTGATTCTCCAGGCAAGAATACATGAGTGGGTTGTCATTTCCTCCTCCAGGAGATCCTCCTGATCCAGGGATCAAACCCTCCTCTTCTGCCTTGGCAGGTGGATTCTTTACCACTGAGACACCTGGGACGCCCAGTTAAAAGTACACTTGAAAAAATTACTTTTGTAATTAAGTAATTACTTGGCCAGTACTTTGGCCACCTCATGTGAAGAGTTGACTCATTGGAAAAGACCCTGATGCTGGGAGGGATTGGGGGCAGGAGGAGAAGGGGACAACAGAGGATGAGATGGCTGGATGGCATCACTGACTCGATGGACGTGAGTCTGAGTGAACTCCGGGAGTTGGTGATGGACAGGGAGGCCTAGCGTGCTGGGATTCATGGGGTCGCAAAGAGTCGGACCCGACTGAGCGACTGAACTGAACTGGCCTCCCTTGGATTTAAGGAGCTTCAGTCTCTCCTCTGTTCAGTGGAGTTAACATGATTTCATCTGATTTCTGTGAGGACAAACCAGACCCTGCAAAGATCACAGCACAAGACCTGGCTGCTGCTGCTGCTGCTGCTAAGTCACTTCAGTCATGTCCCACCCCGTAGACGGCAGCCTATCAGGCTCCCCCGTCCCTGGGATTCTCCAGGCAAGAACACTGGAGTGGGTTGCCATTTCCTTCTCCAATACATGAAAGTGAAAAGTGAAAGTGAAGTCTCTCAGTCGTGTACGACTCTTCGCGACGCCATGGACTGCAGACTACCAGGCTTCTCTATCCATGGGATTCTCCAGGCAAGAGTACTGGGTGGGGTATCATCGCCTTCTCCGAAGACCTGGTTGAGGAAGCCTTTAACAAGTATGGCTACTGTTGTTTTTGAGAATCTAAAAATACAGCAACATGACTAGGGGGCACTACTACTTTAAAAGCAATCTGGCCAGCACATGAGGTCATGTGAGCTCTGGAGACACAGTGCTGTTATGTAAGGAACAGGAACACAGGTGCCTCACACCTGCTTTTAAATGTCACTACCCCCCCCCCTTTTTTTTTCAAATGTTTCTACACAATTGAAGACAACATTACTCTTTCCAGAGTGGGAGGCTGAAGACAACTGTGGGTGGGGGCTTCTTTAGAAGAAGGATTGAGTGTTTACTTTTAAAGCAGTCTCAGAACATTTAAAAATAGGGATTCCCTTTGCCAAGCCTCCTGGGGCTCCCACTCCCCCAACAGCTGCTCTCTCTCCTGGCCTTTTCTGCTTTTTGCCCCTTCCTCACCTCCTTCTCCTTCCTTTTTGCTTCTAATCACTCATTTGCCACCCACTCCAGGAAAAAAAAAACCTGTCTTCTCCCCTCTTATTTTTTGTTTGCTTTTGTTTTGAAAAATAATAATTCCAAATGAACAAAAAAGATGCGTGGGAAGGAGATGATTTGTGAGCTCTTAGTTATTCCACCAACTGCCAAGTTTTAAGTTCTTCCTGCAGCTCACACTAACCTCTTGAGCAACCAGAAATTGCAATTCCTCACTAAAGCCTAGATGATTCTAAGCATAAAGCAGAACATGAATAAGGGGCAGGGGATGCATTCTGATTATTCATGAGCTCTGAAAAATGCCCCAAGAATGTCTAATGGTTTTATGTTAACTATTAAAAACTTGTGGGCTTCTTAGGTGGCTCAGCCATAAAGAATCCATATGTCAGTGCAGGAGATGTAGGTTAGGAAGATCCCCTGGAGAAGGAAATGGCAACCCACTCCAGTATTCTTGCCTGGGAGATCCCACGGACAGGGGAGCCTGGTAGGCTACAGTCCATGGGGTTGCAAAAGAGTCCGGCATGACTTAGTTACTGAAACAACAACTAACAAATTAACAAGTTATACCAAAAATGTACTAATTATAGATTTTTCCATTTTAATGTGTTTTCAACATTGAAACCTCCCATTTACTGTCATTATTTTAATGATGGAGAATGTCTAGAACCCAATCTGGGTTAATCTACAAATGTAGAATCTTGAAAGGGTGGGGGAAATTTTTCTAGTTTATTTCAATGTGATTTCCCCTTATGTGTATTCACAAAAAAAAAAAAATTTTTTTTAATTTACAAAGGTCTAGAGGGTTTAAGCAACTAATAAGGTACATAAATCTCAAAAAACCACTTTTGTGAAATACCTTCCTCAATTTTGGAAACCTGAAAACAATAGAAAAATCCAGTATTTTGCTTGACAATGCACCTGATTACAGACTGTGTTTGGGAGTCAAGGACCATCTGTTTGGAGGGGAGAAGGCAATGGCATCCCACTCCAGTACTCTTGCCTGGAAAATCCCATGGGTGGAGGAGCCTGGTAGGCTGCAGTCCATGGGGTCGCTAAGAGTCGGACATGACTGAGCGACTTCACTTTCACTTTTCACTTTCATGCATTGGAGAAGGAAATGGCAACCCTCTCCAGTGTTCTTGCCTGGAGAATCCCAGGGACGGGGGAGCCTGGTAGTCTGCCATCTATGGGGTCGCACAGAGTCGGACAGTGTCGAACACGACTGAAGTGACTTAGCAGTAGCAAGCTGCCACATACACATTCAAATCTGATTAAAAAAAAAAAAAAAAACACTTATCAAATCAAGTCTCTAAATAGAATCCAATTTCTAGATGGGATGAATTTGTTTCAGGTAGATAAAATGTCAGGAGGACCTTATAGCTCTAATTAGCTGCTAGAAACATTTCTGAGGTTCCTCCGCCCTGCTTCATTCCATGTAAACATTGATTATTCTATTCGTTCTTTATTCACCAAATATTTCCTGAGCACTTAGTTATTAACCCAATGCTGTGCTACTTTGGGACATGATGAACAAGACAGGCCAGGTCTCATGGAGCTGATAGTCTGTCATAGCTCATCTGAATTCACAGAATTCCTGAGAAGGATGAAATAGATGAGGATTAGCAACCCTGATTGAAGATCACTTGGAAGAAGCGAATCAGGGAGAAGAAAGTGACACCGTGACTCTGGAAAGCCCGGGAGGGCGTTACCAAGGGCGTGGTTTACTTGATGGTAAAATTGGCCCAGAATTGAATCCAGTGATTTTCTTAGATGCAAACATTTGTGACAGTGAAAGGAAGGGAAGGGAGGGAGAGAGAGTGGGAAAGAGAAATGTATTTGTGAACTTGGCAGGACAGAGCGAGAACTACAGGAGTAAAGGCGAAGGCCCGAGTTCCAGTTTCCTTCCTGGGGGTCTGTGTGTGCATGTGTGCATGGAACCTGACATTGAATGTGAGTGAGACATGGAGACCAGGTAAAAGACAGCAGAGAAGAAGAAAAGTCAGAGGGTTACGGTATAAGTAGATAAATGCAAGACGAAGCCAGTGCTTCTCCATGTTTGGTCCAGGAATTGCTCCCAGCAGAACACCTGAGTGGTTGATTTAAAATGCAGATTCCCAGGCTCCCAACCAAGTCTACTGAAGCTGAACCTCTGAGTCTCAGATCCTCGGATTGGCATTTTATACCAGCTTCTGGGTCATTCTAGGTATTAAAATTTAAGACCCAGTCCTCTGACAAAACCCAAGTTCTCTATTTTACTGTCAAGTTGGCCAAGGCCTGCAGTTAATGGATGCCTTCAAAGCTTCGTCATCCTCCAGGAAACCTGGAACCTTCCTTGCATCACATCTCCTTCTATTGCACTGAGAAAGCCAGAGTGATCTTGAAGTTAACTCAAGTTCACCCAGGCTAGCACTCCCCTCCGGTAAGAAGGACCTGTTCAAGAAACATCTGGCTGAGCATTTATACTTCTCCTGAGAGGCCAGCATATCATACCCAAATAGTAACTGTGGATGAATTCCAACCACGAAATCCAAGACTGCGTACTTCACACAGTGAGCTACTCACTGCGTGATGGTAATAAACATGGGTAATTACTTAATCATGCCCTGCTTTAGTAACTTTGTGAGAATAAACAGAAATGCCCTTTTTATTAATAAACAAATAGATGTGAGGAGTATGTGTCTGGGTGAGCATTTGAGAATTGTAAACAGAATATTAAGTAGTGAAACTGCACTAATAATAATGTGCACAGACCAGGTATCTTCTCTCTCTCCTTTCCAGTTACCTGGATCACTTGTCAAAACTTGCCAAAAGAAAGAGGAAACGCAACTGTTGACAAATACTAAGTGATTTTAGTGTTTCCTCTAAGTCTACTGCATTATCCTTCATACTGGATCCTGGCCAGGCCATCAAGATAGAGATAGCCCTCACCAGAGGTAAGCCAACATTTTTGTTTGTTTTAAGTAATGGAGTAAATATTTTAGGTTTTGCAGGGCAGATAGTCTTTGTGGCAATATCGCAACTCTGCTAGTAAAGCATAGAAGTTGCCATAGCCAATATGTAGGCAAATGAGTGTGTCTGGGTTCCAATAAAATTTTATTTAAAAAGACAAATGGTGGGCCAGATTCAGCTTGCAGGCTATAGTCAGCTGAGCCCAGCTGAATTCATCCTCAGGCAAAAGCTAGGCAGCTATTAATAAGGGCGAGGCCATGCTTCATTGTACTGGTTATTAAGCTACTGTCTCTCCCCATCAAATTCACCCTTTGGTACTCTCTTCTGTGATAAATACATTGACAAGAAAGATGTCCATCATACATTAAGTGGGAGAAAAAAATCAAAATGTTGATAGCCATATCATTTGTTAAACAAATAAGAAAATATAATTGTATGTTTGTGTCTGTGTGTATTATGCTATGCAATAATTATCTATTTTTAGGGAGAAAAATACCAAAAGGCTCAGAGGAGCAACTTCTGGAATGAGGGATTGGGATGAAAAACCCTCCTTTCACTCTCTTCTCTTTGGTTAACTTTTGTTAACCCATTTCTACTACTTCCTAATTAGGCTTTATATGGGATGCTGTTGTCAAGCAATCATTCATTCATTTATTCCACATATGTCTGGAGTAACCACTGCAAGTGAAACACTAGACTAGTGGTGAGGTTTCATGAAGTTTAGCTTCTAGCTGGGCCAACAGACATCAATCAATTATACAAGAAAGCTAACATGCCAGTTGAGACCAGTGATACGAAGGAGACTCGGTATCATTCACTCCTTTACTAAACTATTTGTTGAAAACCATAGCCCATTATTGTGGGAGTGTAAAGTCTGTGACAGTGAACACAGAAAGATGATACAGAGGAAGGGATAGGAGTAAACATTCCGGAGTTTATACTCGGCACACAGGAGTATTGTGCCTGGCACACCGTCTACTTACAATATTTTTGAAATCACTATGAATATGAAAATACGATTGCTATTTGAAAAAGATTGAAATTGAAATTCCAAGATACAAAGCAAATAGAAGTCTTCCTTGGCGGAGTTCCTGCATTGATATTGCCTGTTCTTTTCACGGTTTCAGAATTAGAGGCGGTAGAGATGTGCTAACCTTACTACAACTTCAGTCACCTCTTGTCAGCACTCTCCCTAATGAGAGACCAAAGACCACATATTCTCTGTGCTGGGGCACCATCTTTTAGGTTGCATGTCCAGGGTCTTCTCTGCAAGTGGCTTTCCCTTTCCAAAGGGCTGGGATCCCCACAGCCATGTTTGTGTCATCATGAGAATGAACTTGGACATCTGATCCCAGCTGGGCCAGAGTCCCTTCACATGGCTATTTAGAATAGGGACAACAGAGAGTGGTCTGGATTTTATAATGTGCCAACTCAAGAGATGTGCGCCTCCGTGTGTGGTACTGTGTGGACTGAACACAGGCAGACCAACGACCTCAGAAAGAAAAGACTGGTACGGACAGAAGATGACCTAGGGCAGATCACTTTACCCAGGTTTCTATCTTTGAAGAGTGAGGTTCTTCCAAAGGCCCTGCAACGTCTTTCACCTGGGTTCCAAAAGACACTATTCTATACTTAGAGTAAACCCTCATTTGTCACATAAGCAGTTATAAACCAAAAGAGCAATTACTTTCTTGATGGTGAGCATTTTTAACTCACAGTGTTTGGAAGCCAAAACAAATCCTAAGGTTCTTTTCTCTCCAGAATGTTTTTTTTTCCCAAAAGTTTCCATCAGTCTGAGAAAAGTTGGATGCCAGGTGGTGTCATTTCAGAACCTCATATATTCTTTAAAAGCCAGAAACATAGCAATAGGGGAGCAGGTCAGGAGACACTACTTCAGAGCTCTTTAAAGGGCCTCTCCTCTGCCTTTCCATGGTTCTCTTATCAATCCTGCCAGTTACTGGCTGTGTGACCTTGAATAAGCTGCTTACCCTCTTTGAATTTTAGTTGCCTCTTTTGTATGTAGACAATACTACCAAATTTACAAAAGTACCGGGAAGGTAAGCGAAAAACCATTAGAAAAGTGACTCATAGGTGGTAAGCTCTCAGGTAAAGGTGGCTCTTGATATGAAGTTTTACATTTAGAGATACCATCTTAGAAAGATCTCAGGGTACAGTGGCAGGACCCTTGACACTTGAATGCCAATCGGGGAACCTTCATTTCCTGCTGCCACTAACTACTTGCACGGCCATGATGGTTACTTCTTCCCCCAAAGTGTATAATTTTGTATGTAAAGTGCTGTCCCCTCCATCTGAAATGCCATCCCACGTTATCATGTCACAGAAACCCTAATTGCAATTTACAAGTATCTCAGTCCTGACTCCTTTGGAAATGCCTCCCTGCTTTCCACAGTCAGAGGCGAACTCTCCTTCCTTTATATAAACAAACACTGTGTATCAGCCTCTCTTACCAAAATTATGAGACCCTACCCTAATTTAGAGATGCAACAGTGTTCCCTTCCCTTCTGTTTACTTTGTTTAAAGACAATGCATCCTCCAAAGTCATGTAAGAACTAAAAGCTTATCTATCCTCCACTATTGATGTCCAACAAATGTACCTAATTGGATGATGAAGTTGATCATCATTAGGTTTAGACATACAATTCACTATTACTCTCCCACACCAGAAAAGTGCCTG